>NC_036859.1:23142745-23375484 GCF_002910315.2 Salvelinus sp. IW2-2015
CCCTTGACTTTGCTTACGGGGCATTGTTCATGTTGAAACAGGAAAGGTCCTTACCCAAACTGCTGCACAAAGTTGGAAGCACAGAATCGTCTGGAGTCATTGTATGTTGTATGTTAAGATTTCCCTTCACTGAAACTCAAGGGCCTAGCCCGAACCATGAAAAAACCGCCCCAGACCATTATTACTCCTCCACCAAACTTTACAGTTGGCACTATGCATTCGGCAGTAGCGTTCTCCTTGGCATCCGCCAAAACCAGATTAACCATCGAAGGCCAGATGTGAAGCGTGATTCATCACTCAGAGAATGCATTTCCACTGCTTCAGAGTCCAATGGCAGCGAGGATTACACCACTCCAGCCGATGCTTGGCATTGCACATGTGATTCTTAGGCTTGTGTTGCGGCTGCTCGGCCATGGAAACCCATTTCAGGAAGCTCCGACGGAATAGTTGTTGTGGCTGAAGTTGCTTCCAGAGGCAGTTTGAAATCGGTAGTGAGTCTGCAAAACTGAGGACAGTGAATTTTACGTGCTATGTGCTTCAGCACTCGGTGCTCCTTTTGTGCCTACCACTTCGCGCTGAGCCGTTGTTGCTCCTATAGATTTCCACTTCACAATACAGCACTTAAGTTTACTGAAACATCTGTACAGGGCTGAAATTTGACAGACTGACTTGTTGGAAAGGTGTATCCTATGACAGTGTCACATTGAAAGTCACGGCTCTTCAGCCATTCTTACAGCCAATGTTTTTCTATGCCGATTGCATGGCTGTGTGCTCGATTTTATACACGTGTCAGCAATGGGAAAAAATTATAGGTGGAATCCACTAATTTGAAGGGGTCTCCATATACTTTTATATTATATAAAGCTCTATTACGTTTTATCTCTCTCAACACCATACTTTGTAAACAAAGTGAAATAATGGACAATATCTAAGGAGGAGACTTTCCATTAATCTCAATTTCCTCCTCTCTTTTTGTTTGCTTTACATGTCAATCAAAATGATTGTTTGAATGCCCATAGATCCAGCATTGGCCTGAACCTAGCATTGAGCAACTTTTGTCAAGCAGGATATAGATTAACATATAAAATAACCCTCTCTCCCACATTTTTAGGCAGGACAGAGAACATAGAGGTCATGAGAAATGACTAACTCCCACAGTTACAGGGCCCGTGTCTCAAATGGCACCATTCCTTTATATACTGAATACCCTTTTGAACAGGGCTCTGGTCAAAAGTAGTGCACTATATAGGGGATAGTGTGCCATTTGGAGCAACCCATGTCCGTCCTCATCCCTTACCCATCAGCGCTGTCACAATACAACCAGCCCAATGACCCCTTCCCTATTCCCACTGACCCCCAGCCCAACCCAGCCCCGCACCCCTCCAGCCAGCAGCTGCAACCCCGCAGATTCTCCTCAGTGAATGCCCTGGCTAGGAAAAGCCCACGTCAAGGCACTGGGGTCAGTCATGTACTCAGACCGTTCAGATGGATGGATAGAGTTAGACACTGGGTGCTTTGTCTCCGTCTATACATTCTCTAAGACACCTACACCACAGAACATCTCCCGTCCTTACGGACGCCAGCAGTAGAGCATCTCCACTAACCGGCCTAAATGAAATGAAACCATCAGGAAAACCGATACAAGACATTTAACATAGTTGTCAGTCCATTCTGTTATACTGCAAGGTTACCCTATGCTAATAACTTGTCATTTTGTTCCCTTGAGGAGCTTATAGCAGTTTCTCACACACCAGGCTGGAAGAGGCAGCAGCAGTCCACAGACTCATCATCAGAGAATTAGTTATTTCAGTTGATAATAACACTCCCTACTGCAGCTATGTCATATTTCTTAAAAGCTCTGCCGTGGTTATGTAACGGACGCTGCTAGCAGTTCTTTTTAATCCTACCCATCCACTGATGCCTGTGCTATTGGTCTCCATACTTGCAGACTACTCCTTGTCGCAGAGTGTGTATTACGAACTCAGAGGGATAAGTAGATGGAGATCAAATCACCATCACCCATTACAGGAAATTAAAACGTTTCTCTATGGTCCTGAGCCAAGTGTAATATGTTGCACCAGTTAGGATGTTCAGATGAGTCTGTATGCATTAAAAACCTATAAAAAGTCCTCAAACACAAGAGAATACTGCTAACTGCATACATATCATCTATGTATGCAGTGGGGCGGCAGGTAGCCTAGTGGTTAGAGCGTTGGACTAGTAAACCGAAAGGTTGCAAGATCGAATCCCCGAGCTGACAAGGTAAAAAGCTGTCGTTCTGCCCTGAACAAGGCAGTTAACCCACTGTTCCTAGGCCTTCATTGAAAATAAGAATTTGGTCTAATTGACTTGCCTAGTTTAATAAAAGGTAAAATAAAAAAATAACATTTATTTATATCAAGTGGAAGGTTCATCTAAACTCAGCACAAAAAGAAACGTACTCTCACTGTCAACTGCGTTTACTTTCAGCAAACTGAACATGTGGAAATATTGTATGAACATAAGATTCAACAACTGAGAATAAACTGAACAGTTCCACAGACATGTGACTAACAGAAATTGAATAATGTGTCCCTGAACAAAGGGGGGTCAAAATCAAAAATAACAGTCAGTATCTGGTGTGGCCAACAGCTGCATTAAGTACGCAGTGCATCTCCTCCTCATGGACCAGATTTGCCAGTTCTTGCTGTAAGATGTTACCTCACTCTTCCACAAGGCACCTGCAAGTTCCCAGACATTTGTAGGGAAAAGGCCCACCCTCACCCTTCAATCCAACAGGTCCCAGACGTGCTCAATGGGATTGAGATCCGGGCTCTTCGCTGGCCATGGCAGAACACTGACATTCCTGTCTTGCAGGATATCACGCGCAGTATGGCTGGTGCATTGTCATGCTGGAGGGTCATGTCAGGATGAGCCTGCAGGAAAGGGTACCACATGAGGGAGGAGGATGTCTTCCCTGTAACGCACAGCGTTGAGATTGCCTGAATGACAACAAGCTCAGTCCGATGATGCTGTGACACACCGCCCCCAGACCATGACGGACCTCCACCTCCAAATCGATCCCGCTCCATAGTACAGGCCTCGGTGTAACGCTCTTTTTTCAACGATAAACGCGAATCCGATCATCACCCCTGGTGAGACAAAACCGCGATTCGTCAGTGAAGAGCATCTTTGCCAGTCCTGTCGGTCCAACGACGGTGGGTTTGTGCCCATAGCCGACGTTGTTGCCGGTGATGTCTGGTGAGGACCTGCCTTACAACAGGACTACAAGCCTCAGTCCAGCCTCTCTCAGCCTATTGCGGACAGTCTGAGCACTGTGGAGGGATTGTGCATTCCTGGTGTAACTCGGACAGTTGTTGTTGCCATCCTGTACCTGTCCGCTGGTGTGAAGTTCGGATGTACCGATCCTGTGCAGGTGTTGTTACACGTGGTCTGCACTGTGAGGACGATCAGCTGTCCATCCTGTCTCCCTGTAGCGCTGTCTTTGCGTCTCACAGTACGGACTTTGCAATTTTTTGCCCTGGCCACATCTGCAGTCCTCATGCCTCCTTGCAGCATGCCTAAGGCACATTCACGCAGATAGAGCAGGGACCGTGGGCATCTTTCATTTGGTGTTTTTCAGAGTCAGTAGAAAGCCTCTTTAGGTCCTAAGTTTCATAACTTTGACCTTAATTGCCTACCGTCTGTAAGCTGTTAGTGTTAACGATGGTTCCACAGGTGCATGTTCATTAATTGTTTATGTTCATTGAACAAGCATGGGAAACAGTGTTTAAACCCTTTACAATGAAGATCTGTGAAGTTATTTCGATTTTTACGAATTATCTTGAAAGACAGGGTCCTGAAAAAGGGATGTTTATTTTTTTGCTGAGTTTATAATGAACTTACTCTGTGCAGATATCCTCTCATTAATGCTGACAGAAAATGAATCCCTTAAATAAAACATTGGGATGCAGATATTTTTCTATTTAACCAGGCAAGTCAGTTAAGAACAAATTCTTATTTACAATGACGGCCTACCCGGCCAAAGCCGGACGACGCTGGGCCAATTGGGAGCCCCATAGGCGGCGCACAATCACAGCCAGATAGTGATACAGTTTGGATTCGAACCAAGGACTATCTCTTGCACTGAGATGCTGCGCCACTCGGGAGCCGAATGGCACTAACTATTTAGTGAACTACTTTTGACCAGTGCCCAGTAGTGCAGTAAATAGAGAATACGGTGCCATGTGGGAGACATCCAACGTTTCCCTGTCCCATTAGTCAGTGCATTGTGTAACACGATTGGTAATGCAGAGGCTCCTCTCCTTCCTAGTCTGTGGTGTGTCTTACCTAGCATGGAGGCGCCCTCTGCCTGGAACTCAGGGAACTGTCCCTCTGAAGGGACACTGACTGTCCTACGCAGGCTCCTGCCCTTCGATGACTCTGTAGGACCATCAACACCTCACCTGGCATCTGAGAATCACACAGAGGGGAGACAGGAGGCACTGTTAGTAGGGTCCGTGCTATCCGGGATCCTTGGACATCCCTACTCCATTGAAGTGGAAATTAAAATAGCTAAGGTAAGGGTTAGGGTTATGGGTAGGGGCATTCCAATGATTCCGAATAGCACTGACCCTATTAATAGGGCATCATCAGCAAAATAATTTTTTCTGTAGTATGTATACTGAAACCGTAATAGTTTTCACAGTAGCTTAGGAACATTATCAGCCATTTAGGTCTGATCTTTAATTTATATTTTTTTCTGCACGCACAGAAGCCGGGTTTGATTTTTAGAGATGGAAGGTGGATGATGCACACCTTCCATTGTCCCTCAAAGTGTGTGCGTGCGTTGGGGTAGGTATTAGAGGAACTTCACTCACCTCTTCCTCCTTGTTGAGCAGGATGAGCTGGCTATCAGTCAGGATGCAGTACTTCCTCTCCCAATACTGGTCTCGGAGTAGGGTGACTGGCCGCAGGAAAAGCGGTGTGTGGGTGGTCCCTTCACATCTGCACAGAGGGGACAAGAGTGACACTTCAGAAGAACGAAGCAGGACAGAAGATCCCACGGTAAATTAGGAAAATGTGTTAAACAAGGAACAGTTTATATTGAACATTTCTCTTAACTCTTGAAACTTTATACACCACCTTTCGTATGCAATGATAGGAAGCATAGGGAAGTGAACTGCTTTTTGCTTATGCCTCATTATGACTGATAAAAGTCAGCTGCCTAACCAAAAATAGATCCTCACGAGACACAGCTGTATTGTTGACCCACTGACACAGAGAGGAATCAGCTTGGCAGGAAAATGAATTAACATCAACTCTGTTGAGCCCAGAGAAAATAAGGTAAAGTCAACACAGCTCGTCTGTAGAGGGCAGAGTTGTCCTCTGCTAAGCACCAAACAATGGATTTTCACTCCACTGCATGTTATTGAAAATATCTTCAATTACATCAGATATAGTTTGTACATATTGAATTAGAATTAAAGGGGAGAAAATATGATTAAAAACAACTACATTATCCACTGACATGCAAAACTGGGGAAGGGTGAATCCCTTACCTTGTCATAAAACATAGCCTACTGTAACTAATCACATAACAAATATTGCTTTTTAAAAAACAAACAAACATCAGTGATGTATGTGGCATTGAATTCCCTTGCCCATAAAATAATAATCATACTTGAAACCAAGCTTGATAGCCTACCTAATCTTGCAAAATAATTATATAAAAATTATGTGACATTACAAAGTGCACGTCCTTGTGTCCATTAAATTGCCTCACTGCTCCTCCAGGATGTCTGGTGCAGGATGTGACCTTTCCTACTGGTGAGATGCTTCCGTCCCAAATGGCACACTATTCCCTATATAGTGCACTACTTTTAACTAGGGGCCATGGTGAACTATATAGGGAATAGGGTGCCATTGCGGGGTGGGGGTGCATTGGTACAGAGTAGTTAGGAAGAAAGCAGATCGGATAGGTGATTAAAATGGATGTCTGGGTGGTGCATGGTACAGAGTAGTTAGGAAGAAAGCAGACGGTAGGTGATTAAAAAATGGATGTCTGGGGTGTGCATTGGTACAGACTAGTTAGGAAGAAAGCAGATCGGATAGGTGATTAAAAATGGATGTCTGGGTGGTGCTTGGTACAGAGTAGTTAGAAGAAAGCAGATCGGATAGGTGATTAAAAATGGATGTCTGGTGGTGCATTGGTACAGAGTAGTTAGGAAGAAAGCAGATTGCATAGGTCATGCCCACATGTCACTGAGCATTAGTGGAAAGTGCTATAGGTGCCCTTCAGGCTCAATCAATCTCCATGGACTAACAAGGTTGAGTCCAAAGGAGGCACTATCCCAGAGGTTTATTTACTATGCCGAAAGCAAGTCAGTCAATGATCGGGGTCCCAAATGGCACCCTATGCTGTTTCACAATCAATGTATTCATTGTTTATGTACAACATATGGTAGCTGAGCTCCAGTAAGAAACGTGTGCCAGTTGGCTAATTGACTGGGGTGGAGTGAGTCAACAGCTCAGCTCCTTCTGAATCCCTCCAATTCCCATACAAAGATTACAGACGACGGGAACAAAATAATCCGGTGCAATTTATTACTCATCATTTCCGACACTGAAATACAGGGACTTAAAGTTCTTTTGAAAAAGAGAATCAACTAAGCTTGAGTGTCATCACTGGAACGTCTATCATTAATTTCAATGCTGAGAAGAATATAACGTTTTCCCATCCTATGATAGCACTGTACTGTGGAATGTAGACTACACAGAGATGTAGGTGCAGAGTTAACAGATATATTTCTGGATGCATGTGAAAAATAAACCACAAAGCTTCACTGCCAAACACCAAGAGAACGGAAACTTCTCACACCTGCTACTGTTCAAATGTAGCTAGCTACCATGTGAAATTGCCACATTTCTCAGGGGAATTCAAGGCCACAAAATGGACTCTCCGAAGTAGGTGTAAAAATCGAATTGGAGTTTGTCTGTGTTTCTGAGAAATCTCAACTACCACGTCCACAGAAACCCATACACTTATCACTAACTAATTACCAAACAGTGTCTATTGAAGAGGAACAGGAACGATGTGTATACCTCCAACTGAACAGATTACTTCAAATCTGTGCAAAAAAAACAAACAAAGGAAGATGAGATCATTTAGGCTAGTCAGAAGGCTGCTTATACAAGTACATCTGGTCTCAGGGAGGGTACGCCACTGGCTATTCCCCTTACATAACTCTTCCATGCTCAGCTGCAGAAGCTTGTTTGTCTGGTTGGTTTTAAGAACATTTGCTATCTAACCGTCATCATCCCATTCTCAGGGCTGAGGTCTTTGAAAAGAGGCAGGGCAGGTCCTTCAGAGACAACTCAAACAGGTCTAATTTGATGAGCTTCATTTGCACTCATATAGCTGTAGAATACCAAGAAATATGCATGAATTAAGCAATGTCAATGTGAACAACACCAGTCAAACTGTAGGCTAGCAAAAAAAGATTTCAATTAAATGAAAAGGGACCGCTTTCACCCAGACAAATACAGATTAGGCACTAAACCTAGTTCTGGACTAAAAAGCAAATCAATGAAGAATCTCCACAGCATGCTTTTTTAGTCCAGGACTAGTCTAATCTGTGTGCAGGAACAAGGCAAGAAGGCTTAAAAGCATTTTGGTTTTATGAGGTGATTTGGACCTTGCACTTTTGTCGGGTGCAACAAAGCAGTTATTCAATGACAGGACAGGAAACACTATGTCCCCCTCACTTAACATTCCCCCTGGAACAAACAGACAGAGGCTTAAGGTCCTATATCTGTCTCGGGCACTTTGACAGCTACAGTTGTTAGAGCACTGAAAAGCATTAAAGGTCAAAGCCCCTGATTGTGTGTGTGTGTGTGTGTGTGTGTGTGTGTGGTGTGTGTGTGTGGGGGGGGGGTGGACACAACAGCCACAGTAGGGGGCTCCAAAGCTTGAGGCGCTCGGTGCCAAATAATATGAGCCATGGTGAGCATGCCTCAGTCTGTGTGAATCACATTTGGCATGATGCAGCACTCTGCTACCACACAAAGCTGAGATTGCTGCTTGGGCTGTGAGAGAGTCAGGAGAAAAAAGACATGGGATAATGAATCAGAACAGCTCCACAGCTCACAGGGAGGGAATCCTTTAGGTTATTGAGTAATGAGGCTGTCACTGTGTGGTTGGTCCTGGAGTTGAGCCCCCACACGGTCATATGCTTTTTTGTGGCATATGGGTCTAAAAACAATTAGCAGTGAAGTCTTGCCAGCTGGAAGCTAAAGAACTTTGCCAGTTTGTGACCCGGCAGGGGTCAGCAAAGCACACAAAATAGCAGCTACAGTGAGAGAAACGAAGTGCCCGTGTGTCTACCATACAGGTGTGAAAGACAGAAAGAGAATGAAATATGTGACTGGAACTAAGGCAACTGGCACTTCTGGCATCTATGAATACTCTGGTCAGGCATCAACAGGCAGTATGTCCAGCAGCAGGCCCTGACCAGGCCCGTTCCACCATGGCCAGGGAAAAAAATCCAACCCTCCAGAAGCCTGTCTGGAATGTCTGGGAGCCAGGGTGAGGTTCTGCCACCTGTCCTGGATGGGTTTCAGGGGCATGCTTTGGAACCTATTCTTATTGGCAGTGATTAGCAACCAAAGCATGCCCCTGAACCCCATCCAGGACAGGTGGCAGAACCTCACCCTGGCTCCCAGACATCCAGACAGGCTTCTGGAGGGTTGGATAATTTTTTCCCGGGCATGTGGAACGGGCCTGTCAGGGCCTGCTGCTGGACATATCTGCCTGGCTGATGCCTGACCAGAGTATTCATAGATGCCAGAAGCCAGTTCCTTAGTTCCAGTCAACATATTTCATTCTCTTTCTGTCTTTACACCTGTATAGTAGAACACGACGGGCAACTTCGTTTCTCTCACTGGAGCTGCTATTTGTGTGCTTTGCTTACCCCTGCCGGGTCACAAACTGGCAAAGTTCTTTAGCTTCCAGCTTGGCAAGACTCCACTGCTAATTGTTTTTGACCCATATTGCCACAAAAACAGCATATGACCGTGTGGGGGCTCAACTCCAGGACAACCCACCACAGGGACAGCCTCATTACTGCAATAACCTAAAGATTCCCTCCCTGTGAGCGTGGAGCTGTTCTGATTCATTATCCCCTGTCTTTTTTCTCCTGACTCTCTCACAGCCCAAGCCAGCAATCTCAGCTTTGGTGTAGCAGAGTGCTGCATCATGCCAAATTGTGATTCAGAACACAGACTGAGCATGCTACCATGGCTATATTATTTGGCCATCCGAGGCGCCTCAAGCTTGGAGCCCCCTACGTGGCGGGTTGTCCACCCCCCCCCCACACCACACACACACCACACACACACGACACACACAACACAACACACACAATTCAGGGGCTTTGACCTTTAATGCTTTTCAGTGCTCTAACAACTGTAGCTGTCAAAGTGCCCGAGACAGATATAGGACCTTAAGCCCTCTGTCTGTTTGTTCCAGGGGGAATGTTAAGTGAGGGGGACATAGTGTTTCCTGTCCTGTCATTGAATAAACTGCTTTGTTGCACCCGACAAAAGTGCAAGGTCCAAATCACCTCATAAAACCCAAAATGCTTTTAAGCCTTCTTGCCTTGTTCCTGCACACAGATTAGACTAGTCCTGGACTAAAAAGCATGCTGTGGAGATTCTTCATTGAATTTGCTTTTTAGTCCAGAACTAGGTTTAGTGCCTAATCTGTATTTGTCTGTGAAAGCGGTCCTTTTCATTTAATTGAAATCTTTTTTTGCTAGCCTACAGTTTGACTGGTGTTGTTCACATTGACATTGCTTAATTCATGCATATTTCTTGGGTATTCTACAGCTATATGAGTGCAAATGAAAGCTCATCAAATTAGACCTGTTTGAGTTGTCTCTGAAGGACCTGCCCTGCCTCTTTTCAAAGACCTCAGCCCTGAGAATGGGATGATGACGGTTAGATAGCAAATGTTCTTAAACCAACCAGACAAACAAGCTTCTGCAGCTGAGCATGGAAGAGTTATGTAAGGGGAATAGCCAGTGGCGTACCCTCCCTGAGACCAGATGTACTTGTATAAGCAGCCTTCTGACTAGCCTAAATGATCTCATCTTCCTTTGTTTGTTTTTTTGCACAGATTTGAAGTAATCTGTTCAGTTGGAGGTATACACATCGTTCCTGTTCCTCTTCAATAGACACTGTTGGTAATTAGTTAGTGATAAGTGTATGGGTTTCTGTGGACGTGGTAGTTGAGATTTCTCAGAAACACAGACAAACTCCAATTCGATTTTTACACCTACTTCGGAGAGTCCATTTTGTGGCCTTGAATTCCCCTGAGAAATGTGGCAATTTCACATGGTAGCTAGCTACATTTGAACAGTAGCAGGTGTGAGAAGTTTCCGTTCTCTTGGGTGTTTAGGCAGTGAAGRTTTGTGGTTTATTTTTTCACATGCATCCAGAAATATATCTGTTAACTCTGCACCTACATCTCTGTGTAGTCTACATTCCACAGTACAGTGCTATCATAGGATGGGAAAACGTTATATTCTTCTCAGCATTGAAGATTAATGATAGACGTTCCAGTGATGACACTCAAGCTTAGTTGATTCTCTTTTTCAAAAGAACTTTAAGTCCCTGTATTTCAGTGTCGGAAATGATGAGTAATAAATTGCACCGGATTATTTTGTTCCCGTCGTCTGTAATCTTTGTATGGGAAATTGGAGGGATTCAGAAGGAGCTGAGCTGTTSACTCACTCCACCCCAGTCAATTAGCCAACTGGCACACAGTTTCTTACTGGAGCTCAGCTACCCATATGTTGTACATAAACAATGAATACATTGATTGTGAAACAGCATAGGGTGCCATTTGGGACCCCGATCATTGACTGACTTGCTTTCGGCATAGTAAATAAACCTCTGGGAATAGTGCCTCCTTTGGACTCAACCTTGTTAGTCCATGGAGATTGATTGAGCCTGAAGGGCACCTATAGCACTTTCCACTAATGCTCAGTGACATGTGGGCATGACCTATGCAATCTGCTTTCTTCCTAACTACTCTGTACCAATGCACCACCCAGACATCCATTTTTAATCACCTATCCGATCTGCTTTCTTCCTAAACTACTCTGTACAATGCACCACCCAGACATCCATTTTTAATCACCTATCCGATCTGCTTTCTTCCTAACTATCTGTACCAATGCACCCCCAGACATCCATTTTTAATCACCTATCCGATCTGCTTTCTTTTCCTAAACTACTCTGTACCAATGCACCACCCAGACATCCATTTTTAATCACCTATCCGATCTGCTTTCTTCCTAACTACTCTGTACCAATGCACCCCCCCACCCCGCAWTGGCACCCTATTCCCTATATAGTTCACCATGGGCCCTAGTTAAAAGTAGTGCACTATATAGGGAATAGTGTGCCATTTGGGACGGAAGCATCTCACCAGTAGGAAAAGGTCACATCCTGCACCAGACATCCTGGAGGAGCAGTGAGGCAATTTAATGGACACAAGGCAGTGCACTTTGTAATGTCACATAATTTTATATAATTATTTTGCAAGATTAGGTAGGCTATCAAGCTTGGTTTCAAGTATGATTATTATTTATTGGGCAAGGGAATTCAATGCCACATACATCACTGATGTTTGTTTGTTTTTTAAAAGCAATATTTGTTATGTGATTAGTTACAGTAGGCTATGTTTTATGACAAGGTAAGGGATTCACCTTCCCCAGTTTTGCATGTCAGTGGATAATGTAGTTGTTTTTAATCATATTTTCTCCCCCTTTTATTCTAATTCAATATGTACAAACTATATCTGATGTAATTGAAGATATTTTCAATAACATGCAGTGGAGTGAAAATCCATTGTTTGGTGCTTAGCAGAGGACAACTCTGCCCTCTACAGACGAGCTGTGTTGACTTTACCTTATTTTCTCTGGGCTCAACAGAGTTGATGTTAATTCATTTTCCTGCCTAAAGCTGATTCCTCTCTGTGTCAGTGGGATCAACAATACAGCTGTGTCTCYTGAGGATCTATTTTTGGTTAGGCAGCTGACTTTTATCAGTCATAATGAGGCATAAGCAAAAAGCAGTTCACTTCCCTATGGCTTCCTATCATTGCATACGAAAGGTGGTGTATAAAGTTTCAAGAGTTAAGAGAAATGTTCAATATAAACTGTTCCTTGTTTAACACATTTTCCTAATTTACCGTGGGATCTTCTGTCCTGCTTCGTTCTTCTGAAGTGTCACTCTTGTCCCCTCTGTGCAGATGTGAAGGGACCACCCACACACCGCTTTTCCTGCGGCCAGTCACCCTACTCCGAGACCAGTATGTGGGAGAGGAAGTACTGCATCCTGACTGATAGCCAGCTCATCCTGCTCAACAAGGAGGAAGAGGTGAGTGAAGTTCCTCCTAATACTACCCCAACGCACGCACACACTTTGAGGGACAATGGAAGGTGTGCATCATCCACCTTSCATCTCTAAAAATCAAACCCGGCTTCTGTGCGTGCAGAAAAAWATATAAATTAAAGATCAGACCTAAATGGCTGATAATGTTCCTAAGCTACTGTGAAAACTATTACGGTTTCAGTATACATACTACAGAAAAACATTATTTGCTGATGATGCCCTATTAATAGGGTCAGTGCTATTCGGAATCATTGGAATGCCCCTACCCATAACCCTAACCCTTACCTTAGCTATTTTAAATTTCCACTTCAATGGAGTAGGGATGTCCCAAGGATCCCGGATAGCACGGACCCTACTAACAGTGCCTCCTGTCTCCCCRTCTGTGTGATTCTCAGATGCCAGGTGAGGTGGTTGATGGTCCTACAGAGTCATCGAAGGGCAGGAGCCTGCGTAGGACAGTCAGTGTCCCTTCAGAGGGACAGTTCCCTGAGTTCCAGGCAGAGGGCGCCTCCATGCTAGGTAAGACACACCACAGACTAGGAAGGAGAGGAGCCTCTGCAGTTACCAATCTGTTACACAATGCACTGACTAATGGGACAGGGAAACGTTGGATGTCTCCCACATGGCACCGTATTCTCTATTTACTGCACTACTGGGCACTGGTCAAAAGTAGTTCACTAAATAGTTAGTGCCATTCGGYCTCCCGAGTGGCGCAGCATCTCAGTGCAAGAGATAGTCCTTGGTTCGAATCCAAACTGTATCACATCTGGCTGTGATTGGGAGCCCCATAGGGCGGCGCACAATTGGCCCAGCGTCGTCCGGCTTTGGCCGGGTAGGCCGTCATTGTAAATAAGAATTTGTTCTTAACTGACTTGCCTGGTTAAATAGAAAAATATCTGCATCCCAATGTTTTATTTAAGGGATTCATTTTCTGTCAGCATTAATGAGAGGATATGCTGCACAGAGTAAGTTCATTATAAACTCAGCAAAAAAATAAACATCCCTTTTTCAGGACCCTYTCTTTCAAAGATAATTCGTAAAAATCGAAATAACTTCACAGATCTTCATTGTAAAGGGTTTAAACACTGTTTCCCATGCTTGTTCAATGAACCATAAACAATTAATGAACATGCACCTGTGGAACCATCGTTAACACTAACAGCTTACAGACGGTAGGCAATTAAGGTCACAGTTATGAAAACTTAGGACCCTAAAGAGGCTTTTCTACTGACTCTGAAAAACACCAAATGAAAGATGCCCACGGTCCCTGCTCATCTGCGTGAATGTGCCTTAGGCATGCTGCAAGGAGGCATGAGGACTGCAGATGTGGCCAGGGCAAAAAATTGCAATGTCCGTACTGTGAGACGCCTAAGACAGCGCTACAGGGAGACAGGATGGACAGCTGATCGTCCTCACAGTGGCAGACCACGTGTAACAACACCTGCACAGGATCGGTACATCCGAACTTCACACCAGCGGGACAGGTACAGGATGGCAACAACAACTGTCCGAGTTACACCAGGAATGCACAATCCCTCCATCAGTGCTCAGACTGTCCGCAATAGGCTGAGAGAGGCTGGACTGAGGGCTTGTAGTCCTGTTGTAAGGCAGGTCCTCACCAGACATCACCGGCAACAACGTCGGCTATGGGCACAAACCCACCGTCGTTGGACCAGACAGGACTGGCAAAAGATGCTCTTCACTGACGAATCGCGGTTTTGTCTCACCAGGGGTGATGATCGGATTCGCGTTTATCGTTGAAGAAAAGAGCGTTACACCGAGGCCTGTACTATGGAGCGGGATCGATTTGGAGGTGGAGGGTCCGTCATGGTCTGGGGGCGGTGTGTCACAGCATCATCGGACTGAGCTTGTTGTCATTGCAGGCAATCTCAACGCTGTGCGTTACAGGGAAGACATCCTCCTCCCTCATGTGGTACCCTTCCTGCAGGCTCATCCTGACATGACCCTCCAGCATGACAATGCCACCAGCCATACTGCTCGTTCTGTGCGTGATATCCTGCAAGACAGGAATGTCAGTGTTCTGCCATGGCCAGCGAAGAGCCCGGATCTCAATCCCATTGAGCACGTCTGGGACCTGTTGGATTGAAGGGTGAGGGCTGGGCCTTTCCCCCTACAAATGTCTGGGAACTTGCAGGTGCCTTGGTGGAAGAGTGAGGTAACATCTTACAGCAAGAACTGGCAAATCTGGTCCATGAGGAGGAGATGCACTGCAGTACTTAATGCAGCTGTTGGCCACACCAGATACTGACTGTTATTTTTGATTTTGACCCCCCCTTTGTTCAGGGACACATTATTCAATTTCTGTTAGTCACATGTCTGTGGAACTTGTTCAGTTTATGTCTCAGTTGTTGAATCTTATGTTCATACAAATATTTACACATGTTCAGTTTGCTGAAAGTAAACGCAGTTGACAGTGAGAGTACGTTTCTTTTTGTGCTGAGTTTAGATGGAAGCCTTCCACCTTGATATAAATAAATGTTATTTTTTTATTTTACCTTTTATTTAACTAGGCAAGTCAATTAGAACAAATTCTTATTTTCAATGAAGGCCTAGGAACAGTGGGTTAACTGCCTTGTTCAGGGGCAGAACGACAGCTTTTTACCTTGTCAGCTCGGGGATTCGATCTTGCAACCTTTCGGTTTACTAGTCCAACGCTCTAACCACTAGGCTACCTGCCGCCCCACTGCATACATAGATGATATGTATGCAGTTAGCAGTATTCTCTTGTGTTTGAGGACTTCTTATAGGTTTTTAAATGCATACAGACTCATCTGAACATTACTAACTGGTGCAACAATAATTACACTTGGCTCAGGACCATAGAGAAACGTTTAATTTCCTGATATGGGTGATGGTGATTTGATCTCCATCTACGTATCCCTCTGAGTTCGTAATACACACTCTGCGACAAAGGAGTAGTCTGCAAGTATGAAGACCAATAGCACAGGCATCAGTGGGATGGGGTAGATTAAAAAGAACTGCTAGCAGCGTCCGTTACATAACCACGGCAGAGCTTTTTAGAAAATATGACATAGCTGCAGTAGGGAGTGTTATTATCAACTGAAATAACTTAATTCTCTGATGATGAGTCTGTGGACTGCTGCTGCCCTCTTCCAGCCTGGTGTGTGAGAAACTGCTATAAGCTCCRAAAGGGAACAAAATGACAAGTTATTAGCATAGGGTAACCTTGCAGTAATAACAGAATGGACTGACAACTATGTTAAATGTCTTGTATCGGTTTTCCTGATGGTTTCATTTCATTTAGGCCGGTTAGTGGAGATGCTCTACTGCTGGCGTCCGTAGGACGGGAGATGTTCTGTGGTGTAGGTGTCTTAGAGAATGTATAGACGGAGACAAAGCACCCAGTGTCTAACCTCTATCCATCCATCTGACATGGTCTGAGTAGCATGACTGACCCCAGTGCCTTGACGTGGGCTTTTCCCAGCCAGGGCATTCACTGAGGGAATCTGCGGGGGTGCAGCTGCTGGCTGGAGGGGTGCGGGGCTGGGTTGGGCTGGGGGTCAGTGGGAATAGGGAAGGGGTCATTGGGCTGGTTGTATTGTGACAGCAGCTGATGGGTAGAGGTATGAGGACGGACATGGGTTGCCTCCCAAATGGCACACTATCCCCTATATAGTGCACTACTTTTGACCAGAGCCCTGMTCAAAAGTATTCAGTATATAAAGGAATAGGGTGCCATTTGAGACACCGGCCCTGTAACTGTGGGAGTTAGTCATTCTCATGACCCTCTTAATGTTCTCTGTCCTGCCCTAAAATGTGGGAGAGAGGGTTATTTATATGTTAATCTATAGTCTGCTTTGACAAAAGTGCTCCCAATGCTAGGTTTCAGGCCAATGCTGGGATTCTATGGGCATTCAACAATCATTTTGATTGACATGTAAAGCAAACAAAAAAGAGAGGAGGAAACTTTGAGATTAATGGAAAGTCTTCCTCCTTAGATATTGTCCATTATTTCACTTTGTTTACAAAGTATGGTGTTGAGAGAGATAAACGTAATAGAGCTTTATATAATATAAAAGTATATGGAGACCCCTTCAAATMAGTGGATTCAGCTATAATTTTTTCCCATTGCTGACACGTGTATAAAATCGAGCACACAGCCATGCAATCGGCATAGAAAAACATTGGCTGTAGAATGGCCTGAAGAGCTCAGTGACTTTCAATGTGACACTGTCATAGGATACCACCTTTCCAACAAGTCAGTCTGTCAAATTTCAGCCCTGCTACAGATGTTTCAGTAAACTTTAAGTGCTGTTATTGTGAAGTGGAAATSTATAGGAGCAACAACGGCTCAGCCGCGAAGTGGTAGGCCACAAAACGGGAGCACCGAGTGCTGAAGCACATAGCACGTAAAATTCACTGTCCTCAGTTGCAGCACTCACTACCGAGTTCCAAACTGCCTCTGGAAGCAACTTCAGCACAACAACTATTCGTCGGGAGCTTCATGAAATGGGTTTCCATGGCCGAGCAGCCGCACACAAGCCTAAGATCACCATGTGCAATGCCAAGCATCGGCTGGAGTGGTGTAAWCCTCGCTGCCATTGGACTCTGAAGCAGTGGAAATGCATTCTCTGGAGTGATGAATCACGCTTCACCATCTGGCAGTTCGATGGTTGAATCTGGTTTTGGCGGATGCCAGGAGAACGCTACCTGCCCGAATGCATAGTGCCAACTGTAAAGTTTGGTGGAGGAGTAATAATGGTCTGGGCGGTTTTTCATGGTTCGGGCTAGGCCCCTTAGTTTCAGTGAAGGGAAATCTTAACTATACAACATACAATGACATTCCAGACGATTCTGTGCTTCCAACTTTGTGGCAGCAGTTTGGGTAAGGACCTTTCCTGTTTCAACATGACAATGCCCCCGTAAACAAAGCAAGGTCCGTACAGAAATGGTTTGTCAAGATCGATGTGGAAGAACTTGACTGGCCTGCACAGAGTCCTGACCTTAACTCCATTGAACACATTTAGGTTGAATTGGAATGCTGACTGCAAGCCAGGCCTAATTGCCCACCATCAGTGCCCAACCTCACTAATGCTCTTCTGGCTAAATGGAAGCAAGTCTCCACAGTAATGTTCCAACATCTAGTTGAAAGCCTTCCCAGAAGAGTGCAGGCTGTTATAGCAGCAAAGGGAGGATCAACTCCATATTAATGCCCATGATTTTGGAATGAGTTGTTCGACATGCGGGTGTCCAAATACCTTTGGTCGTGTAGTATACGGTGCATTCAGAAAATATTCAAACTCTTTTTCACATTTTGTTACGTTACAGGCTCACAGGTCCTCAACTGGCAGCTTCATGAYATAGTACCCGCAAAACACCAGTCTCAATGTCAACAGTGAAGAGGTGACTCCGGGAGTTGCAAAGAAAAATCTGTATCTCAGACTGGCCAATAAAAAGAAAATATTAAGATGTGCAAAAGAACACAGACACTGGACAGAGGAACTCTGCCTAGAAGGCCAGCATCCCGGAGTCGTCTCTTCACTGTTGATGTTGAAACTGGTGTTTTGCGGGTACTATTTCATGAAGCTGCCAGTTGAGAACTTGAGGCGTCTGTTTCTCAAACTAGACACTAATGTACTTGTCKTCTTGCTCAGTTGTGCACCGGGGCCTCCCACTCTTTCTATTCTGGTTAGAGCCAGTTTGCACTGTTCTGTGACGGGAGAGGTACACAGCATTGTACCAGATCTTTCGTTTCTTGGCAATTTGTTGCATGGATTAGCCTTCATTTCTCAGAACAAGAACAGACTGATGAGTTTCAGAAGAAAGTGCTTTGTTTCTGGCCATTTTGAGCCTGTATTCGAACCCACAAATGCTGATGCTCCAGATACTCAACTAGTCTAAAGAAGGCCAGTTTTATTGCTTCCTTAATCAGAACAACAGTTTTCAGCTGTGCTAACATAATTGCAAAAGGGTTTTCTAATGATCAATTAGCCTTTTAAAATGATGAACTTGGATTAGCTAACACAACGTGCCACTGGAACACAGGAGTGATGGTTGCTGATAATGGGCCTCTGTACATATTCCATAAAAACAGTACTCATTTACAACATTAACAGTGTCTACACTGCGTTTCTGATCAATTTGATGTTATTTTAATGGACAAAATAATTGCTTTTCTTTCAAAAACAAGGACATTTCTAAGTGACCCCAAACTTTTGAACGGMAGTGTATGWAGTGAACAAAAATATAAATGGAACAATTTCTACGGTTTTACTGAGTTACAGTTCATATAAGGAAATCATTCAATTGGAATAAATTCATTAGGCCCTAATCTCTGGATTTCACATGACTGGGAATACAGATATGAATCTGTTAATCACAAAAAATGTAGGAGCATGGCTTTGAAAACCTGTTTTCACCACGACAAATCTCCTTCAGGCTGTTGATTGTGACCTGTGGAATGTTTTCCCACTCTTCAATGGCTGTTCGAAGTTGCTGGATATTTGCGGGTACTGGAACACGCTGTCGTACACCTCGATCCAGAGCATCCCAAACATCCTCAATGGCTGACATGTCTGGTGAATATGCAGGCCATGGACGAACTTGGGACATTTTCATCTTCCAAGAATTGTGTACAGATCCTTGCGACATGGGGCTGTGCATTATCATGCTGAAACATGAGGTGATGGCGGCAGATCAATGGCATAACAATGGGCCTCTTGTCACTGTATCTCTGTGCATTCAAATTGCCATGATAAAATGCCATTTTTGTTGTCTGTAGCTTATGCCTGCCCATACCATTACCCCACCACCATCATGGGGCCCTCTGTTCACAACATTGACATCAGAAAACATCTCYCCCACACAAAACAATACATATGGTTTGCGGTTGTGTGGCCGGTTGATTCTACTGCCAAATTCTCTAAAACGACGTTGGAGACTGCTTATGGTATGGAAATGTTCCCTACAACTTTAGACATCTGTGGCATTGTGTTGTGACAAAATTACACATTTTAGTGTGGCCTTTTTAATGTCCCCAGCACAAGGTGCACCTGTGTAAAGATCATGCTGTTTAATCAGCTTCTTGACATGCCACACCTTTCAGGTGGATGGATTATCTTGGCAAAGGAGAAATGCTAACTAAGAGGGATATTAACAAATTTGTGTACAAAATGGGAGAGAAGTAAGTTTTTTGTGTGTATGTAATATTTCTGGGGTCATTTTCTTCAGCTCATGGAACATGGGACCAACAATTTAATGTGTTTTATATGTAATATATACAGTTCCTTCGGAAAGTATTCAGACCCCTTGACTTTTTCCACATTTTATGTTACAGCCTTATTCTAAAATTGATTAAATAGTTTTTTTACKTCGTCAATCTACACACAAAACCACATAATGACAGAGCAAAAACAGCTTTTTAGAAATGTTTGCTAATTTATAAAAAATAAAAAATGAAATATTACATTTATTTAAGTATTACAGCATTGATTATTCTTGGGTAAGACGCTTGGCACACCTGTATTTGGGGAGTTTCTCCCATTCTTCTCTGCAGATCTTCTTAAGCTCTGTCACTTTGAATGGGGAGCGTTGCTGCACAGCTATTTTCAGGTCTCTGCAGACATGTTCGATCAGGTTCAAGTCCAGGTTCTGGTTGGGCCACTCAAGGACATCCAGAGACTTGTCCCGAAGCCACTCCTGCGCTGTCTTTCATCAAGGATCTCTCTGTACTTTGTTTCGTTCATATTTAACCTCGGTCCTAACTAGTCTCCCAGTCTCTGCCACTGAATAACATCCCCACAGCATGATGCTGCCACCATCTTGCTTCACCGTAGGTATGGTGTCAGGTTTCCTCCAGACATGATGCTTGGCATTCAGGCCAAAGAGTTCAATCTTGGTTTCATCAGACCAAAGAATCATATTTCTCATGGTCTGAGAGTCTTTAGGTGCCTTTTCGCAAACGCCAAGCGGGCTGTCATGTGCCTTTTACTGAGGAGTGGCTTCCGTCTAGCGAATCTACCATAAAGGCCAGATTGGTGGAGTGCTGCAGAGATGGTTGTCCTTCTGAAAGATCTCCTCAGAGGAACTATAGAGCTCTGTCAGATTGACCATCAGTTTCTTGGTCACCTCCCTGACCAAGGCCCTTCTCCCCCGATTGGTCAGTTTAGCCATTTTAAGAATGATGGAGGCGACTGTGTTCTTAGGGACCTTCAATGCCCCAGAAATGTTTTGGTACCCTTCCCCAGATCTGTGCCTCGACACAATCCTGTCTCGGAGCTCTACGGACAGTTCCTTCGATCTCATGGCTTGGTTTTTGCTCTGCACTGTCAACTGTGGGACCTTATATAGACAGGTGTGTGCCTTTCCAAATCATGTCCAATCAATTGAATTTACCACAGGTGGACTCCAAGTTGTAGAAACACCTCAAGGATGATCAATGGAAACAGGATGCACCAGAGCTCAATTTCGAGTCTCATAGCAAAAGGGCAGAATATTTTTTTATTATTATTTGTACTCCATAATGACAAAGCYAAAACAGGTTTTTAGAAACTTTTACAAATGTATTAATTTGTGTAGATTGCTGAGGATTTATATATATATATATTATCCACATTTTGTTACATTACAGCCTTATTCTAAAATGTGGATAATATATATATATATATATAAATCCTCAGCAATCTACACAAATTAATACATTTGTAAAAGTTTCTAAAAACCTTCTAAAAATGTTATTCTAAAATGGATTATATATATATAATCCATTTTAGAATAAGGCTGTAATGTAACAAAATGTGGATAAAGTCAAGGGATCTGAATACCTTTCGAAGGCTGTGTGTCTGTCTTTCTCTGTGTCTGTCTAATTTATCAGACACTTTTTTCATCTCTTTTTTGATTTCTAGGGACATAGCCTATTTTGTTGTTTCGTTTTTACAAGGGACATAATAGTGTTCACATACATTCACACCCTTGAAATACTTTTCCACCATGTTATTCTATTCCGCCACCATTGGCAGTGTTTAATGACTAGGTTTTGTGACATATTATACTGAATTGCATTGTTAGAGAAAAGTCAGTAACATTGCTGGTACTTCCCTGTGTTAACACCAAATAATTTACAGGTTATTAAACACTGCAATGGAAGCATTCTCACCTTTTTGTTGTTTGTGTATATAAGAGTATTTGAATTAAAGCGTTTCCACTTTTTTTTTTTTTTGGTACTCCACCTATGACCTTGTAGTTACGAGGTTAATAAAGTCAGCAGAAACCTTAGGTTGTTGCGTCACGAAGATTACTGATATGTAAAGCATTAAACACAGAGAATCTCACTGCCAATAGACTGCCGATAGGTTCTTAATCACAGTGGGAGGCTGTTCCTTCTCTTGCTAAAACAAAATCGGTAGCTACTGTGTGCCAAGCCGGTAGCGACGAACCTACCATTTCTACTTGTAGAATCGCAATGCTCAGCAGTGGCCAACAACTTGAATTTGAGCCAWTRAGAGAGCATGAACCCCCAGGTGGGGGAGCCAACAGGAGTGACAACAGAAAGGGATAAAGAGGGATCTTCTCCGTACATCCACGGATGAGCCACAATAAATTAGCTAGTTTTCATGAAGCAGCTGCCTGTATTTTAGTTAGTGCAGTGTCCTTAGCTAGCTATCTGGCAACAGTATGTTGTGCTAGCTAACTATATGGTAACATTAGCTAGCTAAACATTTAGCTATGGGCTGGCACTGGCAGTATGGGATTATGTAAAGTGAATTAAAAATAAAACATCCTCGTCATCTTGCTCGGTAGTTATCTAGCTGTGGCCATCTGGCTAGTATCACCAAAGACTTTCTACAAAATAGCAACATTAGCACAGCTAGCTAGCTAATCTTGGAATAAACAACACACACGGACATGTATTGCCAAGCAACGCTACTGGCACCTTCTGGTTTGGAGTATTTTAACAAGGCTGAGTGGCTGACGACTTCAAGGTCTTTGCTGTGTGATCACAAAATAGATTGACTGCCGACACTGTTCAGGGATGCCTAAGTACTGTCGGTAGGCACGCATTTGACAATCCTACCGGTATGTCAAAGCTTTTAAGGCTATGGTGTGTGTGTGTGTGTGTGTGAGTTTACAGAATAGGACTTTTTCAGCTTTTCATGCTGGAATGGAAGCATTTTGACGTGACATTTCGGCAGAGTAATACATTTGTTGACAAGTTTATATCCATTCAATCTACAAAGATCTTGTGATGTGGTCCCATCAACTCTCCTGACCTGAAAACTTTCAAAATTTGTGCAATCTACCGTAAATAATTCTGATTTCTGATCATATGCCGCACACACCCTTTTTACTGGGGCGACGGAGGGGGCAGAGGGTTTGCTCTGGCAGGGAAGTTCCACACGTCTTGAGAACGGTATGTGGGCTCTCAGATGGAAGGGCTGCTATTGTTGTGCTAATTTCAAAAGACTTATAGAGAACAGAAAGGCTGTGTGGGGTTGACTGGCTTGGGCTCAGGCTTTTCTGCATTCCTGCATGTCTTGAAGGGAGGCGAACTAACAGCCAAGGACGAGATAGTAGCCTAAGCGAGCACCAGGATCTTGTGAAATTGCCTGATATATTTTCTGCAGAATGTGATTTCTGGATTGTAAAACTATGGAATTCATATGGGGTAGGTTCAAGTTGTTTTAATGTTTAACTTAGAATAGAAAAAMAGCAATCACGTAAGAACTCTCACACCACTACTCAGGAGGACCCTGTCCAACTTTTCCATGCGCAACCAGTTACTTTTGGCCACTCAACAACACCTATATTCATTTGTGTTGGATGTTCAATCAATTTGTCTAGTGTTCGGTCAGAAACGCTTAGGCTACGCCCCTGTTGGTATCTATACTTTGTAAGATGGAATGTAACATCATGTGGCTACAATGTAGAAACATTGTTGTAACTTTGTAGCGTGTTGACAAACACGTGATATTCTTGTCATGTAATCTGTCAAATTATTTCATTGATCTATTATCCTACACCTAGGTTATTGTTGGTTATCTGGCAACCTTAAAGGCCCAAATGCAGCCATGTTTATATCAATATCAAATCATTTCTGCATAACAATTAATGGAAAACTCCACCCAAAAACGATATTTTGGTGTTTGTTTCATTCGTCCATTGTTGATATAGTCCCAAAATGTTTTGCATGTCAGCAATCAAGTTTTCTAGATATGTCACTTTTCAAAATGCCTAAATCTGATCCGTATGATGCATTTTGCATCATATGATGCTGCATTTTGCAGCGTTTGTTGTTGACAATCTCATTATTTCACTTATTTWATTTTTTATTTCTAATCATTATGAATTATATTTGTCAAATAGCAGCCCGTAGAATCTGTCAACTCTTTTACAACTCTTTTACTTACATTCTCACCATGGGGGAAAACAATTGACATAATGACATTTCTGTAAATTACTCTGCTCACAGCCAATGTTTACTGTATTTTGTTCCACAAGGACGTATTTTCACATTCATAAATAAAACAAAATGTCAATACAGGGAAGTGTCAGTAGGTGCCACAAAGCATTCGTGTGAAAATAGACAGGGCATGGAAACCATTATTATTCTTCTTTTTTATTGAACCTTTCATTTAACTAGGCAAGTCAGTTAAGAATTCTTATTTACAATGACAGATTTTTACCTTGTCAGCACYGGGATTCGATCCAGCAACCTTTCAGTTACTGGTCCAACACTCTAACCACTAGGCTACCTGCCGCCCCAAAATTTAACAGTGATTACGGATAAAGCCAAGAGCAATGCTGTGTTACTTGGACATCAGACTGGTTCCATTGGTTGATGGGGATTCCTTGAATAGTTGTTGTGATACAGACTGTTTACAGTTGGACAATGGATACATCCCATTGGATGCACCCATTCAAGTGGCAGTGTCATTGGTCCCTGAGGATGGCTTCATAGGATAGATACATGTCAGAACATGTTTTTAGGTCGAAATAATGTTTTCAGAAACTTCCAAATTGTAATTTCTGTATCTGAACGGTGATTCTGTGACACAAAGACAGTGGCTCACAATAGTGGCTCATAAGTGGTTTATCTCTTATCTTTACCTTAATGGAAGATTTCAGTGTTTTTGTATAAAGCACTTCACGCTGTGTTTGTACATCTAGGTTTTGGCAAACATTGTGCAGGTGTGTTTGTTCTGGTTTATGATTGGACAGGGAATGAACATATGGAGTGTTTTAATGTTCCACACATTCTTCACACTATTGCCATGTGACATCTTACCATTGATAGATGCTCATTCCTACACCACCATGTCACTTGTGTAACAATGCGTGTTTTATGTAGCAAGTGTTGGTATTGTTTTGCTTTTTCCCTGTTGTGACACGTTTTGATGACCAGCGCATAGTCGTAGTTTGCGCCGTATGGATTCTGTAAGAAATTAATTTCTATGGATGCTTCCCCCAGTAATCCTTTCTAAAGTAACCCTATAGACACTATACTTGGGTACTATAGTACATAGCTCGATACTTTGTCATCAACTCCACCTGATTTTAAATCTCTGATATATATATATATATATATATATATATATATATATATTTTTATCACCCAAAACATTCTACAGTAGACAGTGCTGTTATTATTTCAGGTTTTTCAGCATCATCTTAACAATATCATGAATGAACACAGTCTATCCATAAGTTGTTGCAATGGCATTTTATCAAATGATGTGTCAATTCCTTCCTCGCTGACTGGCTGTCGGTCTTGCCACGACAGCCTTTATGTAGCACAGTATGTCAAGGTCACTACTCAGGGCTGTCTACAGGAGCTGACTGTGAGGCAGGCAGTCGTCAGACTGTCTGGTGGGGAACCGTGCTGCCTGTAGACATGGTCCCATTCCAAATGGCACCCTATTCCCTATATAGTGTACTATGTTTGACCAGAACCCATCCAAATGAATGCATTATATAGGTAATAGGGTGCCATTTGAAACACCTTGCCCCCTGCTGCATCCGTTCCTGAAAATCCAGTTAAACAATTGATTCGGTGCAGGCCTTCTTGAAATCAATATCTTGTTAAAAGATAAGTGCAGGGTTAAAATGCATAGCCTGCCACGCGGGGAAATTAGGCCCCCGCTGTAATTAGAAGTGATGCTTATTGGGAGATTTCTATCAGAACACCGTTTATACCAGGTAGCCACTAGCCTAATCATCTGGACCTGTTCATAAAGCTTCTCAGAGTAGGAGGGTGGAGTTGGGATCGCCCCCCCCCCGTCCTTTCATTAGTCTATAACCTAAAAGGCAAAAGTGATCCTAGATTGTCCTTGTGTGCATGTAGAATAGCTGTTATGGTAGGCTAATTGTATGCTGTTTTTACTTCAGCGTGCTCCATTATCTCCAAACGTGATGGGGTAAGAAATCACAATGTAGCGTAGGCCTTCATGCTATCGAACACATGGTTTCAATAGATCAAAATATATTTGATGCAACTAAAGGATAAAGATTAAAATGTCTTGAAAACATCATCCTTGTTTGCTACTCCTTTGGTCACTCACCACTTCATTGTGCTTGTGATATCTGAAGTATGGATGGTGATCATCAATAATTCATCTTTCTCAAGCACTTTGGGCTATTATTGAACTTAGCCCAGCCCCAAGTTTTTACTTACCTCGCAACGCCCACACCATTAATGCTACTGCATGATAAGGACTATGGAAATTATATTCCCTGAGGAAAATTCTGCAGTTTAAGTAACTTTCAGTGTTGGGTAACTTGGGTCACATGCTGCACAATGCATATAGTCAACAATTTAGGATTTCACTAGCTGAATTATGCAGCTGAATATGTACTAAAGCTCTGAGGTAGAGGACGAGGCACTGCTGCACTGTTCAAACACTGTCACCYGGGATTGCTGATCCACAAATCTGTGTTGTGCTCGTTGTTGTTTTTCATAGTTGAGTCTCCCAACCACTGCAMATTTCTTACCACTGAGTTATTGGACTAATAAGAGATTGTTCAAGTAACAGCTTTTTAGCAAGGGTCTGGAGTTGTATCTGTGTGGAATGCTGCATAGTAACTTTATAGATGGACATGAACTCAGTCTTCTTTTTGCTGTGCATAAGGAGAAGTCTGGCGCATGCAGTTAAATAGTGGACATTTCAAATTTTCTGATTCTATTTTCAGACAGTGGTGATTCACTGTAGCTTGTGGCAAACATTAAACTAGAAAACACATGGAGTCACTTGCAAATGTTAACTGTAAATGGTCAACAAATTGAAAGGGTGGCCMCTTATAAGTATCTTTTGTATCTGGATAGATGAAAAGCTGAGTTTCAAACAGCACATTAATTTTTTTTTCCTAAAAGCTGTAATTTTAAGTTGGGTTTTTATTTCAGGAATAAAACATGTTTCTCTACGTCAGTCAGGAAAGACCTTGTCRAAGGGACAGTTATTTATTTTGATCTGTGCTGTATTATGGTGATATTGTTTACKMGCAAACCTCCTATAATGCTTCTTTGTCTTGGAACGAGCTGTAAAATATTTTAAAACTAGAGGAGAGCATATCGCTTTTTCAATTTAAAGCTCTCATAGAGGATCATCTTGTTGACCATTGTGATTGTTTTTAGTGTATTGTATTGTGCTATTGTGTTGTGTACACACTGACTACTTCCTCTGACCTCTTGCCAGGTCCCCCTCGAAAAATATGCTTCTAACCTCAAGGGCCATCTCCTGCTGAACACCTTATCTACAGTATAATTCTCCTAAATAGCATCTTGCAAGCTTCCGATACCCATCCCCCTATGGGTTTCCAATCGCTCGCTCTCGCGCTCTGTCCCTCTCTCTCTGTGCTTCTCTAGGTCTCTCTCGCTTCCTCTCTCTCGCTCTCTTTTCTCTTCCTCTCTTTCATACATGATGAGAAAGCCCCCAGAGTTGTGTCCTACATCAGTCGAGTAAGGCAGCAAGTTATTTTGTAATTAGCCTTAAAGCGTGGCTCTAAATTTGTCCTCTGCGTCCTGTGGTTCCAGCAGTGTGTGAGGTGGGCTGCATTTCAGCTGCAGTAGCTTCACCGGCAGATGCTACGGTACAGAAAGAGCAAAAAGGAGAGGGCGAGGAGAGAGAAAGACTGAAGAGGGAAGTACTTGCAGTTCTGTTTTATTCTGCTAAGAGGAACGATGGAGTGCAGTTACAGAAATTGATTGAATAAATGCGGTAAAATCTCTTCAGCTGCTGGCATGCCAAAAAGGAGGGAGAGAATAATGAAGTGAAGGTTAAGAATTGCTGCCGAGAGGAGAGAGTGAGAGGGAGAAAGATAGATAGCGGAGTGGGACGAGAGACTGGGGGAGACCAGGGGAAGCATGGAGTGTTAGTTCAGGGAGAAATAGGTGGGATTCCAGACTGCAGGAACAAAACYAATTATTTCAAAATACAGAGTGATTATCAATGGGATGGCTTCGCAGCACTGCAGAAGATGGACAGTTAAAGGGAAATGACTTTGCCTCATTGGCTGATGGTGATGGTCGGTGTTTAGCCAATCGGGTGCTGACCCTGTCCATCTCCTCCTCAGATGATGGGGAACAGCTGTGACCGAGGTACTGATTCACTCTCCTGTCTTTTTTTTTCTCTAATTAATTGAGTTGATTATTCATGCTTAATTCTCATGTGCGCAGTGCAGAGCACCATCGTTAAAAAGCCATTATGTTAGATTGTGAAGTTTCTCTGTGTGGACTGCTGCTTGCACATCGTATTTTCATTAGGGTCTGTACTGTATACATGTAAGGCTGCATGTAAGGCTGCATACGGAGCGTATGATGCGTTTGGTAGCATGTGTTTCACAAACACTGAACGGAATATTTGCCTAACTTCTTTGATCATATTTACTTTGTGCTGTTCGTCAGTGTCCATAGTTGATATTATACAGGATGTGCATGACGTTTGATGGGTGTCTCTCTCCCTTCAAGCCACCCCCGGCCAGAGAGCTCAGTCCTTCTGAATTATGATGCATGCAGCGTTTAAGATGGACCGGGCTGCAGCCAGGGGTGCCAAGAGGACAGTGTCTGAGAGAGAACTTGATATAGCACTTTGAAAAGTAGCCTTTTTATTTATGCTGACTGCTGCATACTGTCTCACTTGTGCCAAAGTTTAATATGAAGGATGGATTACGGTTAGGCCTAGCTTTAGGGACAACCTGATCAAAACGTGGGATCTGACACGTGTTGCTCTAGTCTGGAGGTTATCTCCCATTATCTTGTCTGCTAAAACGTGTTKTTTTACTTCAAATGGTTGTGGCTTGTTCTTTCTCAGAGCATTCCTGTTGCACGGGGTCAATCTGCTCAAAAATGGGGCTAAACTTAGCTTCCAATCAATCGCTCTCTGGATATCGGCCAGGGATCTCAATGTGACGGATGGTTTGAGACTTCTGTATTTGGAAGATGTGGCTTGCTTTCTTGCTCTGTACAACATTGGTAAGGCACTGACAGGCCTTGTATGCAGCGGCAGTAAAAMCTGCACTGGCTGTGGAAGTCAAGGGATGTGTCRCAAATGACACCCTATTCCCTCAAAAGTAGTGCACTACATATGATGCCATTTTGAATGTAGCCAGGGACTCGGGGATGAGAAATTAGAGGGTCTTTGTCAGTTGAGGGACTGCTCCAGCCTCCTGCCTCTAACCTCTCCTGCCTGGGCACTGCTCCAGGAGGCTTGGCTGAGCTGACACTCCGGTGCCCAGGCTTACTGGGGCCTAGCAGCTGGAGTCCCATGATGATGGCCCTGCCCTGCCTCTGTAAACTGAGACCACCGGAGGGAAAAATAAATGTGGGTTGAGTCCATCCTCATCCTTGATACAGATGGCCATAACCTTATCGTACAGAGAGACTGCATAYTTTGTCAGAACGGACCAGAAATAACTGTCTTCTATAGAGAAACAGATTAATATTGTCCTGTTGTTTATTCCATCCTGCCTGTTCAACGAGGATTACAGTAAAGCACAATCAGTGACCTTATAGCTGAAACCTCATTGTTAATGAATTACAAACCCCTCTGAATAGCATTCTGAGATGGATTTTTGTTGTTCTATTAATCATTTACATGAGTTTGTGGCATTCATTCAATGCCATAGCTTGTCTCTTGGGGGACCACAACACATACTCTTGGTGGCCTGAGGTAATTGCATGATACAGCCCACCTCTGTCTCTGTCTGAGCGCTCTAGATGTCCTTGTGTACACCCATCACTCTGGCTCCCTCTCCCAAATGTTGCAGCATCTGTGTTCATAGAACTCAACCTCCACCAGTCCAGGTTTCAAGGCAGCTAGCTGTCTTTACTAATGTCTCTCGTGCTGGGGACTGGTCTAGGTTTATTGCTGCTGCCCCCGGACCACACATGCCCCTGGAGGTAGCTGTTCCATCACTCACCTTCCCTCCTGTATCTCATCAATCTCCCCATCTCATATTCCGACCTGTACTTGTTAATATAACTGTTTTTTTTAGTTTTTTTTATGAAATAATGTATGTCTCTCTAACTCTCCCCCGCTCTCTCTCTCTGTCCACAGAAGTGTCTGCTGAGAGGTCCCCCAGAAGGCGGAGTATCTCAGGCCTGGGGAGTTCAGAGAAGAACATATCCCTGGACGTACCCAACACATCCCCCTTCAAAGTACCGGTGAGTTCTGTTATGATTCAAAAATGTGTTTATTATCCAATGTATACCGATGGCCAACAGAAACTTGTCTTTTGCTTTATTCCAACCCCTCCAAAAAACACACACACTAGACATTTTAAGTGTCTTTGTACAGTAATTGTTATGTTCGAAGCAATTAGCACACCATTCATAATTTGCTGTTGAAGTGGTTTCAATCCATATTTTATATTCCTTTGATATCTCCTCTTGTTTGAAGCACATGGACAGACAGCAGAGCCAAGCCTGCAGTTGGTTAGGCGTTATCTCCGTTGTTAAAACTCCCCAGAGCTCCAGTGATGGCCATGGAGACGCCTAATGGAGACTCCCAGGATGCGTCCGAAATGGCATCCTATTCCGAATATACTGCACTGCTTCTATGGGCCCTGGTCAAAAGTAGTGCACTATGTAGGGTATAGGGTGCCATTTGGGACYCAGTCCCAGTCAGGATTGATTGGAGCCATCATACACCAGGGGGTTCAACCTTGTTATACCACCATGTCTCATACTATACATCTACATTCTGATTCATGTCATTCTGGTCTCCTCAAAGTGAAGCAGTACTTGTCATTATTGTGTTGGGCTAAGGAGGAGGGTTCATCCATAGAATTACCTATAGAACTATAGACAAGTAATTTCTATGATCTCAATGGGTGTATCTAGACTAGTCTTGCCACAGATTCTCTGAGAATACATCAGCATTCTTCTAATTTTCAGAGGTAGACTAGAAGTCTATAACCATCTCAATAATATTTTTGTTAAGTAAATATGTAAGAGTGTTATGATGCATTACGATACGTTACGATACGGTATGTAGATCTTAGAAAACTTCTGCTTGCTAATCCGAGACGACGTGGGAGTGTGCCTCAAAGGACTGTGGAAACGCAGACGCACACTTCTGATGATATTTATAACCAGAAGAATTAGGCCATGGCATGCATCATTGAAACTCATACCTTTGGCATGTTTACAAGGTTTCTTGTTACGGGTTTAGAACATTTTGTTATAGATAGATGAAGAAAAACTTTGTCATGTTGTTAGTTTCAGATTCACCAAAGGGTCTAGTGGGTAGCATCATCAGATAGGGGACTCATGTTTGTCTCCTCTTTGTTTGTCAGTTTCTAGTCTAGCTATTTTACCTGCACACTGATATGGGAATGTCAGAGAGGTTCAGGATGTGTCTCAGAGTGGAGAGTGCAGATGAAATCAGGACCATGTAATCTTATTCATTATGATCTAAAAGGCAACACAGGTCCTTGATCAGCACTCCTACGCTGAGACCCTTTATGAATACAGGCACTTCCAGCCCTCACTACGAAGTAGCCTAGCGTCTGTCTACTTGATGGAAACTAACATCCTCCAACCTCATGCTGTTTGTGGACCAAGTCAAAGTGAAGTCTGCTGTCCGCTTGTGCTGACACGACAGGCTTTATAAATGCAGGCACCCGGGGGAGCAGAGGGGAGAGGGTTGTGCTGTTGTTGTCTCTGACTGAAAAGGAGCTGTTTAAGACACCTCCTCTACACTGCCAAGGTGAATGAGAATGTCGAAAAGCTGACAAAGACTTCCTGTGCTCGTCCTCTCTGTGGACGTACAACGATCCCTTGTTACCACTCTCCCCCTCTCTTCTCCCCCTTTCTATCTCCTTCTGTCTCTCTTTGTCTCTCTCTCTTTCTGTCTCTTTTTCTCTCTCTCGCGCCCTCTGCCTCTTTCTGTCTCTCTTTCTGTTTTTGTCTCGCTCTCTCTTGCTCTCTCTTGCTCTCTCTCGCTCTCTCTCTCTTCTCATCAAATCATGTACTGTATGTCATCGTCAGTCATTTTACACAACGTTTCAACACCTAATATAGTGGAGTGCACTTCATAGTGTTTATTGCCGCTTTGCTAATAAGTAACATGGCTTCCCTGTGCAGACTTGGCAGTACTCTCTCACCGTCATAGAGGTCACAATATGCACTCAGTGTTGCATTACCATATCCTATATCAACATACAGGGTAAGCATTATACAGTAGTTGGAGTACAATAGATTTTCTTTTCCAAGATATACAATATCTGACTGACTAATTCCTTCTGCTGTCAAGGTCACACAATGGCAAAATTAGTGACAGGTTTCCACTGCCCCTGACATCCTGCTGATCTCTTCATGTATTTTTTCAACCATTTAATTAAGTCATAAAATAACAACAATTGCGTACTGTATGTATCCTGATCATATTTTATTTGTGATCTCAACTGTTACTGTAAAATTAGCAGAAAAGGCTAAAGGAAGTGATTGGGTGATAGATGACTAATACTGCGGTTAAATGTCTGTCTCAGCTCTGACTCAAGTCCCCTATTGGTTTCAATGTGTCTACTCTTTCTGATATTGTCATAGTATTCGGTCTGAGTGGGGTTGTTTCACAACCCGCCACACGCTGTTCAGTTTCCCGTGTTTCACCAGAGCATGACAATGCATTACAATGGAATTCATTCCCCAACTTGGTCATTGTGGTCAGCTGGTCACTCACACTAGCTACTAATTCACAAAATGAGCGTATAAAAGTCTAAGACAGGAATAGTGTTGTACACAACGTCATTCTGTTCATATGTAGGCTACACATTACACAACATTCGTTAAAATTTGTTTGAAATTTACCTGATATAGTATGACCTGTGTGACACATTAGCCACTCATTGCCACAGCACCTCTCCCAATGCAAACACAGACTAGTTGCAACAACTGGTGCCCACAGTAGACACACAGCCAGACATAGTAACATGTGTGTCTCCGAGTGTAGCAGTTCTCCTGAAAGTAATTTCTTCTGTTATACCCTTAGGGGTTTTTCAGCAAACGACTGAAGGGATCCGTAAAGCGGACGAAGAGTCAGACCAAACTGGACCGCAACACCAGCTTCAAACTGCCCTCCCTGAGACCTCCAGAAAATGACAGGTAAGCTATTCACTCTATCTCCTTCCATATTTCACATGTTTCAGTATCATGGAACTGCATCTACAATTCACATTGCTTGTCTTAATTCTGCCTCTGGGAGTGGATTTAAGCCTGAGGGACTAGTCCTGCTACTGATCATCATTTGGTCATTCATTTTCACCACATAAAATATCCTCTTGGTCTTCCTTATGTGGTTCATTGCTGGTGGGTCATGGATGTCCTTTCATGATGATTTTAATAGATATATGATAATGGAGATGTAGAGAGGCGAGCGGGGGTGAGATGGCTAGTCAAAAGTAATGATAGAGGGAGTGTTTCTCCTGTGGTGTGTATTGTGTTGTGAATCACAAAGTGCAATTGCTACATTCATCTGTAATACCCTGTCTGTTGCGTGGGGTTGGTTACCAAGGTTTTGGTTTATACAGCGTTTGTACAGCCTTTTAAGAAACCCACATTTTACATTATGTTCCCATCCATTATCAGTCCTGAGTGCTATTCTGAGAAATCTGTCTTTAATTCCAGGATTATAAGCCTGGGAGATAATGGCATTACTGTAAGCCTGACTGCTTTCTTCCCCCCTCACATACAGTCAATATAATAGTAGAATTAGGCATTGTTGTATTCATGTATGGGAGACCCAGACCAAGACAGATGTAATCCTTTGTTTACAGTGTGCTACCCTCCCTTCCTTGTTGGTCTGAACAGTGGATAGCTAATGTTGATATGTTTGGGGTTCTCAACGCTCCAGTGAGTTTGCTGAACAGTATTGGTTTGAGGGGGGGGGGGGGATGCCTGCCCCCGCCCTCTTCCTTCCCCCTGCGGGGCCCTGCCTGGCGGGCTTCCTCGCTGCTCTGAGGGGGGTCTCCCCCATGCTGGTCTCTCTGCTGCCTGGCGAGGGCCGAGTCACCCCGTGTTCATATGCAGCTCCATGCGCCAGGCAGAATATGCAGCGTCAGTACCATTACACAGATACTCACTCACTCACTCTCTGACTTTACTGTGCAGATTGTAGCCTACAGAGTTAGTGATGAACACAGGCTAGCGGCCATAGAGATGTACTGTATCTATCTTTATGCTAGTGGCTTAGAGGGTAGCTGGTAGGCTACATGCGTGGAGTACTGTCAGCTTTCGCTGGGATGACATGACATCTGTCACTGTGTGTGGCAGTACGCCCATGTGGGTGACGTCTGCCTGACCTGTGAGCCAGCGGAGTAGTGAAAGTGTACTTTAGAGGCTTTAGAGCCAGCAGGACTGGGGGATAATGGTCGGCGTGAGGATGAGCTGCAGCCTCTTTCTGCCATCGTTAACTAACGTCAGTGACTCCCAGTAAGGACCATAATACAGCATCAGCATGGCCGCCATGGCAACCAGCGCCACCTCGTCACTCCTCAGGAGGGCCAGGAATGCCCACCTGCCAAAGTCACTGCGCTTCAGGTAGGGCAGCATGATGGAAATAGAAGTCATTCTAGTTCTGTTGGCTGCATGTCTCCTCCTGGTTAGAGAATGCTGGGCCGAATGACCAGTGCATTGTTTGCTACATTTATAATGATCTGATTGGTAACAATCCTATCTTTCGTTTTTATTTGATGTAGATGGGACATGTCTCCTCCACTGTAAAATGTGATCTGTTATTTCATACAATTCTAGACTGTTTTAGTCCCATCTGAACGGCTTAATTTTAGAAATGAACTGCAGTTACGGCTTGCAATATCATGCCAGGTTGAATTGTATGTGATTCTGCTTGAAAGTACTACTAGTTCAATATCAGATAGCGTTTTGTTAATTCAAGGAGCTGCGGAGTGGTGGTGTGGTCAGAGCTAAGTACGTTCCTCTCCTTCCTCCCAGCGGACGTATCAGGTTTCCATCCTAATACAGTGGACACAGTGAGGGCTGGCGTTCAGAAAGGCAACCTGATTAGTTTTCAAAAGACTGAGGATGACGACAGCAGCTCATTTTAAAAAGATTAGACTCCCTGAGAGAACATACATTTTTTTAGACTTTTTCACCTCATGTGCTCTGTAATGAATTTCAGTATGTAGGCTATTCACTTCTGTGCTGATAAAAACACAGATTGTTCTCAACATAATGCATCTTTCTCAAAACAGTGTTATGAGAGGGCCCAAAGCGTAACAAATGACCTGTACGCCCACAATGTGTTTACGACTTAATGGAAAACTATGAGTCACAGGTACAGATGTAAATAAATACCCAGGTAATGAATCACGTCAGTTTCATTGTTGTATACATATGTGGAATCCTTGCTGGATTGAGAGGGCAGATCTGTTTCCGCCCAAACCCTTAATCTGGGTTTACATAATTCAGTTGGCGAGGCATGTTGCATGTTGAAGGCGGATGCCAAAAGATTACGGGGGCACATATGCACTCTGCATAGACTGAAGACACAGGCACGCACAATTGATGGATGTGTGCTAGTGAATAGTGAGGCGGCTGGCTACAGACTGAAAGAAGAGGACAGAGGAGTCGGCTTGCTCTCTCCTCTGTTGGCACTCGTATTACTTGTTCCAGTGGTAGGCATCAGAAAATGTTATCCCTTTATATATGGGGATCTAAAGCAATTATGCTTTGGAAAAATACTGATGTTGCACAGCTGAGACGTAGTGTTCCAAATAGGACCCTATTCCCTACATAGTGCACTACTTTTGACCAGAAACCTATGGGAAAGGGAATAATAGGGTGCCATTGGGAATGCAACCATAGTAGGTTTTTGGTCGTCTTCATGCAAGTACTGTCCTCTAAGGAGATGAGTTGATAAGTAATGATGAGTGGTATTGTGATGATGCTTGGCTGGTGAGGTAGGTAGGATGTTGTTATATGTAGGCCATGATGCTTTAACCCAGACATGGGCCAGATAATTAATGAAGACTCTTTGCGAGGCTATTGTGGCCAATAGCAACATGGTATCAGGATAACAACTTAATTCTCCATATGCCTGAAAATACAAACTTAGAATCATTGCTACCTCATTGTGACAAATTACCATTCTATAGGTATAATAACACACACATCATGTTTAAAGGGCCTCTCAGAAGGACCTTGAATGTCACTTTTTTTAACTGTTAGATTTGTCTACCTAAGTGGCCCTAAAAGAATGAGTAAGATTGGCCGCTCTTCTCGGAAAGTTTACCAGACAAAATCTATTTTTTTTTATTACAATAATGCCTCCAGACTACTTCCTCCTGAAATGTCTCTTTGTCTTCGATAGCTCGTAAACACAATATTGATTGTCTGGAATCTCTTACTCTCACTCACACTCGAGGATGCCCTGTAATTCAGAATAAACCACTTCAACTGCTTTCAATTAATATCTAGTATTAACCACTGCTACTGCCTACTTTTGTTGTCTTCTAAAAAATGAATGATTACCAACAACTGAAAGTGACAACAGATCAGAATATAATTGCGATGATCTATCTATCCAAGTGATAATGCTTGTACATATATCCAWCCCCTAGGGATGACAGTGAACAAAATGGTCCTTGTCACTAAAGTGAATATGATTTCTTGATCCCTGATTCTTAGAAGTCATCTGACATGTCAATTATGTAAGCCTACTGTTATTATATTGCTATGTGGCTGTTATATATTATACATTTTGTGTTGTGCATTTTCAATAAGCATGCATTATTTTGCTAGACATTCAGTCAGTGATTATCCTTTGACTAACATTTCCCTTTCCTACCATTTGGCTATTATGTAAGGGTCTATTTTTGTGTTCGTATTAGGGCTGTGATGATACCAGTGGCGCTCTATTTTTTTACATTGCAAAAATGAAAACACGAAGCAGACAACTCTTTGGTCCTTTAAAAACCTGCTGTTTGTAAAATATTGTTTGCTATAGCTTGGAAACTAAATAAATGTTACAACATAATGACATTTGTTTCCAACATTATGGCTGTTTTCCTAAAGAAGTGAAGTCTGTTTTGTTTCCTTGCCACGACACTAATGAGTATTGCGATACTGGTATCTTCCCGGCCCTAGTTATTATGTATTTTTCAGTTATCATGCGGTGTTGCGTTTCGTAGTTGTTGCACTTTGAAGATGAATGATTTTCCAGTTGGAAAGCTAAACGACACCCATTGACTTCCATTCTCCTCCCCTACCTGTAGTATTGTGCTCTGATGGAAAGTCCAGGTAGTTTTTTCCGAGGTGTGTTTGAGCACAGCAGCACCTCCGTCCGTCATCCCATGCTGCTGCATTTGAGAGTCAAGTCTCCTTGTCGGGACATTCCAATGGAAACAGGCTCAAGGGGCCGACAGATGGGCCAGCCCAGGTCCTTGTTTACCACCTGTGAATCAAAGGAAAGGTAGTTGCAAAGGGAAGAGGGAAAGGCATTGTATCTGCTGGTCCTCTTTCACTTTTTACAGTTTCATGGAAATAGAATGATGAGGAGTTGAGACTATTGTAAAGACAGTAGAACCACAGATGGTGGACTTCAACTGAAAAGAGAACCGTCCCGAAAGGAAAGGAATGGAAAGAGATCCAGATAGAAAGATGCTCTGGGGATATTCCTTCAACTGGCTGTTCAATAGTTTTTCGTAGGTATTACTGCTTCCTGGAATGTTCTAGTGACTGATTGCTGGAATAGTGTGGATAAAGCTTGAATTACAGTCTTACAGAAAGACAACAGCTGGTTGTGTTTTGGGATCACATGCGCGGTATACATTTTTTAGGGTCCTCCAACTTGCGGCGTGTTGGTTTAAGAGCTTCCGAGTGGTCATTTCTTCTCTGTGACGTGGTAAGTACAACTTGTCAACAGAGGAGTCCAACGTCTTTTGACACATTTAGGGATTTAGCGCCTCAGAGCAGGATTGTCTGCCATGCTGTGAATGCTCTGAATGAAGAAGTCATGTTGTAAACTGTAACCAAATGCCATGTTTTTGTCTTCCAGATCCCGAGGGCTGCCTAAGTTAAAGGAGTCGTTTTCTGACGAGTCCCTGCTCAGTCCGGGAAGTGCAGTAGAAGCCCTGGACCTGGGAATGGAGGAAGATGTTTACGTCAAGCCTCTCCACAGTAGCATACTGGGACAGGAATTCTGCTTCGAGGTAACATCTTGTTTATCTACTTTGATAAAACTATTGTTAATATAATATTACTTGTTAATGAGTGCTCACTGCGCTTCAATACAAAGAAGCTTCCTGCTGCCTACCTGCCTCAAAGGGCAGCATCCATGTGGATTGGGACAGAGCCATAGACACCTAGGTGATGTAATGCATTAAAAAGCCTTTAGTTATGCTCATCATGCTTATGTCTCTGTCCTCTCCAGGTGACCTACTCAGGAGGCAGTAAGTGTTTCAGCTGCTCCTCAGCCTCAGAGAGAGACAAATGGATGGAGAACCTGAGGAGGACGGTCCAGCCAAACAAGGTGAAACCACAGGCTGTGTCCCAAATGGCACCCTTTTCCATATATAGTGTACTACTTTTGACCAGGGTCCATAAGTAGTACAAAAGTAGTGCACTGTATAGGGTACGATTTCAGATGTAGAAAGATTGATGCCCTCTCCATTTTCTTAATGCTATAGTGACCTCCTCTTTTTCACTTTGTTTTTTAGTTTCATTTTCTTACCAATGTCAGTTTAGTTGTAACTGTGTTATTAAGGATCGATGTTCCCCCTCCCTAATTGGGATTCAATACTCATTCGATGTCTTCCCAGGACAACTGCCGACGAGCAGAGAACGTCCTCCGGCTATGGATCATCGAGGCCAAGGACCTGCCTCCAAAGAAGAAGTATTTCTGTGAACTGTGCCTGGATGACATTTTATATGCCCGCACCACCAGCAAGACCCGGGCTGACTGCCTGTTCTGGGGGGAACACTTTGAGTTCTACAGCCTGCCGTCTGTCCGTAGCATCACCGTGCACATCTACAAGGACGTGGACAAGAAGAAGAAGAAAGACAAGAACAACTATGTGGGCCTGGTCAACATCCCCATCGGGGGGGTGACGGGGAGGCAGTTTGTGGAGAAGTGGTACCCTGTCAGCACCCCCACCACCAGCAAGGGCAAAGGAGGAGGGCCGTCGATCCGGATCAAGTCCCGCTTCCAGACCATCTCCATCCTGCCAATGGAGCAGTATAAGGAGTTTGCGGAGTTCATCACTAACAACTACACCATGCTGTGTTCTGTTCTGGAGCCGGTGATCAGTGTGAAGAACAAGGAGGAGATGGCCTGTACCCTTGTTCATATCTTACAGAGCACCGGACGGGCCAAGGTAATTCCTATACTTTAGAAACTTCATCTCTGCTCTGAACAGACTACTTCTCCATCGTCTCCCACTGTGCCTCCCTCCCTATACTGGCTATAACATCGTCAGGGTATCCCATTCAGTTGTATCCATCTATTTGCATACATTAATATTAGCACCTCTAGGACATTAAGTACCGTACTGCAGTTTTTCCTTCTCTGCAGACATTGCAATCTCAGTCAAAGTTTGCTATCCTCCTCATCATCCTCCTCCTCCCCAGGACTTCCTGACAGACCTGGTGATGTCAGAGGTGGACCGGTGTGCAGACCACGATGTCCTGATATTCAGAGAGAACACGCTGGCCACCAAGGCCATAGAGGAGTTCCTCAAACTGGTGGGACAGAAGTACCTGCATGACGCACTAGGTGAGAGGGGAGGGTTAATTATAGAAGAGACTGTAAAGTGGAGACCTCCCAAATGTAAACATTACAACTTGCAGTTCTGAAGACAGCGTCACATTTGGTAGCAAAGAGCGCTGAAACTGCGGTAGACCGGTTTTCAAACTGTTCCATGTTCTTTGTCCATGGCGTATTTCTGTTCTTCAACCCAGTCTGTGTTTTCTCCTGGGTACTGTAGGAGAGTTTATCAAAGCACTGTACGAGTCAGATGAGATCTGTGAGGTGGACCCGGGGAAGTGTTCGGCCAGTGAGCTCCCTGAGCACCAGAGCAACCTGAAGATGTGCTGCGAGCTGGCCTTCTGCAAGATCATCAACTCCTACTGGTGAGATCAGCCTCTCAGCACTCTGGCCTTAAAGTCACATATAGCCAAAGGGCCTTGGTTTGCCTCCACTTAGGGAAAGTCAAAAGTTCCAACTCCTTGTAAATGTGACTAAAGAAGAATAACTGCAAACATTGATGGCTCCAATTTTTGGGTACTTGCTTAGTCTTGTTGTTCTTAAAGAGATTGTCATAGAGTTGGGTGGTACATCTGGCTTGGCTTCAATATAGTGAGGATGTAAKGTGCATGCTGCCACCTGGTGGTTATTTTTGGTGGGGTATGTGTCCGTTTGTGATGACTGAGGCTGCTTGTGATCTCAATTCGTCTTATTGGAATTCCTCTCATCCTATCTCCTTGCGTCCTTCTCAACCATATTCGAGGAGAGGGTCCCCTCAGACCTTCTTCTCCAATGCGTTTTGACAAGGTGAAGGGAGAGGATGAATTGAGAAGGAGCCTGACTCTCTCCTCTGCCTCCCCAGTGTGTTCCCGCGGGAGTTGAAGGAGGTGTTTGCAGCATGGAAGCAGCAGTGTCTGTCCCGAGGGAACCAGGACATCAGCAAGCGCCTCATCAGCGCTTCCTTGTTCCTCCGCTTCCTCTGTCCCGCCATCATGTCACCCTCGCTCTTTAACCTCATGCAGGAGTACCCCGATGACCGCACCTCCCGTACCCTCACCCTCATCGCCAAGGTCATTCAGAACCTGGCTAACTTCGCCAAGTAGGTTTACCCGTTTACTGGTAGCATGGCAGATTACATATCACGGCTGTCTTAAATGACACCCTAATTGTTGGTTGTGTGTGCACCCTGGACTAAATTCCTCTGAACTAATTTCATCACTTTTACAAGTTCACAAGATGCCAATCCTAGTTAAGTAGAAAGCACGTTAAACAAATGTTGGTTGTCTGTGTCCCAAGGTTTGGCAACAAAGAGGAGTACATGGCATTTATGAATGACTTCCTGGAGCATGAGTGGGCAGGTATGATGCGTTTCCTCACAGAGATCTCCAACCCAGAGACCATCTCCAACACACCGGGATTTGAAGGTTACATCGACCTTGGACGGGAGCTGTCGGTCCTCCACTCACTTCTGTGGGACGTGGTGTCCCAGTTGGACAAGGTAAGTAAGCCCTTGGAGTGGGCAGCAGTGATACAGTACCAGTCAAAGGTTTGGACACACCTACTCATTCAGGGTTTTTCTTTATTTTTAATATATTCTACATTGTAAAATAGTAGTGAAGACATCAAAACTATGAAATAACACATATGGAATCATGTAGTAACCCAAAAAAGTGTTAACTAATCAAAATATATTTGAGATTCTTCAAAGTAGCCACCCTTTGCCTTGATGACAGCTTTGCACACTCTTGGCATTCTCTCAGACAGCTTCATGAGGAATGCTTTTACAACACTCTTGAAGTAGTTCCCACATATGCTGAGCACTTGTTGGCTGCTTTTCCTTCAGTCTGCGGTCCAACTAATCACAAACCATCTCAATTGCGTTGAGGTCGGGTGATTGTGGAGGCCAGGTCATCTGATGCAGCACTCCATCACTCTCCTTCTCAGTCAAATAGCCCTTACACAGCCTGGAGGTGTGTTGGGACATTGTCCTGTGGAAAAACAAATGATAGTCCCACTAAGCGCAAATCAGATGGGATGGCGTATCGCTGCAGAATGCTGTGGTAGCCATGCTGGTTAAGTGTGCCTTGAATTCTAAATAAATCACAGACAGTGTCACCAGCGAAGCACCATCACACCACCTCCTCAATGGGAGGAGTTGCAATCTACTGTAGAGATAGCCTGCAAAGTTCTGTCATACTTTCCAGGTCTTTGCCCAAACAGTTCGAGCTTCTAATTTAAAAAATGAATCTCTCCAGAAATAGGTCTCTCACTGTTGCCGCCTGTTATAGACCCCCCTCAACTCCCAGCTGTGCCCTGGACACCATATGTGAATTGATTGCCCCCCATCTATCTTCAGAGTTTGTTATGTTAGGTGACCTAAACTGGGATATGCCTAACACCCCGGCAGTCCTGCAATCGAAGCTAGATGCCCTGAATCTCACACAAATGATCAAGGAATCCACCAGGTACAACCCTAAATCCGTAAACATGGGCACCCTCATAGATATTATCCTGACCAACTTGCACTCCAAATACACCTCTGCTGTTTTCAATCAGGATCTCAGCGATCACTGCCTCATTGCCTGCGTCCGTAATGGGTCCGCGGTCAAACGACCACCCTTCATCACAGTCAAACGCTCCCTAAAACACTTAAGCGAGCAGGCCTTTCTAATCGACCTGGCCTGGGTATCCTGGAAGAATATTGTCCTCATCCCGTGAGTAGAGGATGCCTGGTCGTTCTTTAAAAGTAATTTCCTCACCATCTTAAATATGCATGCCCCTTTCAAATAATGTAGAACTAAGAACAGATATAGCCCTTGGTTCACTCCAGACCTGACTGCCCTCGACCAGCACAAAAACTTCCTGTGGCGGACTGCACTAGCATCAAATAGTCCCCGCGATGTGCAACTTTTCAGGGAAGTCAGGAACCAATACACGCAGTCAGTCAGGAAAGCAAAGGCTAGCTTTTTCCAACAGAAATTTGCATCCTGTAGCTCTAACTCCAAAAAGTTTTGGGACACTGTAAAGTCCATGGAGAATAAGAGCTCCTCCTCCCAGCTGCCCACTGCACTGTGGCTAGGAAACACTGTCACCACCGATAAATCCAAGATATTCGAAGAATTTCAATAAGCACTTCTCTACGGCTGGCCATGATTTCCTCCTGGCTACCCCAACCCCGGCCAACAGCTCCGCAACCCCACAGCTACTTGCCCAAGCCTCCCCAGCTTCTCCCTCACCCAAATCCAGATAGCAGATGTTCTGAAAGAGCTGCACAACCTGGACCCGTACAAATCAGCTGGGCTAGACAATCTGGACCCTCTCTTTCTAAAATTATTCACCGCCATTGTTGCAGCCCCTATTACCAGTCTGTTCAACCTCTCGTATCGTCCGAGATCCCTAAAATTGGAAAGCTGCCACAGTCATCCCCCTCTTCAAAGGGGGTGACACTCTAGACACAAACTATTACAGACCTATATCCATCCTTCCCTGCCTTTCTAAAGTCTTAGAAAGCCAAGTTAATAAACAGATCACTGACCATTTCGAATCCCACCGTACCTTCTTCGCTGTGCAATCCGGTTTCCGAGGTGGTCACGGGTGCACCTCAGCCACGCTCAAGGTATTAAATTATATCACAACCACCATCGATAATAGACAGTATTGTGCAGCCGTCTTCATCGACCAGGCCAAGGCTTTCGACTCTGTTAATCACCGTATTCTTATCGGCAGACTCAACAGCCTTGGTTTCTCAAATGACTGCCTTGCCTGGTTCACCAACTACTTCTCAGGTAGAGTTAAGTGTGTCAAATCGGAGGGCCTGTTGTCCGGACCTCTGGCAGTCTCTATGAGGGTACCACAGGGTTCAATTCTCGGGCCGACTCTTTTCTCTGTATATATCAACGAAGTCGCTCTTTCTGCGGGTGATTCCCTGATCCACCTCTATGCAGACGACACCATTCTGTATACATCTGGCCCTTCTTTGGACACTGTGCTAACAAACTTCAAACGAGCTTCAATGCCATACAACACTCCTTCTGTGGCCTCCAGCTGCTCTTAAATGCTAGTAAAACTAAATGCATGCTTTTCAACCAATCGCTGCCCGCAACCGCCCGCCCAACTAGCATCACTATTCTGGACGGTTCTGACTTAGAATATGTGGACAACTACAAATACCTAGGTGTCTGGCTAGACTGTAAACTCTCTTTCCAGACTCATATTAAACATCTCCAATCCAAACTTAAATCTAGAATCAGCTTCCTATTTCGCAACAATGCCTCCTTCACTCACGCCGCCAAACATACCCTCGTAAAGCTGATAATCCTACCGATCCTCAACTTCGGCGATGTGATTTACAAAATAGCCTCCAACACTCTACTCAGCAAACTGGATGCAGTCTATCACAGTGCCATCCATTTTGTCACCAAAGCCCCATATACCACCCACCACTGCYACCTGTATGCTCTCGTCAGCTGGCCCTCGCTACATATTCGTCGCCAGTACCACTGGCTCCAGGTCATCATCTAAGTCTTTGCTAGGTAAAGTTCTGCCTTATCTCGGCTCACTGGTCACGATAACAACACCCACCCGTAGCACGCGCTCCAGCAGGTATATCTCACTGGTCATCACCAAAGCCAACACCTCCTTTGGCCGCCTTTCCTTCCAGTTCTCTGCTGCCAATGACTGGAACGAATTGCAAAAATCGCTGAAGTTGAAGACTTATATATCCCTCACTAACTTTAAACATCAGCTTTCTGAGCAGCTAACCGATCGCGGCAGCTGTACACAGCCCATCTGTAAATAGCCCACCCAATCTACCTACCTAATCCCCATATTWTTTTTTTTTACTTTTCTGCTCTTTTGCACACCAGTATTTCTACTTGCACATCATCATCTGCACATCTATCACTCCAGTGTTAATTTGCTAAATGGTAATTACTTCGTCACTATGGCCTATTTATTGCCTTACCTCCTCACGCCATTTGCACACACTATACTGTATATATATATATATATATACTTTCTTTCTATTGTGTTATTGAGTGTATGTTTGTTTATTCCATGTGTAACTCTGTGGTGTTTGTGTCGCACTGCTTTGCTTTATCTTGGCTAGGTCGCAGTTGTAAATGAGAACTTGTTCTCAACTGGCCTACCTGGTGAAATAAAAATATAAATGCTTCACGGTAGAGGTTGACCGATTTATGATTTTTCAACGCCGATACCGATTTATTGGAGGAACAAAAAAAGCCGATACCGATTGATCGGCCAATTTCTGTATATGTATATTTGTAATAATGACAATTACAACAATACTGAATGAACACTTTTATTTTAACTTAATATATTACATAAATAAAAACAATTTAGTCTCAAATAAATTATGAAACATTTTCAATTTGGTTTAAATAATGCAAAAACAAAGTGTTGGAGAAGAAAGTAAAAATGCGGTATGTGCCATGTAAAAAAGCTAACGTTTAAGTTCCTTGCTCAGAACATGAGAACATATGAAAGCTGTTGGTTCCTTTTAACATGAGTCTTTGAGTTTTAGATTGTAGTTATTATAGGATTATTTCTCTATACATTTGTATTTCATATATCTTTGACTGTTGGATGTTCTTATTGGCACTATAGTATTGCCAGCCTAATCTCGGGAGTTGATAGGCTTGAAGTCATAAACAGCGCTGTACTTCAAGCATTGCGAAGAGCTGCTGGCAAGTCTTTGTTAGGAAGAAATTGTCTTCACACAGTTCGCAACGAGCCAGGCGGCCCAAACTGCTGCATATACCCTGACTCTGCTTGCACAGAACGCAAGAGAAGTGACACAATTTCCCTAGTTAATATTACCTGCTGACATTAATTTATTTTAACTAAATATGCAGGTTTTAGAAAATATACTTGTGTATTGATTTTAAGAAAGGCATTGATGTTTATGGTTAGGTACATTGGAGCAATGACAGTGCTTTTTTGCGAATGCACTTGTTAAATCATCACCTGTTTGGCGATGTAGGCTGTGATTCGATGATAAATTAACAGGCACCGCAATGATTATTTGCAACGCAGGACAAGCTAGTTAAACTAGTAATATCATCAACCATGTGTAGTTAACTAGTGATTATGTTAAGATTGATTGTTTTTTATAAGATGCATTTAATGCTAGCTAGCAACTTACCTTGGCTCATTGCTGCACTCGCGTAACAGGTGGACAGCCTGCCACGCAGTCTCCTCGTGGAGTGCAATGTAATCGGCATCCAAAAATGCTGATTACCGATTGTTATGAAAACTTGATATCTGCCCTAATTATTCGGCCTTGCCAATTAATCAGTCGACCTTTGCTTCACGGTGTGAACCACACATGCGGAGATCATCCGTTCACCTACTCTGCGTCTCACAAAGACACGGCGGTTGGAACAAAAAATCTCAAATTCGGTCTCATCAGACCAAAGGACAGACTTTCACCGGTCTAATGTCCATTGCTTGTGTTTCTTGGCCCAAGTAAGTCTCTTCTTATTATTGGTGTCCTTTAGTAGTGGTTTCTTTGCAGTAATTCGACGATTTAGGCCTGATTCACATTGTCTCTGAACCGTTGATGTTGAGGTGTGTCTGTTACTTGAACTCTGTGAAGCATTTATTTGGGCTGCAATCTGATGTCCCGTTAACTCTAATGAACGTATCCTCGGCAGCAAAGTTAACTCTGTCTTCCTTTCCTGTGGCCGTCCTCACGAGATCCAGTTTCATCATGGCGCTTGATGGTTTTTGCGACTGCACTGTAAGAAACTTTCAAAGTTCTTGAAATTTTCTGGTTTAACTGAACTTCATGTCAAAGTTATGATGGACTGTCGTTTCTCTTGTTTTATATGAGCTGTTCTTGCCATAATATGGACTTGGTTTTTTACCAATTAGGGCTTTCTTCTGTATACTACCACCCCAAAATGGACTTTTAACAAGGCACACCTGTTAATTGAAATGCATTCCAGGTGACGACCTCATGAAACTGGTTGAAAGAATGCCAAGAATGTGCAAAGCTGTCATCAAGGCAAAGGGTGGCTACTTTGAAGAATCTCAAATATAAAATATATTTTGATTTGTTTAATAATGTTCTGGTTACTACATGATTCCTTATGTGTTATTTCATAGTTTTGATGTCTTCACTATTATTCTACAATGTAAAAAATAGTAAAAATAAAGAAAAACCCTTGAATGAGTTTGTGTGTCCAAACTTTTGACTGGTGCTGTACGTCTGTTAACAGATGGATCGCAAATGGCGCCCTATTCCCTTTATAGTGCACTACTTTTGACCAGAGTCCATGGGCTTAAGTGAATAGGGTACCATTTGGGACAGAGCCATGTCGTTAGTAAGCCTGAAGCAGAATGCTTGCTGTACTTTAATTACATGTTCAGGCTCCTAATTGTGCCCCTTAGTAGGTATATATCCAAGGCAAATGATGCCTTGCAGTGGTGTGTAGGGGGTTTGGCTCTGCACATCTGAATGTGTGCTATCATTACGACAATTATCTTAATTTTCCTACTCTGTTCCACTACAGTATTTGCGGGCTTGTAGGGTAGTTTTATAGCGGCTATTAATCTAAAATAACACATTTATGATTCTGAAAAGTGCTGAATGTAATGGTTTTGTGGATTAAATGTGYGTAAATGGGTCTTAGTCATATAACTGAGCTATAATCTAATGATATCAAGTGGTGTTAGGACAAAAGTCTGCCTAATCAGCTTACACCACATTGATTTGACTTGCATATTAAGCCTCTCGTGGCTAAAGGGTTAGAGGAAAATGAATTATACAGTCCAGGATGGTTTTACCCCTAATGCTTTTTTTCACTATGACATTCCCTAAAAATGTAAATTTCGATTCTAGAAGTTTTAAAGCAGGGTAAAGTCACCCACTCATTCTCTGCACCTGGCAACCACTCACCCTAACCCAAATCCTGCAAGGCTCCTACACTGTACCCTGAGTTTGTTAATTTATAAATGCATGTTTGATTATTTTACATGTTTACAGTGCCTTCAGAAAGTATTCACACCCCTTGACTTTTTCCACATTTTATTACAGCCTGAATTTAAAATGGATTAAGTTGAGATTTTGTGTCACTGATCTACACACAATACCCCATAATGTCAAAGTGAAATTGTGTTTTTAGAAAAGTTTACACATTTATTTTCGACAACATCCTCTGTAATGGAAAAAATATTTTTGGGAAATATTTAACTTTCATACATTCACAATTGCAGTACACCAAATTAAAGCTTAACTTCTTGTTAATCTAGCCATCGTGTCCGATTTCAAAAAGGCTTTACAGCGAAAGCACACCATACGATTATGTTAGGTCAGCGCCTAGTCACAAAAAACATACAGCCATTTTCCAGCCAAAGAGAGGAGTCACAAAAAGCAGAAATAGAGAAAATGAATCACTAACCTTTGATCTTCATCAGATGGCACTCATAGGACTTCATGTTACACAATACATGTATGTTTTGTTCGATAAAGTTCATATTTATATCCAAAAATCTCAGTTTACATTGGCGCGTTATGTTCAGTAATGTTGTTCCTCAAACATCCGGCGAATTTGCAGAGAGCCACATCAATTTACAGAAATACTCATCATAAACTTTGATAAAAGATACAAGTGTTATATAGAATTAGAATAGCATAGAATTAAATATATACTTCTCCTTAATGCAACCACTGTGTCAGATTTCAAAAAAGCTTTACGGAAAAAGCACACCATGCAATAATCTGAGTACAGCGCTCAGCCACAAAAACAAGCCATACAGATACCCGCCATGTTGTGGACTCAGTAAAAGTCAGAAATAGCGTTATAAATATTCACTTACCTTTGATGATCTTCATCAGAATGCACTCCCAGGAATTCCAGTTCCACAATAAATGTTTGTTTTGTTCGATAAAGTTTATCTTTATGTCCAAATACCTCCTTTTTGTTAGCGCGTTTAGTTCACCAATCGAAATTCACAAGGCGCGGGCAAGTCCAGACGAAAAGTCAAAAAAGTTCTATTACAGTTCGTAGAAACATGTCAAACGATGTATAGAATCAATCTTTATGATGTTTTTATCATAAATCTTCAATAAGGTTTCAACCGGACAATTCCTTTGTCTTTAGAAATGAAAGGGAACACAGCTTGCTCTCACGGCTGCGCGAGTGACTTAGCTCATTGCATTCTGCCAGACCCCTTAGTCAAACAGCTCTTATTCGCTCCCCCTTCTTAGTAGAAGCCTGAAACAAGGTTCTAAAGACTGTTGACATCTAGTGGAAGCCTTAGGAAGTGCAATATGACCCCATTTACACTGTATATTGGATAGGCAAAGACTTGAAAACCTACAAACCTCAGATTTCCCACTTACTGGTTGGATTTTTCTCAGGTTTTTGCCTGCCATATGAGTTCTGTTATACTCACAGACATCATTCAAACAGTTTTAGAAACTTCTGAATATTTTCTATCCAAATCTACTAATAATATGCATATCTTAGCTTCTGGGCCTGAGTAGCAGGCAGTTTACTCTGGGCACGCTTTTCATCCGAACGTGAAAATACTGCCCCCTATCCCAAACAGGTTAAAAGCTGAAATGTCTTGAGTCAATAAGTATTCAACCACTTTGTTATGGCAAGCCTAGCGAAGTTCAGGATAAAGAAATGTTTCACAAGTTGCATAGACTCACTCTGTGTGCAATAATAGTGTTTAACATTATTTTTTAATGACTATCCCATCTCTGTACCCCACACATACAAATTATCTGTAAGGTCCCTCAGTCGAGCAGGTCATTTCGAGCACAAATTCAACCACAAAGCCCAGGGAGGTTTTCCAATGGTTCGCAAAGAAGGGAACCTATTGGCAGATGTTTGTTTTTTTAAAGCAGACATTGAATATTTCTTTGCATGGTGAAATTATTAATTACACTTTGGATGGTGTATCAATACACCCAGTCACAAAGAAAAATACTGGCACCCTTCTTAGTTGATGGGGAGGAATTAAATAATTCAGGGATTTAAAACCGTTAGAGTTTAATAGCTGTTATAGGAGATAACTAAGGATGGATCAACAACATTGTAGTTACTCCACAATACTAACAAAAATGACAGAGAAAATACATAAACATTTTCTAAAACATGCATCTTGTTTGCAATAAGGCACTGAAGTATTACTGCAAAAAATGTGGCAAAGAAATTAACTTAATGTCCTGAATACAAAGTGTTATGTTTGGGGCAAATCCAACACATCACTGAGGACCTCTCTTCAAGCATGGTGTTGGCTGCATCATGTTATGGGTATGCTTGTCATCGGCAAGAAAAAGGGAGTTTTTTTAAGATAAAAAGAAACAGACTTAGTTTAGTCTGCTTTCCAACAGACACTGGGAGACAAATTCACCTTTCAGCAGAACAATTACCTAAAACACAAGGCCAAATATATAAACTGGAGTTGCGTACCAAGACAACATTGAATGTTCCTGAGTGGCCTAGTTACAGTTTTGACTTAGAAAAAGTAAAGTGGTGTGAATACTTTCTGAAGGGAACTGTATGTTTATTCTTCTGTGAACCCTAGTTTTTTACAGTATTCATTTCAATACTCCCTACATCTTATTCTTACCTCACAACCTCCTGCATTAGTTTGCCCTTGATGCATGTTTTTTGTGTTTGGAATGGCTGTTATTTAGTGGCATGTGTTGTTTTAATTTTTTTACCCCAAATTTATTCATTTCCTTATGTTTTCTCCTCAATCTTTTTATGCCCCTACTGTCCCCACCCCTCCCTCCTTTTCCACTCCACCCTTCTACTCTGCCTGACACACACTGTGTCTCCATGGTTACACTGTCCCGACAACACCAATGCATTATGGTGCTTCTCATTGCCAACCAACCAACAAACCTGCCAATCCTCTGTCCTCCAAACCTTCTGCCATCCTCATTCCACAATACTGGGTGACGTGGCTTGGTGCTGCTGCCTTCGTCATGGTAACGTGCAACCCAGGGTGAAAATTCCTTCCTGCAGGCGACTGTAGCCAAGCTGGGCCCCCTGCCTCGCATCCTGGGGGACATAGCCCACTCTCTGTCCAGCCCCACACCAATCCAGCAGCAGCTCCGACGCTTCCAGGACAACAGCTCCTCACAAAATATCACCGGCAGCGTCTCTTCAGGCCTGCAGAGGATATTCGAAGATCCGGCCGACAGGTAGGACTCCAAAATGGTCACAACCGCCGCAACTATATTGCCAATCACCACCCAGCCATGCATGGTCTAATTCTGTGGTGTAGTTCTGGCTGTAGTTCTTTTCAAAGGCTGTTTCGTCTGGTGATTTTGTGCCAGTTAATCTGGAGATTCAGCTTTCATACATAAAGTTGAGAGATGTTGGTATATGCTCATGCAGTTTATATGGATAGGTTGTTTTATGGTGCATTGATTTGGGAGATGACTCACTGCTAGGATCTTTCTAAATAAAGCTGCAGCTAGAGACTTTCAATTTTTAGCGGCTGAAGAGGTAATGAGGGAATCTGAGATGGAAGTTTTTCCAGCTTTAAAGTGGATCAGAGTAAATATTGATGCTAAAGGAACATTGAGTTAAACTTGAAAGGAAAAGAAGGTTAGCTGCATTTCACCTGTGTCCCTAATGGCACTCTATTCCCTATGCCAGGGCTAGACAACCCTGTTCCTGGAGAACCGCAGGTAGTGCAGGGTTTTGTCCCAACTAGGCACCAAACTGGGCTACTTAGTTTATTGATCAGTTCATTGATTGCCTAAATTCAACACACCTAGTCTTTCAGGTAGGTTAAATCAAAAACATGAAGTGCCTGCGGCACTCCAAAACCAGGGTTCCCTGCCCTAGGCATATATAGTGCACTAATTTTGACCAGACCCCTATGGGCCCTGTTCAAAGTAGTTAACTACATAGGGAATATGATGCCATTTTGGACTGGTACTAGTTTTGGTTTCAGAACTCTCTGTTAATGTGTTGTGTGTTTTGCAGCATCAAGTCCCCAGTCCAGGAGCATGTTATGGACGGCCTTCACCGGGGGAAGAACCCTCTCCTGGGCCAGCAGTCGTCCGCCCACAGCATGAGCTTCTCGGACAAGGAGGAGAGAGAGAACCTTCTGCCCAATGGACGCAGCATCTCCCTGGTGGACCTCCAGGACTCTCACATGGTCCAGAGTGGCCAGGGACCCCTCCCTCTCCACGAAGCTCCACCCAGGCTGAGCAGGGTGGGCTCCCAGGTCTCTATCGGACACCCCCACCAGGCTACCACCCCACAGTCACACCAAGCCCTACACCAGAAGCCATCGTTACGGGACAACCTCCCCCAGAGTGCGCCGCAGGTGCGTCGGCCCCTACACCCATCCCTCAGCCAGCAGAGGAGCCTCCAGCCTCTCTCTTTCCAGAACCCTGTCTATCACCTTAGCAACCTGACACAACAACAACAACAACAAAACACAGCAGTACACTCCACAACACACTCGGGCCACTCCCACTCAGTGCACTCCCTTCAGCCGGGCTCCAGCTCAGAGAACCTGAGCACCGATAGCTCCCGCAGCCACAGCAACTCGGAGGTTGAGTTCGGAGGCGGGAACCAGAGGGGGAAGGGGGGCAGGGTCCCGTCCAATAGCAGCCTGGAGGAGTTCAGCCAGCGGAGCACGCAGAGTGAGGACTGCTCCACGCCGCGCCGCCACACCCTGCCGGACCACCAGGGAGGGGCCCACGCAGTGGCAGTGCCCAGGCAGAACAGCACGGGCACAGCCCACATCGTGAGGGTGGAGCAGCAGAGCCGCAGTGGGGGGAGTGGTGGGGCCCGGACGCCCCACTCCCTGCCCCACAGCGCATCTCTGCGCAGCAGCAGCTCCATCAACACGGAGCCCATGCCTATCCCCATCCAGGCCCAGCCAGGTGCAGGCACTGGAGGCCACTCACACCAGCAGTCCACCTGCTCCATGGAGAGCCCTGTGCCCCCCGTCAGGAGCGTGGCCAAGCAGCAGACACCACACCAGGTACTCGTCTGGCATACAGAACTACACTTAGATACACAAGCTCAGCTACGACACCCCTATATATTATGTTGTTATTATCAAGGCTAAATGTCTCCGAAATAAGGTGTGGCCAGTCGTGTTGGCCACTCAGGGTAGATTTGATTGACATCTCAGTATCTGTGGTGATGGTGGTGGTGCAGGTGGCGTCGCCAGTAGAGCCAGTCACCATGTCACCAGTAGAGAGGACAGCAGCGTGGGTGCTGAATAACGGCCAGTACGAGGACGAGGAGGAGCAGGCGGCCCCAGCAGATCAGAGCAGCCAGGACAGCAGGAACGCAGAGAAGGTAAAGAGTCAGCCAGAGTCACAGCCAATGAAGGTTTGATGGCCAAAACATGTCCACGTTTTGAAGTTATATTTGTTAGTGCTGGCTGTCTTCTTGGGGACCTTCAATGCTGCAGAAATGTTATGGTACCCTTCCCAAGATTTGTGCCTTGACACAATCCTGTCTCAGAGCTCTACGGACAATTCCTTCGACCTCATGGCTTGGTTTCACGTTTTGAAGTTATATTTGCTAGTGCTGGCTGTCTTCTTCATTACCAAGTCCAACACATGAGCCTGCTAATGAAATCAAATCAAACTTTGTCACATGCGCCGAATACAACAAGTGTAGACTTTACAGTGAAATGCTTACTTACAAGCCCTTAACCAACAGTGCAGTTCAAGAAGAAGGAAATATTTACTTAGTAGACAAAAATAAAAAGTAATTATAAAAAGTAACACAATAAGAATAACAATAACGAGGCTATGTACAGGGGGCACCGGTACCAAGACCGTGTGCGGGGGTACAGGCTAGTTGATGTAATCTCTACATGTAGGTGGGGGCGAAGTGACTATGCATAGGTAACAAACAAACAAACAGCTTGTAGCAGCAGTGTACAAAAGGGAGGGGTGTCAATGTAAATTGTCCGGTGGCGATTTTATGAATTGTTCAGCAGTCTTATGGCTTTGGGGTAGAGTGTAGGCAGACAGAGGTTGGCTTTGTCTTAGGCATGACTAACACGATCATCCTCTCCCACTCTCTCTCTTTCTATCTTCCCATCTATCTCTCTTTCTCTGTCTCTCGCCTCTCTCCCTCCAGTATGAACAGGAGATCTGCAAGCTGAAGGAGCGCCTGCGGGTGTCTAGTCTGTGTCTGGAGGAGTACGAGAGACGTCTGCTGGCCCAGGAGCAGCAGATGCAGAAACTGCTGAGGGAGTACAAGGCCCGCCTGGAGGACAGCGAGGAGAGGCTGCGGCGGCAGCAGGAGGAGAAGGATAATCAGATGAAGAGCATCATCTGCAGGTAGGCATTACTAGGCACCCTCTGGATGATTTTGCTGACAAGAAGGAGCATGTGCTTCAGTCGTAATTCCTGTGAATGAATGATTGAACAAACTAACTAATGAATTAAAGAATGAATGAAAGCAAAATCATAGATTGACTGCTTAATGGCATGCTTCTAGTTGCTTGTATATCTGTGTCCAAATGGCACTCTATTCCCTATATAGTGCAGTACTTTTGACCAGGGTCCACAGGGCTCTGGTCAAAGATGGGATTCAATTTGAAATGCAACCAATGTCCCCCCCCCCCTTTTGATGTGTATTTGTCTGAGGTGGCTATGCTCTGTCACTCACAGGTTAATGGCTGTAGAGGAGGAGCTGAAGAGAGACCATACAGAGATGCAGGCTGTCATAGACGCCAAGCAGAAGATCATTGATGCACAGGTATAGTAACTGCACACATTTTGTCTGTACTCTACCTGGGCTGGGCGTTTGAATAATACAAATACTTAAAACCGTTCAGATCCATTCAGTTCCATCCCCTTAAGAATAATATTCTACTCTCCATGGAAACAGATTAATTCAGTCTTATGGGCTGTCCACACCAAGAATGCCAACTATATTGATTAAAAAAATCTAAATCGCTCTAATTCAAGTAGACAGGAGTGTTCACACTACAACAATAACTACAAAAGAGCCATCGTTTGGATTACTTTCTGAGTGATTATTTTTCCCCCCTCCGACAATAAAACATTGACAACTAATCCAAAACGTGTTCTTTTGAAGCGTTCTTGGTTCTAAGTGGGTGAAGTTGCTTGGACAGAAGAGAAGGCAGAACGCATGGTAAACTTCCCTGATATAGGACGATTTGGGAGAATGATGATGATCCACGACTGACAGCGCATATTAGTATGAGAAGGCCATATTTTCCGATGGTATCTGTTAACACTGATACATCCTGACAAAATACTCGCTATGACAGGCCTGCTAATGTGCCTTTCTGGACCTTGAGAACTGTAGAGAAAATACCTATTACTGATCCAAATGGTTGCCTAGTCTAGATGATTATTATTATTCCGGAATGAAACGTGCATTCAAAACGCAGGGATTTTCATCTGGTAGCAGTTGAAATATTGTATTGCAAGCTGGCAAGTAAGTATTTTGTGCAAATGTGGGATATGATGAAAAGCGTATTCATAAAAAAACATTAACAAGAATGCAATCATTTGCCATTAGTGAGAATAGCGAAAATCTGTGTTTTTCTTTTTTAGAATCAAACATTAGACATACAACAAATCACCATGTACATCTCTCATTTAATTTGGCCTAGTAAATAGATATTTATTTCAAGTTTAGCAATATCATAGGCAGCGCTATTTTATAGTAGCAGTAAGCAGTTGAATTTAACAGCTGATCTTTTACTTTGATGTAGGCCTAAATTACACGTTTTTATTGACATGTGCACAAGTACAGTGAAATGGCTTTCTTGCGTGCTCTTTCCCAATAATGCAGTAATGAATATTAGTAGTATTATAAAACATTTATAAAAAGTAAAGTAGAACCAAAACACACAAGAAATGTAGAACTGTAACTACTACTGTAAGTACTGTAATTGCATTTGTTTTTGTAGCCTGCCCTACAATGTTTAAGAATTCACGGGCAGTCCATCATATTTAGGTTAGGGGGAAAAAGTCTATATAAAACATTGTTGAATTCAAACATTCTGCTGACAGGTCTACAACAATTTGCCATTGTTTTCTCGTACAGAAACTGGCACAGTCCTTTTCTAGGTACAGCATAAATGACTGCTAAAGATTAAAACATTCTGCCAACACAGTAAATAGACTGGTAGCTTATGTCAAATATTTGACAGTACAAGGTGTCGAAAGCGTTCCACATGGATGCTGGCCTATGTTGACTCCAAGGCTTCCCACAGTTGTCAAGTTGGCTGGATGTCCTTTGGTTGGAGGACCATTCTTGACACACACAGAAACTGTTGAGCATGAAAAACCCAGCAGTGTTGCAGTTCTTTACACAAACAGGTTCGCCTGGCACCTACTATCATACCCTGTTCAAATGCACTTAGAAATTGTGTCTTGCCCATTCACCCGCTGAATGGCACACATACACAATCCATGTCTCATTTGTCTCAAGGGTTAAAAATCCTTTAACCTCTCTCCTTCCCTTCATCTACACTGATTTGAAGTGGATTTAACAAGTGATATCAATAAAGGATCATAGCTTTCCCCTGGATTCACCTGGTCAGTCTGTCATGGCAGGATGTTTTGTACACTGCGTACAGTATATACCATGGCAGGACATAGAATCCCAATAATCTATTGATAAACTAAATATAGCCTAGCCCATAGCCCTATATGTTTTGATAATTTGGCCATTTTCCCCATTTAAAAATGCACCTTTATAAAAAAAAAAAAGCATTACATGCATAATCGCATTTGTGGTCACTTTTGAGAATGTTCCATTAGCAGGAAAACACCATTCACGCTTATAGCCTACAGCAGTATGCGCATTGCTGCGCTTATAATGTGAAGAAATATCCTAATAGTTTATCAACATTTTAAGCTAAACATTCTCATCTTTTGCATTAGATGCATTGCTTGAAACAGGTTTTTATTCATTTGGGATATTTCGCATCCCACAACTGTCCCAGACTATGTTTGGAATATTTATTTCTCGCACAGAATAGAATAGGTAAACTTTTGTACTATGGGGTATAGTAGATTGACATAGGCTAGTGCTTTTGTTGTTTGTTAGGCCTACTCATCTTGTTGGCTGACAAGAAATACATGTGGACAGTTCTTCCAACATCTTCAATATGCGCCTCGGAATTGAATAAAGGCCTGATTGGTGGAGTGCTGCAGAGATTGCTGTCCTTCTGGAAGGTTCTCCCATCTTCACAGAGGAACTCTGGAGCTCTGTGCGAGTGACCCTCGGGTTCTTGGTCACCTCCCTGCCCAAGGCCTTTCTCTCCCGATTGCTCAGTTTGGCCGGGCGGCCATCTCTAGAAAGAGTCTTTGTGGTTCCAAACTTCTTCCATTTAAGAATGACGGAGGCCACTGTGTTCCTGGGGAAACCAGGCACCGCTCAATGCTGCAAACATTTTTTGGTACCCTTCCCCAGATCTGTGCCTCGACACTATCCTGTCTCGGAGCTCTACGGACAATTCCTTCGACCTCATGGCTTGATTTTTGCTCTGACGTGCACTGTCAACTGTGGGACCTTATATAGACAGGTGTGTGCCTTTCCAAATCATGTCCAATCAATTGAATTTACCACATGTGACACGAATCAAGTTGTAGAAACATCTCAAGGATGATGAATGATGCACCTGAGCTCAATTTCGAGTCTCATAGCAAAGGGTCTGAATACTTATGTAAATAATATAAACCTGTTTTTTTCTTTTTACTGTTTTTGTTAAATGTCTGCCCAGTCCACATGCCCATACACTCTATACATATAATGTATACAATAACTATTTATTTATACTATGATCCTCCCGTTATATGGAATGCCCACCGCCCTCATGTCATTTCTGTTTAAATGTTTTACCTGGTTCTTCAATGACAGACGGAACAGTTAAGGTTAGGTTTGACTATACAAGTAAAGACCTACAAAATCCAACATATCCCATGGAATGGTGGAGGAAAAAAGCATATGGTTCTTGAACACCTAAGAGATTGTCCGCTGATGTATTTATTTTTTAACAAGAGTTACATTAACAAAAAGGAGAAATGGAACATTTTAAAGAGCAGCTGGGTTGGAGAGACCTATGCTGCCACCTACTGTAGTAACAGCAAAGGTGTAGGCATTCTGATAAATAAGAATACACAATTTCCCCTTATCCCAGCATATGGACCAAGAAGGCCGTTTTATAATGTTGAATTGTATCTTGAAGTGAAATTACAGTTCCCAACTACAAAATACWATTTTTTTTCTCTCTAAGTAATTGAAGTTATAAAAACTTATTTGGATTTGGATTTTTATTTCCAAAAGTGCTCTCAATTATTTACTGGATGAAAAAAGTATTGATTTTGTGATATCGGATCATTCTCCGGTATCATGCTTAATTACACCAACAGAAAATACATTTAGCGAAAGAATTGGAGAATGAACATAGCGGATCTACTGGACCTGAATTTGCAGTAATGGTGCAGTAATCTGTGAGCTGCTCTGACAGCTGGTGCTTAAAGCTAGTGAGGGAGATAAGTGTTTCCAGCTTCAGAGATTTTTGCAGATCGTTCCAGTCATTGGCAGCAGAGAACTGGATGGCAAATAAACCTGGTCAAAATCTCGCCGCTCTCACAAAAAGAATACATGCTAAACCTGTTATCATTTTAAAAGATAAAGCTACAAAGGCAGTAATGAGAAACAACAATGTGATTTAATGACCATTTCTTTCAGTTTCTATGAAAATGTATACAAATCAGAATTAAACAGTGGGACGGATCCTATAGACTCAACAAATCGGAAGCAACTATCAGCGGACAAAAAATTATAATTTAAAACCGAGATCGCCCAAGAAGAAATATTAGATACTGTTATAACATTCGCACAGAGAAAAGCACCAGAAATGGATAGCTTTCCCATAGAAATCTATAACAGATATGTCACTTAATTCAGTGCTTCCTAGTTACATGTATCAAACAGTTATTTAAATTATATTAAAACCAGGAAAATCTGGAGGGTCCCCTGCTGATTATAGACCCATAAATGTAATAAATTGTGACAAAAAAAATTATAACAAAGCTTATAAGCAATAAAATGGCAAAGTATTACCAGACTTGATACACATCAATCAAACAGGGTTTTATTAAAAAAAAWATATACACTTACAAATACAAGAACATGTTTCAGTTTAATACAATATGCAATATGAAGTCGGAAGTTTACATACAGTCATTAAAACTAATTTTTCAACCACTCCACAAATTTCTTTTTAACAAAATATCGTTTTGGCAAGTCAGTTAGGACATCTACTTTGTGCATGACACAATTAATTTTTCCAACAATTGTTTACAGACAGATTATTTCACTTATAATTCACTGTATCACAATTCCAGTGGGTCAGAAGTTTACATACACAAAGTTGACTGTGCCTTTAAACAGCTTGGAAAATTCCAGAAAATGATGTCATGGCTTTAGAAGCTGCTGATAGGCTAATTGACATAATTTGAGTCAATTGGAGGATGTACCTGTGGATATATTTCAAGGCCTATATTTCAGGTACTATTCACGTGGAATTTGGAGGGGGATGAAGTTCTTTTGCTCTGCATTGGAGCAGAGAACCTGTTGACTTTATCACTATGTTCCACTGAGTTCCAGGTCAATAAAGCAACGGAGGTAATCCAAGCAGGCAAGTAATACAGTCAGTCCTCTAGTTTTGGGAAATGCTGTCAAGCCTTGAATGAGCGCAACCACACTTGACACTCATTCCTGCCTCCCTGCCAAAAAAGTCCTTATTCCTGTGCAGACTAGAGGTCGTTGTTGTTTCGTATTGCTTTTGAAATTAGATTTTCAGATTTCCCCATCAGTCAGAATACAAATGTAGAACATAATCTAATACATGTTCATTACTTTTGTAGGTATACTACGCCCCTACAATTCATGTTTCTCCATATCTGATGTCAATCTAATTTCAGACACAGTGGCTCTCATAGTTAAAAATAAACAATGTTATAGTATAAGAAAGTATGTTTTGAATCAGGGCTGGAAATATGAAGCAGTTACATTCAGATGTGTTCACTATTTCTGTCTCTACAGGACTGTGTGTTGTAAGTTGCGCTCTTAGCAGATGATGTATCTGTTATCCCCAGCCAGCTTTGGATGCTTTTCACCCTGCCCTCCTAATTTAGCTACCGTCACTCCCAAAACCCTTCTCCCCTTCCCTCCTCTCCCCCAGTTCTGCAGTAACAGTGCCTTGACCTGGCTAGATGAGGTTGGTCATGGCTAGAGACAAAACATTATTATGTTGCTGATTACAAGGATGGCATACCGAGTCCGTTTTCCTACTTCTAGGAGGGGGAACAATCAAGTATATCATACAGGACAGTTCAGTCCCAAGGGTTATGCATATAATTGGGATTTCAGTTATTTATTTATTWATTTATTTTTTAAAGATAGTTGAATACAAAATAATCCTCATGTGTTTACACAATATAAATTGACAGTAGTTTTCAGTTAAAAGTGATGCCACTTGACATGTAGGCTCAGTGAATGGTATACGAATAGATATCTAAAATTGTTTCTTTTTTTCAAACAAACATGACGCAATGCTTGGATATGAGTTTTTAGTTGTATCTATAATTTTGTCTGCTAAACAAAAAATAGGTATATTTCAGACTTTGCTTGTGATATTTGAATTTCACCATCTACAGAGTAGTAGTCATCCTTCAGCTTACCCTGCTCATCTATTCTCCACTGTTAAGTGAATGCTTTCCTCACTCAGTCCCTCCCTCTTCCCCTCCTCTCTTTCTCTCTTCAGGAGAAGAGGATAAGCTCTCTGGATGCAGCCAACTCTCGGCTGATGAGTGCCCTGACACAGGTGAAGGAGCGCTATAGCATGCAGAATCTGCGCAACGGCCTCTCGCCAACCAACCCCACAAAACTGTCGATCACTGAGAACGGAGAGTTTAAAAACAGCAGCTGCTGATTGTTAGTCAGACACCATGATGGTGGTCACACTCTCTCTCCATGCACACAGGCCAAGGACCTGTCTCTCTCTTGACTGTACGTACTATACATCTACAAGGAATGTCTAGATATTAATGTATATAACTTATATCTTGTACTGGTTGTGTACAGAGATGATACTGGAAAGACGGGTCATTTGAAGACTGAAACAGGGGGATCAACTGTTGTCATAAAATAGTTAATTGGTGTTTTATAAATTACATTATTATTCCCATATGCAGACAAATGCAGTTTCTCTAAGATATATATTGAGATGTACATATCATAAAGTGGGTTTGTTTTAAATAAATAGCTAAAAGCACATAGTGAGCAATTATAGCTCTAAAAACATATTGTCATAATAGGAGTGGAAGGGCAAAATAAACCAAAAACAGTTTTATGCACACTGTTATTCAAACCCTACTTTTTTATATTTTTTAACTTCTGTTTATGTTGTCTTAAACTAGGGGTTGAATTGGTTTTGATTAGCTGATTTTGAGTATATTGACTGCTGCTTGCCCATTATTAGCTGAAACCATAGGTCTTTGAGTTCAGGTTCTTAAGGCCAACTGGATCTTCAAAAATGAGTTGTCTCGCTCCACCACCTTGCKACAGAATAGCAAATTGTATTTATTTCTGTACCGCCTACTGTCAAGCCTTCAAGATCCCAAAAGAAGACTCATGACTTTGTACAATTTCATGTCAATAACTACTGTTTAAAAGAGTGTTGTCCCCCCTTCCCCTCATATGAACTGGTTTATGTAAATGTTTGCATATCTGTCCTTGTTGAATGTTGTGTAGAATAAAAGCTGCCTATAATTTTGTGGATATTTTGCAATTATATGAATTGTATATGGGTTGTAATTCAACTACAGTGCTAAAGCACATTTTTGTGGAGTTGTTACATAATTATCCCCTTTTATAAAGATTATTTGGTTGTTACTTTGGAAGATGTGACTTAATTAGTGAACCACAGTTAGAACGGGGCATGCGGAACATACTTGTAAGCTTGATGAGAGGGTCTCAATGACAGATCTTTATCTTTATCTTGGCCAGGTCGCAATTGTAAATGAGAACGTGTTCTCAATTTGCCTACCTGGTTAAATAAAGGTTAAATAAAAATAAATAAATAAAAAGATGGAAAGTGGCAGATCTATGCCTAGTCTCCCTAGGCAGATGGGTTGCCTCCCACATGAACAATGTTACAGCATAAACTGTGTGCTGTTGCTCTAGGTCTGGGATTTCCATAGACCAGAGCAGTGGCTCCCAACCTTTTTCAAAATAGTACGCAGCAGCATCTAGATATGTATGCAACAAATGTTCAACATTCACCTTCTGCTACCATTTCTGTCAAGCCGGCTACGCATACAGTTTGACGCATACATTCGATAAATCCAAGGTATGCACCACACCGAATGCTCTGCAACGCAATGCTGCATGGCAAATGCTGTTTTTCATTGGAAATTATTGTAATTCTGGTTTACCAAAATGCAATGACGCTGTCGGTGTGATGGAACGTCAGTCTATGGTCAGATTAAACTTCTCAAGTACACGCTGTGGAGAGGCTAAGTACACCCAGGGATCCTAGTACCCCTGGTTGGGAACCACTGGCCTAGAGTCAGGTGTCTGGGGAGATCTAGATAGCGGCCTACCGCTATGGGGCGCTTGCTGTTTGGCTCCAGTGCGTCCTAGCCACGCATGCGCCCAGAGTCCAGGCCTGACCGACTCGTGCCCCAGTGCTATCATGTCTGCCGTCTGAATGGTTTGTATTTGCTCGCCGGCTCGTTTGAAAAATTATCTGGTGGAGGTCGAGTGGGTAAGATAAGCAAAGTGAAAGTTGTGTGAAGTGTATTTAGCTAGCTGGCCATAATTTCATTGCAACATTGGCTAGTACAGAACTGAAGATTGAGCTTCTAAACGAGCTAACGTTTGCCTTCTAACGTTAGCTAACGTAGCTACCTGAATTAGCTAGTAACGTTAGCTTGTATATCTTTCAGCTAACGTAAACCAAGCCGAATATCTAGATTATTTGTTTTGTCTGACCTAGCTAACTGTGCATTACTTTTTAGATAACATTACGGCCAGTTAGGACTTGTAAAAGCCTCTAAAATATTGCATTTAGCCAGCGTCCACGCTCGTGTAGCTTTAGCTTGCCAATACAATAGCAGATCACTGCGTTAACGTTCGTCAGCTAGGTCATTATTCCCCTTCTTAGTTAGTTATCTAAGCTAGCATCCTGAGCTTGGTTTTTCTGGTGTTTTCAAAGTTATTGAATCATTGATACAAGTCAGTTGCTCTGAATAAAGTCGATTAATCTCTGATCCCAACAGAGATATACAAATCCGCCATGGCGGACATCAAGAACTTCCTGTATGCTTGGTGTGGGAAAAAGAAACTAACACCCAGCTATGACATTCGAGCCGCTGGAAACAAAAACCGACAGAAGTTTCTGTGTGAGGTCAGTTAAAATTCTTTCAAATATGTCTATTTGCAAGCATCTGGTAAATAACAGAAGTAGCTTTATATATATATACAATATTTGTTATTCCTCTTCCAAGGTTCGTATTGAGGGATTCAACTACACTGGAATGGGAAACTCAACCAATAAGAAGGATGCCCAGGCAAATGCTGCTAGAGACTTTGTCAATTATCTTGTCCGAGTTGGAGAAATGAATGCAGCAGAAGTCCCAGCCCTTGGGGTCAGTTATAAAAATCTCGCCCAATAGGTTATCAATTTAACGTCACAGTGCAGAGCGATTAATTTGGCTGCTGGGGAACAAGGAGACCCACACCTCCGCTGAATTCATTGACAACTACTTGCCGTTTTCTATGGATTGTTAATTAAATAAATGTGAACTATTTGGTTATATTATCATCGCCTCTTGAAGAGCATAGTAAGAACTACACATTTCTGATTATTCCATGCAAAACAGTTGCGCATAGTGCTAAATATCATCAGTTATACTGCAAGTAACTACATACTTTTCATTATCAGTAAACATCAATTGATCATGTATAATTCAGAAACGTGAGCATAGCCTCACGATATCTCTCAATATTGGCAACCATTAATTGGATATTTCAGTCATAAAATTGCAGTGAACTATACCTGACAAGTTAGTGTGAGTGGTTTAGGTTAATTTCCCGTCCTTTGTGGGCGCAGCCTGTCAAGCACCAGAAGGGCACATTTGCTCTTGTACTGTTGGCTAATAATGTGTCCGTTGCAAYCTACCGGTAGAAACTTTGTACGGTTGGCTAAACATAGTGGTAAGTATAACTAATGTACTTTTTCCTCCAACCAACGTAAGCCTATTTAGCGAAGTTAGCTAACATTACCCCCTTTTCAACATTTGTTTACTCACGATTGCTAGTGACAGACATGATAGGCTACATTTAAGTGATAATGCCTGGGAAGCTAGTGTTTGGAGGATGTATTGGCACGGGTGTTGTTAGAAAACCATGCCGATATATCCTCCAAGCACCGGCTTCACTTTTATACAACGGGTTACCTACATATTCAAATAATGATTGCCATATTTTCATTTAAAACATTGTTTTGATGAATTTATTCATACTCTTTCATCCTTCCACAATATTTAGTCCCGACACAAATCTAGGGTTGTTACCGAACCCGACTGGTCGTTCTATCGGTTCGGTTGCCAGAGATGCAACCCAGTTATTCAGTCTTTTTGAGCTGTATCTATGGATGCGACCTAGTCATTKGTTCTAAATGTTCCATTACCATACTGGCTGGCAACGTTCTTATCCCTTGCTTGCTAGCTAGCCAACTGCGGCTAACTTAGGGTCATGTCAAACAGTGCAGCCAGAATAACAACAGTAGCTTTTTTAACATCATAGATTTAGCCGGTGGTAACTTATTCAATAGACGCCGGCTGGAATGCGGTTTTAACCAATCAGCATTCAGGATTAGACCCACCTGTTTTATAATGATTGATGGACCCCGTCAAATTGACTAGCTAATAACATCACGTCAATATGGCTAGTTAACCAGCTAACTTTCAGAGGACTCAATGGCTAACGTTATATCCAAATATTGTTTGATTTGCTTGCCATCTATAGTGGTGATGACAGAGGTCTGACTGACAACTTTGCCAGGAAGATGACTTGCCAATGTCAAGCTCTTTCCAAAAAAGCCTAGTCTTTGACTCGTTGTTTGCTTAGCTGGCGACATGCCAAATGGATAGGCGCGCTCTGCTTCTAGCTCCTACGCAACTTTGCAGCATTTTGTTTTTTGTTATTTACATATTAGCCCAGAAAGTTTTTGGGTGTGTTATTACATACAGCCGGAAATAACTTTTGGATATCAGAGCGGCGGTAACTCACCAGCATTACGACCAGGAATACAACCTTCCCAAATTGGATCCTTTGATCGTACCCCCCAAGGCAATTTAACTTATCCCAGAGGCTGCTCCAAGACGCCACCGGTGGAGAAGAGATATTCTGAGTTTATTTCTAGTCCAGCTCCGAAGGCAGCATCCACCGCTTCCAAGTATATTACTCACTAATGTTCAGTCTCTGGACAATAAAGTAGACAAGTTCAGGGCGAGGATCTCATTCCATAGACACATCGGGGACTGTAATATACTCTGTTTCATGGAATCATGGCTCTCCTGATATACTGTCCCCGTCCTTACAGCCAGCTGGGTTCTCAATACATCGCGCAGACAGAAATGTATTTATTTAACCTTTATTTAATTAGTCAAYTCAGTTAAGAACAAATTGTTATTTACAATGACGGCCTACCCCTGCCAAACCTGGACAACGCTGGGCCAATTGTGCGCCGCCCTATGGGACTCCCAATCACGGCCGGTGGTACAGAAACTCTGGAATCATACAGAAACTCAAGTCCTTTTGTTCACCCGACCTGGAATAACTCAATCAAATCCCGACCGTATTACCTCCCAAGAGAATTCTCTTCGGTTATAGTCACAGCCGTGTATATTCCCCCCAAAGCCGATCCCACGACGTCCCTCAAGGAACTACACTGGACTTTGTGCAAATTGGAAACCACATATCCTAAGGCCGCATTTATTGTAGCTGGTGATTTTAACAAAGCTAACGCTACGGAACAAAACGCTACGGAAGTTCTACCAACACATTGACTGTATTACTCGCGCAGCTAAAACTCTCGACCACTCCTACTCCAACTTCCGGAATGCCTACATGCCCCTCCCTTCTGCAAATCTGATCATGACTCCATTTTGCTCATCCCTTCCTATATATAGGCAGAAACTCAAAACTGGAAGTACCCGTGCTACAGACTATTCAACGCTGGTCTGACCAATCGGGATCCATGCTTCAAGATTATGATCATGTGGACTGGCATATGTTCCTGGTAGCTTCTGAGAATAACATTGACGTATACACGGACACGGTGACTGAGTTCATCAGGAAGTGTATAGCGGATGTTGTGACTATTAAAACCTACCCAAATCAGAAACGGTGGATAGGTGGCAGCATTCGCGCAAAACTGAAAGCACGAACCACCGCATTTAACCATGGCAAGGTGACTGGAAATATGGCAGAATAGAAACAGTGTAGTTATTACATCCGTAAGGCAATCAAACAGGCAAAATGTCAGTACAGATTCAAAGTGCAATTCAACAGCTCAGACCCAAGACGTATGTGAGAGGGTCTACAGACAATCACTGATTACAAAGGGAAAACCAGCCACTTCGCAGACACCGGCGTCTTGCTCCCGGACAAGCTAAACACCTTTGCCCGCTTTTAGGATTACACAGGGCCGCTAACGCAGCTCCCGAGGTCTATGGGCTCTCGTTCTCCGTGACCTACGTTAGTAAGACATTTAAATGTGTTAACCCTCGTAAGGCTGCCGGCCTAGACGGCATCCCTAGCCGCGTCCTCAGAGCATGCGCAGCAATCTCTCCCTATCCCAGTCTGCTGTCCCCACTTGCTTCAAGATGTCCACCATTGTTCCTGTATCCAAGAAAGCAAAGGTAACTGAACTAAATGACAATCACCCTGTATCACTCACTTCTGTCATCATGAAGTGCTTTGACAGGCTACTTAAGGATCATATCACCTCCACCTTACCTGACACCCTAGACCCACTTCAGTTTGCATACCGCCCCAATAGATCCACAGACGATGCAATCGCACTGCCCTATCCCATCTGGACAAGAGGAATACCTGTGTAAGAATGCTGTTAATTGACTATAGCTCAGCCTTCAATGCCATAGTACCCTCCAAGCTCATGATTAAGCTCAGGGCCCTGAGTCTGAACCCTGCCCTGTGCAACTGGGTCCTGGACTTCCTGATGGGCTGCCCCCAGGTGGGAAGGTAGGAAACAACACCTCCACTTTGCTGATCCTCAACACAAGAGTGTGTGCTCAGCCCCTCCTGTACTCCCTGTTCACCCATGACTACGTGGCCACGTATGCCTCCAACTCAACCACGTTTGCTGACGACACAACAGTTGTAGTCCTGATTACCAACAATGACGAGACAGCCTACAGGGAGGGGGTGAGCGCCCTGGCGGTGTGGTGCCAGGAAAATAACCTCTTCCTCAACGTCAACAAAATGAAGGAGCTGATCGTAGACTTCAGGAAACAGCAGAGCGAGCACGCCCCTATCCACATTGACGGTGCCGCAGTGGAGAAGGTGAAAAGCTTCAAGTTCCTCGGTGTACACAACACCGACGATCTGAAATGGTCCACCCACACAGACAGTGTGGTGAAGAAGGCGCAACAGCATGTCTTCAACCTCAGGAGGCTGAAGAAATTCAGCTTGGCCCCTAAAACCCTCACAAACATCCATAAGGCAAGGTCAGTTTAAGTGCATCAAAGCTGGGACTGAAAGACTGAAAAACAGCTATCTCAAGGCCATCAGACTGTTAAATAGCTATCACTAGCCAGCTACTATCCGGTTACTCAACCCTGCACCTTAGAGGCAGCTGCCCTATATACATAGACATGGAATCACTGGTCACTTTAATAATGGAACACAAGTCACTTTAATAATGTTTACATATTGCTTTACTAATTTCCAGTATGTATATACTGTATTCTATTCTACTGTATTTTAGTCAATGCCACTCCGACATTGCTCGTTCTAATATTTATATTTTTAACTCCATTATTTTTCTTTAGATTTGTGTGTTTTGTTAATTGTTAGATATTACTGCACCGTTTGAGCTTGGAACACAAGCATTTCGCTACACCCACAATAGCATCTGCTAAATATGTGACCAATAAAATTTGATTTAAGTGYCTCTCACTTATCTGAAATAACATGATCAATTGATGTTTACTGATTATGAAAAGCATGGAGTTATTTGCTGTATAACTCTAATCGAGCTAAAAGGATTAGTCTGAAATGTGTAGCTAGCTAATTCTGACTGCTCCTCAAGAGGTGCTGATATTAACAAATGATTCTAACATTTATTTAACAATCCCTTGAACAGCACATAGTTGTCAATGTTTTTACCAGAGCAAGGGATCTCCTTGCCACCCAGCAACCAAATTGAACACTGCACCATTTTTTACATTTTATTGATAACAAACCATACTTTTTATCATCCAAGATTAAACATTTGGTGATGGTCATGTTATTACGGTATTAAACATTATTTTCCTGTTAATAGGCAAGTGGACCTGACTTCAGTGTGCCTGACTGTGGAGGAGGGGGTGATGGAGGGAACGTTGGCTTTGGAAGTCTTCCTCCAAGTGGACCTATCCCTCCTCACCTGGTTGTGAAAGCTGAGCAAGGTACTTGGCTGACTTCACCAAATGCTTGTAGGTCTGTACACTGTCTATGTTCTGTTAACTACATTCCCATGGTGTCATAACTCATCTCGTTTAACTTTTGCATCAGTGAATGCACCTTCTGCGCCAGTCCCAGGTGTCACTGGTTTGGGATATTCGGGCGGTAGCGGCAATTATTCCGGAGGTGGCGCAAACAGCAATGCTCCGTGGGATCGTGGGGCCAATCTAAAGGACTACTACTCAAAGAGAGATGAGCAGGAGGCACAGGCGGTAGGACCTGTCAATTCACTATTTTTACAAGGCATTGTTTCATATCTATTAGCTATCTTTATGCTGAATTATATTTAATCTAAGAAATGCATTTGTAGTAATTCAGTCTTCACGCATGCCTGATTTGAACCTTTGAAGTGTTTATTTTCCCCATCAAGACTCTGGAGTCTGAGGAGGTAGATCTGAATGCAGGACTCCATGGCAACTGGACTTTAGAGAACGCCAAGGCCCGTCTGAACCAGTTTTTCCAGAAGGAGAAGAATCAAACCGATTACAAATACAGCCAAGTTGGGCCTGACCACAACAGGTCAGGAGGATGGGGAAATATTTTGGCCTGGAAGTTGATCAGTTAGCCTGGTGGAACCAGCCTGAACTCTGGTAACGCAGCGACCAGYCTGGTTCCAATAGGAGATTTTCCATAGATTCATTTATATACTCGTTTATCAGGAATATTGCTCCAAAGCATCCATGACAAACCAAAGAGCCTTCCTTGCCTTGCCTGTAGACATACAGGTAACTGCCAAAATAAAGTGAACACGAGTAAATGAGGGATACAAAGTATATTGAAAGCAGGTAATTCCACACAGGTGTGGTTCCTGAATTACTTAAGCAATTAACATCCCATCATGCTTAGTGTCATGTTTTAAAAATGCCCAGTTGCCCATTATTTTGGCTACCATGGCAAGAAGAAGCAATCTCAGTGACTTTGGAAGAAGGGTCTCAAAGGAGCATAGGAGGTTTAAAGGGTGTTTGTGTATGTCTTGGTCACCGGATCTCAACCCAATTGAACACTTATTTGAGATTCTGGGGCGCTGCCTGAGATGGCATTTTCCACCATCGCATCCCTCCGATAGAGTTCCTTACGCTTGTAGAATTTATGCCAAGGCACATTGAAGCTGTTCTGTCGACTCGTGGTCCCATGCCCTATTAAGACACTTTGTTGGTGTTTCCTTTATTTTGGCAGTTACCTGTACATTAGTTATGGGGACTGTATGTTTTTCTGCTGGACTTATATGGAGACAGAGCCCTCCTGGGTGTGCGGTTAACACCTGAGAGATCTCGGTTAACTTTTCTCAAGTCATTTTGGAGCTATTTATACCTCAACCATAGAGATCCTATAATCCCATAATTAATTATATGATCTCTGACCTCAACCAATACCTTACTAGTACAATATTGATCCTATTTTAATTTACCTGGACTCGGTCAGTAATTCTGAATGTGAATAGTAGTGGAGATGTGATGCCAGAATTCACAACCTACCTTGTCAAGACATGTGACATCCTTTAGGCTGCACTAAAGTTGTTATATGGTTGCATCCACAATGGGGGATGGAATGGGCAGATTATTGTGTGGTTTTGATTTCTGGTGTCACTTGTTCCACTAGGGATGGGGCAGTGGCTGGGGTGATAAAGTTGATTGTTGATTGAAGTCTGGCAGAAAAACATACTGGCTCCCCCAAGGGCAAGGGTTATCATCAGACTGGACAATAGGCTTCTCAAGCTCAGAGGTCAGTTGGTCCAATGATTGATACATGTTTTATCTACTGTAAAAACACGAGTTACACATTATTCAGATTTTTCATAAAGTGAATTAGGCTTAGTAACATTATGGATGATAGTGTTTTTTTGCTTCTACTTCAGGAGCTTTATTGCTGAGATGCAGTTATTTGTAAGACAGCTTGGTAGAAGTAAGTACAAACTTTTCATTGAATGCAAACTGAATTGTCTATCAGATGTAAAATGCTTTGTTTACGTTTTTTAACCTGAGTCAGAAATATTAGATTTTTCCAAATTCAGGAGATAATGTGAACACTGACAACCTAGTTTAGTAGCTTTCTGGATACAACAAATATGTGACTTCAGAATAAGAAATACATTTTCATTTGTTTTGTAGAGATAATTGCCCGTGAGCATGGCTCTAACAAGAAGCTTGCGGCCCAGTCCTCTGCGCTGTCTATTGTCCGTCAACTTTACCATCTGGGTGTCATTGAGCCTTATTCTGGTGTCACTAAGAAGAAAGAGGGGGAAATTGTAAGTAACGTGTTTTACTGCTGATAAAATATTTGGAGTTATTACATTGCTTTATTAATGACATGGTCTTAATGTTGTATGTTTTGTTTGTTCACCTTATTTTATATGTCTCAAGGTTAGAACTAAGTATGCAGCAAGCCTTTTTAACTTACAGTTGAACCTTGGTGTCTTCACAGTTGGAAGCTTTTGAGGTGAATGTGGTGGATGATCTGCAACATCAGCTGCAGAGTATGGCCCAAGAACTGGGTGTTGCAATTCCACCTCCAGTAAGTCTAATTTATATGATGACATTTATTAACCTTTATACAGTTTCAATTAGTATCTGTCCTGTTGCAAAGAAAAGTACTTTATGTGATTTAATATGAGGATTATGAGTAAAACCTTTTTCCTGTCCCCAGCCACCTGATCCAAGTACTCCAGTGTCTTTGGTCCAAGGGAAGATGGCTGTGTTTGAGCCCTCCCAGAAACAGAGCATGGCCGGGGTGGTGCCCTGGTCCCCTCCGCAAGTCAACTGGAACCCCTGGACCAGCAGCAATATTGACGATGGACCACTAGCATTTGTGAGTCAAAGACTTGTTTCTAGCTGTACATTTACTAAAAGAAATGCAACAACATATCTGTGTTTTCTACTGTTATTCTCTTCATAATCTGACCTTTCTCAAAACTAAAGCAGTCTATTTTGTCATGGTAGGCCGTCCATCCTATCTAAAAGTATAATTTACGTATCCCCGTAGTGCACCCCAGAGCAAATCAGCACTGACCTGCACCATGAGCTGACTTATCAATTGGAACAAGATCAAAGCCTACAGAAGGTATGTTGTTGCCCTCACTTAACTGCGATTGAGTTATTCCTAATGAAAACGGGACATTGACACACCCTGTTTTGGAGGATTTTCACATTTTATCCTTAGAATGGCTCTTTGGAAGTAGAGTTGTTGACACGTATTTGATATTTGTATCTTAAAGCATAATTGAGAAATAATGAATTGAATTTGGAATATTTGTACATTTTGTCTGTACCCAGGCCTCCTTTAAGACTCCATAATGTTTCATATATGTAGGTGCTACAAAGCAAAAATTGGTGTCATATGAAGCTTTACCGCTTGCCCTGTAATATTAGTATTTAGATTTACAAAAAACAATTTGCATTTAAATGTGCAATATGTCGAAATCGCTCTGCCATTTCCTGGTTGCTAAAATGCTAATAGTTTGCGCAATTTCAGTTTGTGACAAAACAAGCAATATATTGTAGAGAATCATTGTACCATCTAAACCGGAGAAATGTCTTTTCAATAACCAAAAATATTGTATTTTTGGCTTGTTTGAAGCTGGTGTACAAAATCAAAAGAAAAAGCTGCAAAAACTGAACTTATGAATGGGAGAGAGCYAACATAGAACAGATCACCCGCTTCTTAGATTGGCTTTCAACCAGAATTACAGATCCACAACGCACATATCTATATGAATTTGGTCGGGTCGCCCAAAAAGGTAAGTATTCAGACCCCTTTACTCTTCCCACATTTTGTTACGTTACAGCCTTATTCTAAAATGAATTAAATCAATAAAAATCCTTAGCAATCTACACACAATACCCCGTAATGACAAAGCGAAAACAGGTTTTTAGAAATGTTTACAAATTTGTAAAAAAAAAWAATAATAATGAAAAACTATACCTTATTTACATAAGTATTCGGACCCTTTGCTATGAGACTCAAAATTGAGCTCAGGTGCATCCTGTTGTCATTGATCATCCTCAATGTTTCTACAACTTGATTGGTGTCACCTGTGGTAAATTCAATTGATTGGACATGATTTGAAAAGGCACACACCTATCAATAGAAGGTCCCACAGTTGACAGTGCATGTCAGAGCAAAAACCAAGCCATGAGGTCGAAGGAATTGTCCGTAGAGCTCCGAGACACGATTGTGTCAAGGCACAGATCTGGGGAAGGGTACAAAAACATTGGCTAGCATTGAATGTCCCCAGGAACACAGTAGCCTCCATTCTTAAATGGAAGAAGTTTGTAACCACCAAGACTCTTCCTAGAGCTGGTCACCCGGCCAAACTGAGTAGTCAGGGGAGAAGGGCCTTGGTAAGGGAGGTGACCAAGAACCTGATGGTCACTCTGACAGAGTTCCTCTGTGGAGATGGGAGAACCTTCCAGAAGGACAACCATTCCTGCAGCACTACACCAATCAGACCTTTATTGTAGAGTGGCCAGACGGAAGCCACTCCTCAGTAAAAGGCAAATGAAAACCCACTTGGAGTTTGCCTAAAGGCACCTGAAGATTCTCAGACCATGAGAAACAAGATTCTCTGGTCTGATTGAACTCTTTGGCTTGAATGCCAAGCGTCACGTCTGGAGGGAACATGGCACCTTCCCTATGGTGAAGCATGGTGGTGGCAGCATCATGTTGTGGGGATTTATTTTAGCGGCCTGGGACTGGGAGACTAGTCAGGAACGAGGGAAAGATGAACGGAGCAAAGTACAGAGAGATCCTTGATGAAAACCTGCACCAGAGCGCTCAGGACCTCCGACTGGGACGAAGGCTCACCTTCCAAAAGGGCAACGACCCTAAGCACACAGCCAAGACAATGCAGGAGTGGCTTCGGGACAAGAGTCTGAATGTCCTTGAGTGGCCCGGCCAGAGCCCGGACTTGAACCCAATCTAACATCTCTGGAGAGACCTGAAAATAGCTGCGCAGCAACGCTCCCCATCCAACCTGACAGAGCTTGAGAGGATCTGCAGAGAAGGGGAGAAACTCCCCAAATACAGATGTGCCAAGCTTGTAACGTCATACCCAAGAAGATTTGAGGCTGTTATCGTTGCCAAAGGTGCTTCAACAAAGTGCTGAGTAAATGGTCTAAATACTTATGTAAATGTGATTTCTTTTATAATWTTTTTTAAATATATAAATTAGCAAAAATGTCTAAACCTAATTTTGCTTTGTCATTATGGGGTATGATGACAGGAAAAAGCAATGTAATCATTTTTAGAATAAGGCTGTAACCTAGCAAAATGTGGAACAAGTAAGGGGTCTGAATACTTTCCGAATGCACTGTACCTATTGCAGCTTTAATTTATGAATATTGAAAAGTAAAACATGAATATTGAAAATATACCATTTCTGATTGGGCTAATTGTTCAATATATTCTTGAGCATACTATATTCGACTGGCATATCACAGTTCCAGAGTGGGATCTCTGATACTTTTAGAGTTATGATCCAATTAGTAAACATTGGCAACAAAGTGAATGTGAAAATGGATTCAAAATGTTCACCCTTTGCTGGTGATATGCATGATGTAGACTGATACAAGTAATATGAGGGGTGTGATTGGTTGCATTGCCTACTATGCCAGTTTCTCTGTATACAATTGGCCATAACATTAAAACTATCAGAGATCCTGCTCTGGTACTTTGATATGCCAATAGTCTTAATGGAGGCGGCCTGTGCAAGGCCAAAATGTCACAAATATTCCAACTTCAATTAATAATGTATTAATATGCTTTTAGATAAATTCTAAAATATATGTAAACAATCCTTCCTTCAAATGACCATTCTATGGATCAAATCAGAAACATTTTGGAATTTTTGGGTCTGGTTTTGTGAGGAATCACTCAATTATCTTGAGTTAGTGTTAAATTATGTCCTMTTATCAGTCCCTCCCGGATTCCTGGTTTCTGTGATCACATGTTTTTGTGCCAAATCAACTGTTCCCCGCATATTATGCGAGAGCTTGCAAATTTGACCATTCACCACACTTTTTCCACAAAACAGTCATATCATCGCAATATTATCACATAAAACTGACCCACCACCGCAGTACAAAAAGAGGGCTCACAATTTCAACATTTTCCCCATATGGTTCAATCAAGCCACATATCAACAAACCTTTACCCACATCGGCACATTTTTGTGACAAATTGGACAATCATTGTATATTGCTATGCAAAATATCAGAATTTTGCATGGGACTGTGTTATGTCTGACTGACATGCAAAAAACGTCTCCTAGGTCATTGGGGAGCGAGACGGGCTTCCAGTGAAGAAATTTGAGGAGGAGATAATGACTGCCGTTCAGGGCAGCTCAGTGGTGATCATTCGAGGGGCGACCGGCTGTGGCAAAACCACCCAGGTTCCTCAGTACATCCTGGATCAGTTCATCAAGAGTGGGAGGGCGTCCGAGTGTAACATTATTGTAACCCAGGTAAGACTTGAAATTAAACATTCATGTATTTGAATATGTTCCTTGCTTGTGATGGGATAATGCCTTTGTTGTCCAATTGGGAAATGTTGTTTGTGGCATTGTGTAAACATTAAGACATTACAGACAAACACAGGTCTAGGACATGGACTGTTACATACAAGATAAATAGAATATTAAAGTGCAGATATCTGAATGACTGCTATTTCACAGTAACCCCTTCCCTTCTTTGTCAGCCCCGGCGTATCAGTGCAGTGTCTGTGGCAGAGCGTGTTTCCTACGAGAGAGGAGAGGATGTCGGTAAGAGCTGTGGGTACAGCGTCCGCTTTGAATCCATCCTCCCACGACCCCATGCCAGCATCATGTTCTGCACTGTTGGTAAGGGTCTCTTATTTTCATTTGTTATTCATACTTTAGGTGTTTTATGTAGCTAATACAACTGGTGTTGAGAATAGCTCGGGTTAAGAATAGCAGAAGACACATGCAATTATATGAATACTATATAGCATAATTTGGTGTATTTCTCTATTTCCAGGTGTGTTACTGCGGAAGCTGGAAGCAGGTATTCGCGGGATCAGCCATGTGATTGTGGATGAAATCCACGAGAGAGACATCAATGTACGTATATCTGACGACCCCCCCCCAACAAATTGTAATCCTTAGGGGTACAGATTGAGCCTAGTTCTGGACTAAAAAGTACTCTCAATGGAGAGTCTCAATTGAGAATGGTTTGTAGTCCAGGACTAGGCTTAATCTGTGTCTGGGAAATCAGCCCTCGGTACTAAAGTAAGTAATGTTTACTTTTTGCTCTTCCCAGACTGACTTCCTCATGGTGGTGCTGAGGGACGTGGTCCAGACCTACCCAGAGGTCCGCATCATCCTCATGTCTGCCACCATCGACACCACCATGTTCAGAGAGTACTTCTTCAACTGCCCTGTCATCGAGGTGTTTGGTCGCACATTCCCAGTACAAGGTAAGAGCTCAGTCAAATGGAGCTCGCAAACTTTCTTAAATCATCTAACCTTCATATCGTTCAGTTTATGGGTTTGTAATGGATAGCCATGGGTTGTATCTTTTCCAGAGTACTTTTTGGAAGATTGCATTCAGATGACACATTTCATTCCACCTCCGAGTGATAGAAAGAGGAAGGACAAAGATGAGGAAGGAGGAGATGAAGAGGTATGGGATAGTACTTTGTCGGTCATAAGCACAGAGAACCATTTAATTTAACCACTGTTTGTTCTACGGAAGTGTGTTCTATGTGTATGTTTCTTCCTCTTGTTTGTCACAGGCCAACTGTAATGTGATATGTGGGCCAGAGTACACCCCAGAGACTAAGCGCTCCATGGCCCAGATGAATGAGAAGGAGACTCCCTTTGAGCTGGTGGAGGCCCTGCTGAAGTACATCGAGACCCTCCAGGTGGCCGGGGCCGTGCTTATCTTCCTGCCCGGCTGGAACCTCATCTACTCCATGCAGAAACACCTGGAGATGAACCCACACTTTGGTGTGTGGTCTCAATACTAATCACTGGTTCTCCCGTAGAAAAACTGCTGGTCAAAGTATTTGGATTGATGTCAACAAATGCATTGTTTTCATTTTAGTCCCAAATCACCCAAGTTTCTGCCATAGAAATGCTGTTGATTGTAATGACACCAGTAAATTGACTTGTTGTTAATTTTGTTTCACCCAGGGCGTCAACGGTACCTGATTCTGCCTCTCCACTCTCAGATCCCCAGAGAGGAGCAGAGGAGGGTATTTGAGCCTGTGCCTGAAAACATCACCAAGGTCAGTCAGGCAGGGTCTTAAGGTTTTTCCTGTAAAGTTTTAATGATTTATCTGTTATCGTTATTTTTGTTATTTATATTTTATCCTTTTCAGGTGATCTTGTCAACAAACATTGCAGAGACCAGTATTACCATCAATGATGTAGTATATGTCATCGACTCTTGCAAGTAAGTTTCTCACTTGATATACTGTACTTTAAATTATCTGTTTTAGTTACACTCCCATGCAATGATAATTAATGTAACTACTAATGTCCACCAATTGTTTTGTGTTTTCTCTAAGGCAGAAAGTGAAACTGTTCACGTCTCACAACAACATGACCAACTACGCCACGGTCTGGGGCTCCAAGACCAACCTGGAGCAGAGGAAGGGTCGCGCCGGCCGCGTCCGGGCTGGCTTCTGCTTTCATCTGTGTAGCAGAGCACGCTTCGACAAGTAAGTCTTTGGGCCCCGTTGCATAAAAATCTTAAAGGTGCAATATAAAGAAATCGCTCTGCCATTTCCTGGTTGTTAAAATTCTAATATTTAGCCTAATTTCAGTCAGTGACAAAACCAGTGTAGAGAATCATTGTCTTAAACCTCTGTGAAATATATTTTCTATTTAACATTTAAGTCATTTAGCAGACGCTCTTATCCAGAGCGACTTACAAATTGGTGCATTCACCTTATGATATCCAGTGGAACAACCACTTTACAATAGTGCATCTAACTCTTTTAAGGGGGGGGGGGGGTTAGAAGGATTACTTTATCCTATCCTAGGTATTCCTTAAAGAGGTGGGGTTTCAGGTGTCTCTATAACCAAAGATATTGTATTTTCAGCTGTTTGAAGCTGGTGTACAAAGCCAAAAGTAAAAGACGCAAGAACAAGCCTTCAAAACGGGAAACATAGAAATATTTCACATAGAACATATCTACCGCTTCTTAAACTTGCTTTCAATGAGAATGACAAATCTATAACTCACTTTTCTATGTGTGTTTGCTTGAGTCTTCTTGGTTATAAAGCTACAAGCTTGGCACACCTGTATTTGATTTTTGTATTTGAGTAGTTTCTCTCATTCTTCTCAGCAGATCCTCTCAAGCTCTGTCAGGTTGGATAGGGAGTGACGCCGCACAGCTATTTTCAGGTCTCTCCAGAGATGTTTGATCGGGTTCAAGTCTGGTCAAGGACATTCAGACACTTGTCCCGAAGCCACTCCTGCATTGTCTTGGCTTTGTGCTTAGGGTCATTGTCCTGTTGAAAGGTGAACCTTCGTCCCAGAGGTCCTGAGCGCTCTGGTGCAGGTTTTCATCAAGGATCTCTCTGTACTTTGCTCTGTTCATCTTTCCCTCGTTCCTGACTAGTCTCCCAGGCCCTGCCGCTGAAAAACATCACAGCATGATGCTGCCACCACCATGCTTCACCGTAGGGATGGTGCCAGGTTTCCACCAGACATGACGCTTGGCATTCTGGCCAAAGAGTTCAATCTTGGTTTCTTCAGACCAGAGAATCTTGTTTCTCATGGTCTGAGAGTCTTTAGGTGCCTTTTGGCAAGCTCCAAGCAGSCTGTCATGTGCCTTTTACTGAGGAGTGGCTTCCGTCTGGGCACTCTACCATAAAGGCCTGATTGGTGGAGAGCTGCAGAGATGGTTGTCCTTCTGGAAGGTTCTCCCATCTCCACAGAGGAACTTTAGAGCTCTGTCATAGTGACCATTCTTGGTCACCTCCCTGACAAAGGCCCTTCTTCCCCGATTGCTCAGTTTGGCTCGGCGGCCAGCTGTAGGAGGTGTCTTGGTGGTTCTAAACTTTTTTCATTTAAGAATGATGGAGGCCACTGTGTTCTTGGACCTTCAAAACTGCAGTCATTTTTTTGTACCCTTCAGATCTATGCCTCAACACAATCATGTCTCTGAGATCTATGGTCAATTCCTTCGACCCCATGGCTTGGTTTTTATCTGACATGCATTGTCAACTGTGGGACCTTAGACAGGTGTGTGCCTTTCCAAATCATGTCCAATCAATTGAATTTACCACAGAAACACCTCAAGGATGATCAATGGAAACAGGATGCACCAGAGCTCAATTTTGAGTCTCATAGCAAAGGGTCTGAATACTTAGGTACTTTAGGTATTTCCTAAAAAAAATATATATATATTAGCAACAATATCTATGAACCTGTTTTCGCTTTGTCATTATGCTGTATTGTGAGTAGATTGATGAGGAAATGTTTTTATTTAATCAATTTTAGAATAAYGCTGAAACGTAACAAAATGTGGAAAAAGTCAAGGGGTCTGAATACTTTCCGAAGGCACTGTGTCTTTACATAAGCACAACAGGACTGCAAGAAACAGCTCGGAATGTCTGACTGAAGTACGGCACATATGTACCTTTTGTTTTTAAATTACTTGTGTTTTGAATTTTTTTGAAAATGCAGAACATAATTGTTTCGTTGCGGTACAATCAGCCAAATGTGGGACTCTACCGCACAATTCGGGACATGTGGTCACCCAAACTGTATAGCCTCAAAACATGGTTAAAACTATAATGTCCATGAATTTGAGTGTGCTTACATTTCTCCAGGCCCATCCCTCAGCTTTTTACCAAAACACAGGTGGTGTGGTGGTTTGTTTCAATTAGTATTCTAGATTGAACTTTGTCACTTAATTTAAGGGGGAAATTAACTAAAGATGTTTAATGCAACTGGGCCCTGAACTCAGCCCTCATTAGCGTTGAAGAGATGCCAAACTTCTGAACCCATATTCAAAAAGCTGAGTGCTGATCTCGGATCAGGTCCCTGTGTCCGTGTAATTTTATGAATTATGATACAAAAGGKAAAACTGGTCTTAGATCAACACTACTATTCTGAGATGCTATATGAATATAAACTCTGTTTTTTCACTCTTACCCTTTTATGTCAAAACTGAGTTTGATTTGAATTCCACAAGTGATGAATGTGTGCTTCTGTTTCTACCCTTTTCTTCATCCCAGACTGGAGACCCATATGACCCCTGAGATATTCCGTACTCCTCTCCACGAGGTAGCCCTGAGCATCAAGCTGCTGAGACTAGGAGCCATTGGCCATTTCCTTTCCAAGGCCATCGAGCCCCCTCCCCTGGACGCGGTTATAGAGGCAGAACACACACTGAGAGGTTAGACGTTTTTAGCTTTGACCTTAACAGATTTGTTTTGTCCTCTAGTGTTCTAGTAAACATTACCAACCACCTTAAATAGGGTTGGCATTTACAATTCCTTGATATATTTCACTAGAACTGGATGCATTGGACACAAACGACGAGTTGACTCCGCTTGGTCGGATCCTTGCAAAGCTTCCAATCGAGCCGCGTCTGGGGAAGATGATGATTATGGGCTGCATATTCAAGTGAGTGCTGCATCAGAAATCATGCATGCATTTTGTAAAGTCCTTCCCTAAATTACTATCCTTAAGATACTMTTCCATATTGACTCATCTCTATACACAGTTTCATATTTCCAACTAGAAATGGTGCTTTCTTTGCTCTGCTTTCTAGTGTTGGAGATGCGGTGTGCACGATCTCAGCAGCCTCCTGCTTCCCAGAGCCCTTCATCAATGATGGCAAGCGCTTGGGCTATGTGCACCGCAACTTTGCTGGCACCCGCTTCTCAGACCACGTGGCCCTTCTGTCAGTCTTCCAGGCTTGGGACGATGTGAGGTGAGTCCAGGCTTCATAGAAACATGCAACATGTACATCTATGGGCAGCAGGTAGCCAAGTGGTTAGAGCGTTGGGCCAGTAACCGAACGGTTGCAAGATCGAATCCCTGAGCTGACAAGGTAAAAATCTGTCATTCTGCCCCTGAACAAGGCAGTGAACCCACTGTTCCTAGGCCATAATTGAACATTTTTAATAAAAAAAAACATAACTGACTTGCCTAGTTAAATGAAGGTTACAAAAATATATATAATAATTAAAAACAAACAATCCTCTCATGGATTACAATTAAACAGATGCCACTGATAATTGTGTCTGATACGATTGCAGACAGAACACTGTAATGCCATTCATTGCAGTAGGAAGACGTGTCAGCTGAATGACCCATTTTTGGGGGGGAATACAATCCTGTTCCTTCTCACTACCTGGCAAATGAAGGTTGTGACGGCTTGTTAACTTGTCTTTTTTTATTGTAGAATGGGAGGTGAGGATGCAGAGTCCAGATTCTGTGAACACAAGAGGCTCAACATGTCCACACTGAGGATGACCTGGGAGGCCAAAGTGCAGCTGAAGGAGATCCTCATCAACTCTGGCTTCCCTGAGGGTAATTTTTTTTGCTGCATCTCAAATGACACCATTTCCCCTATATCCCTATATCAAAAGTAGTGCACATTATTGGGAATAGGGCAGTGGTGTAAAGTACTGAAGTAAAAATATTTTAAAGTGCTACTTAAGTAGTTTTTTGGGGTATCTGTACTTTACCATTTATATTTTTGAATAATTTTCCTCCACTACTTCCTTAAGAAAATATAGTGCTTTTTACTCCAATCTGTTACCCTGACACCCAAAAATACTTGTTATAGTTTGAATGCTTAGTAAGACAGGAAACTGGCCCAATTCACGCACTTAAGAGAACATCTCTACTGCCTCTGATCGGGGGGACTCAATAAAAACACATGCTTTGTTTGTAAATTATGTCTGAGTGTTGGAGTGTGCCCCTGGCTATCCAAGTTGTGCCGACTTGTTTGCTTAATATACGGAATTTTAAATTATTTATACAATGCTTTTGATACTTAAGTGTATATTTTAGCAATTGCATTTTACTTTTGATACTTAAGTATATTTAAAACCAAATACTTTTACTCAAGTAGTATTTTACTGTGTGACTTTTACTTGAGTTGTTTTCTATGACAATTGGGTACTTTTTCCACCACTGGAATAGGGTGCCATTTGAGACGCGCTCCATGTGAACAACCCAATAGTATTGCAGTGTTGGCATAATATACAATCACGCCTGAAATTGTTTAAAAATGTTTTTGGTGTTTTCATTAGAGTGCTTGATGACACAGATGTTCAATAACGTTGGACCCGACAACAACCTTGACGTGGTCATCTCTCTCCTGACATACGGCTCCTATCCCAACGTGTGCTACCACAAGGAGAAGAGGAAGATTCTCACCACMGAGGGGCGCAATGCCCTCATCCACAAATGCTCTGTCAACTGCCCCTTCAGCAGCCAGGACATGACCTACCCATCACCGTTCTTCGTCTTTAGCGAAAAGGTAGGATCTCAAATTTAGAGGTCAATAACTACATAATATGAATGTACTGGTGTATCGTAGGTTGTATACCCTTTTTTTCTTGTTGTGAGCTAAAAGGGTCAATGTTCAGATATAAAAATCATTATCAAATTGGTGTACAAGCTGCAAGCAACCAAATGTATTATTTTTTTATTTCCACCAGATCCGGACTCGAGCCATCTCAGCCAAAGGAATGACACTAGTCAGCCCACTCCAGCTGATCTTGTTTGCCTCCAAGAAAATCACATCAAACGGGGAAATCGTTGAACTGGATGATTGGTGAGTGTAGCTACTATCTTTTAAAGTGGTGCAATAGTAGAAATGTATGTTTTTTTTTTCTGCCTATATACCTACGCTACTAAAAAGGGGGTTAGATTGAGCATGAAAATCATGAGATCAAGCCACTGTTTGTATTCACAGGATCAAACTGAAGATACCGCATAATGTGGCTGGCTGCATAGCTGCTTTGAGGGCTGGAATGGAGGCACTTGTTGTGGAAGTCACCAAAGACCCTGAGTACATCAAACAGCTGGATCCCACAAACGAGCGCATGCTCAACATCATCCGTCAAATCTCCAAGCCCTCCGCAGCTGGGCTTAACCTCATGGTCAACAATAAACGGTAAGATAAACATGTGATTAGACATCTCCGCTCTGGGGGGGGGGGGGTAGGAACATTTAGGATAAATCCCAAATGGCACCCTATTCCCTACATAGTGCGCTGCTTTTGACCAGGGCCCTGGAAGCCATAGTTTGCTGAACATCAACAAACATGACATACCTTACATACTTGTAGTAGTGAAGCCATGTAGTGGTAATAATGGATTAGTTTATTCTGTGTAGATTATCAACATTTGTGCACAGTAATCCACACCACTGGGTAATAGGACAGCATTGTGTTTTGAATACCAAATACAGCTGGTTTACATGTCTTGTGCTTATCAGTTTTGGAGATGGTCCACGTCCTCCCAAGATGGGCAGGTTTGACGGAGGAGGCGGTGGAGGGTACCAGGGAGGAGGCGGTGGAGGATACAGGGGAAGAGGTTACAGAGGCGGTGGAGGATACCAGGGCGGCGGCGGATACAGGGGCGGAGGTTACAGAGGTGGTGGTGGTTATGGAGGTGGGAACAGGGGTGGGGYTGGTTATGGAGGCGGGAACAGGGGTGGTGGTGGTTATGGAGGCGGGAACAGGGGTGGTGAATACAGAGGGGGGCAGGGATATTAGGGCATTTGAAGGTTAGCTTTTTAGATGTTGTTCATTACAATTCATAATATGACGTTAGAGTGTTATGTTAGAAGTGGGTCTATGTAAGGATATTTTAGTTTTGCCTTTTGTGACCCTCCCTGAAATCAAGGTTATCTCCTGGTATTAAGCATCAAAAAACAAATAGTAATTTGTTGGAGTTTGGTTAATGGAAATTTCCAAAAGTATTTCATGTCATGAGCCTAATTTTGTCAGTGATATACAACTCAAGTATGTTTCCTGTCATTACTAAGTAAAAAAATTCAATAAAATACATTTTTTCCAACACTGCCAGATTTCCTTAGCAGTTCCTCTGTAAAGATACAATAAGGAGCACAACTCATTTTGAATAACACATTTTATTGAAATATTCATAAAGTGCACGTTTGTTTATAGGGCCAGTGCATACAAAAGCTGGGATCTTTCTCTGAAATGGATACGAACACAAATATAATCTAACACTTGAAACAAATCAATCTACCTAAAGTAGTAACGAATGTTACATGGCAAGATACTGAGCAACAGCTACATCCAGTAAAATTGTGAGTCTGGTTACTTCAAATTGTTTAAACTATTGTGTAGAACACATTTATGCTGCAATCCTAGACTCAGGAATTCACCCACATTTTGCGCAGCAAGCCTATATCACCCTTGGTGTTTGACTCCAGTTTGTTTGTGATGATCTCCAAACTGAGTTTCTGCAGGGCCTTGGAAAGATAATCTGTCTCGTTCTTGTCCCCACTGGCTGTCTGCTCCAGGTCCTCACTCGCTTTGTACAGATTGTCAGGAACAAGAATGGTCACGCCATACCCGTGGTTATCATGAATATGATTGTCTGTCAGCTTCAGCTGGGGCTGAGGGAGAACCTGTGAATAGAAAACAATTTTGTCACTGATCTATCCTTGGTTTTCTACTTGAGTTGACACCAACATAAGTCACCTATTTAATTAGGTCTCAGGCTCTGCTTCACTGTGCCACATTTATTACACGTACTAAAATACCACTGATATCATGCTGCTGCTGACAATCTAGGGTTCCTCCTTGATTTAAAGGTTTAAGTTGATTCCTTCCACACTGTCACCTCACTGGAATTTAGTGGCATTTCCACCTGTACATTTGTGTAATATATATTTTCCCCTCACATGGAACAGCCATAATGCTAGTACTGTATACTATACCTTGAGATTGATTCCACCCTGTGAACCTTTAGAGTCTTTCGCCAGCTGGTTGCTGCAGTGATGGATTTCATTCCGATGCAGCTCTGCAACGCTGCCAGGGTACAACTCCACTCCTGCACCCTGAGAAAGTCAATGTCAAGTAAATCTGTGCTCATTTTCTAGTATGTCTCGATTACATCCACACATCAACAATCAGATAAGCCATGTAACTCAAAAGCAATATTTCAAAATGACAACTCTACCTTTGCACCAGAGATCTCACAGTTCTTCATGACCAGAGAGGCTCCAGTCAGGACACACACTCCTGTGCCTTGACACTTCAACACGCAGTTGTCCAGGGTCAACTGTCCCGACTCCACCACAACAATGCCATCACAGGTTCCATGCTGCACCAATGTCAGGTTCATGAGCATCACCTTGGAGGCTTTGGACGCCACAAAGTTGTCATGGGATGGGTCAGAGTAGAACAGCACCTCTTTCCTATCTCCTTCTCCTGCAGAGTATAGAACCATTGAGGCATGAAGGTCAACTAACGCTTAAGTATCACTTGTCAGCTGTACTTTAACGGATATACAGATTTTATTATGGCCATGAATATAAAAAGTAATATCGTATTTACCCTTTATTGTGATGTCGTCTGTGAGGGATGCCAGTGCAACTGCGTGGTACTCTCCTGGGAAGACCACCACCGTGTCCCCAGAGAAGCATGAGTCCAGAGCGGCTGACAGACTGTCATGCTGCTGGATCAGAGTGTCCGCCGAGAAGTTCTTGATCTGGGGTCACAATGAAATAAAGATAACGTTTTGAAATAACTGAGATAAGCTGCAATAAATCAAGTTAAAAACAATCATTTTTGCAACAAAAAAATGACATGACTGCAGTGAATAACACCAGATTCAGCARACCAACCATGTCTGTTGTCATTATCTGGGCAACAATGTGTGTCACAATCCTTCCAGATGTTCTCTGTCCCTTTCTGCGTTTGTAGATCCTTGGATAGAAGGGTCCATGGCTCCTAAAGACATTTAAAGCAATATCTTGGTATTAAATCAACACTACGGCTCATTACAAGAACTGCTGACTAAAGAACAAGATTAGTTGAGCAGCAATACTAGCTGTTTTACACTATGTCAGCATTGGTAGTTGGATGTTGAGAAAAGCTAGGACCAATGATCATATCTTACCTGAGTCGCAGGTCTTCCCAGAACTTCAGGAGCCCACAGAGCATTGACATTTCATAGTACTTTTTCCAGCACTCCACAGCCTCCCCTGGTAAGGCCTCCCCACGGATTTTGGTCTGGAACTTTGTCAAGTCCAGTCGTTTGCTTCGGTACTCCTCAAGGGTCTTGCGGTATCGCTCGCTGATTGGACCAGGGATGGTTCCATCCTGAATGTCATAATACCTGCAGACAAATACACCGCATAGTCCAGGTGAACATCATTCAACACAGCAGTGACACCATATCTAATCTTTGTGGCTTGTTTTTGGTTGGCTCTGCTGAAATGCGGAGGGTATGCTTACAGCTGTATGCGTTTCTCAATGACTCCTGCGTACTCGTCACATTCCTCATCATCATCCCAGTCCCTCCAGAGAAAATCGTAGAAAAACCTGCAGGGAAGCATGAAGACAAAATCTGGAATTTGGATTTACACTGTATTAGAGGAGTTCCCTAATGTTATTCACCTTGCATGTTCCAGATACTCTGCAATGTTGTCTACATCAGCTCCCATTCCTTGTATGGGGTAGACATCCAAGATTGGCACAGAGTAGTCATGTTCCCTCAACACATCTTCAACCAACTCTCTTGGTAAATTGGCAATGTTTGAGGAATATGGCTCTGCCACGGAAACAGACACTCGAAGAGGGAGGCTTTTTCCTTCGCATGGTGTACAGTTGACCTAGACAGCCAAAGTTCAGGTTTAGGAAAATGGTCAGACACTTTGCATCCCAATTATGGCAGAATTGTGGATATGGTACTGTGATCTAGACCTGGGTGCTTAGTGGTAACTTCTTGAGCCATTGTTAACAGATGTAGCTAGCTACCGGTATTTGTTTGAAACGCTAATGTTAGAGGGAGCCCCTGTCAACTAAATAATGTTAACTGTGCCTGTGGCAGTGTGGCGTTAACAAGCTAATGATTGCTAAGCAAGTTCATTAGTGTTAGCGAATGTGAGAGCCACATAGAAATGGAATGAATAGAACAGGCGTCCCCATTCAAGTCAATGATAGCATAATGGGTGGACTGGCAGCAGTTGAGAGTGTACCAACAGGAGAAAAGCAAGAAGTAAAACCAGGAAGTTTAGCCATCAATATGTGCTGTGATTTGATTCAACTCAACTGACATTACAMAAAATACATTCCTTTGCATGAGCCACATCAGTTATCATTTGAATTAACATTCTACATTACCATGGAAATGATTTCATCACAATACCAGGCAGCCATTTGCCGTTATATTCATTCTATTTCTATGCTGAGCCACCTGTATCTAAATATTTGAAATTGTATCWGGATGTAACAAAACTACTAGCTAGTAATGAAAGGTTAGTGATATCTGGGACAGCCTAAACCCTAACCCTTATGTGAAGCATCCGGTTGTCGTTTCCACTCACTACCAAATATGGTGACGAGAGGTAGCCCAGTGGGAGAAGAGGGAGCGTAATGGATTTTAGCCGATATTATGCAACATTTCTCATCGATAAAACATTTGATCTCAATACGGGTTTCTTTACCCAAAACTTGAATTTGTTATGAACCGAATGGACTACGTTTAGCAGATTCTACCCTTTGCCAAAGTAAAAAATAAATAAAAAAAGTTCGTTTAGGAGGGTAGGGGCGAATTGAGTTACTCCGCACGCGCACTTCAGAGTAGGCGTTCCCTAACGGAAATATGCAAATACATGCTACAACGCGCCAATAGGATCTCGCTAGCTCGTGGTTGGTTCTGACCATTAAGACTCATTGTTCCCTTTGGAAACGACCAGCTGTGTTCTATCTTGGGTTAGTTATAAAAAATCTTTGACTTAACCCTTAAATTACCGTAACCATTTTAATGTTCAAGTTAAATGGGGTAGGGAGTGGAACGTCCCAGTGATCCCGTATAGTAAGGACCGTAATTAAATTATCTAACTTACGTCGACAAGCACACCCACGAATGGCAGGTCGCCAATATCGCAGTTTACCAACAGGACTTCTGGGGAAGTTTTCCACACTGCAGTCCAAGAGCGTTTGCTGGCAAGTTTTTCTATTATGTAGAAACTTATAGCTTCATCTGCGTCTTCTGCCTGTTAAACATGCAAATAAAACATGTGTTAGCATACTTGACTGTGAACATTGTTGGGTTGTCGGCCAGTTGATAAATGAATTAGGTAACTGGGTAGCTAAAGTAAGTGAACGTTATTACTAGTTAGCTAGATCTAGCCACTTACAGAACACTGGCCAATAATATGATCGCAAAACAGAGCAACACGTTCATCGTAGGTGTATGTCTTGTTGGAGATGAAGATTTGTGGCAAGACTTGGGCCTCTTTAGCATCAAATGGCTCTTCGCTGTCAGGATTTGGCGCCAGACGTTTCCTTCTCATAGGGACTTTATTCCTTACGATTTGAGGAGAGTCAGCAGCAGAGAATGATGTTAAACCATCATCATAGCTTGGCACCTCACTGTTCGGAATAGTACTGGTATGAGACTGGGCCTTTTCATGGGCCATCTCACTTGAGACAGGTATTTTAAAATGTTCCTTGCTTGCTTTCTGTGCTGTTTCATCATGAAAATCTTCCAGAGGAAACAAAGGATCAGGGGCACAAGTTGCCATTGTATAAGATTTGCAAATAAAAGTGATTCTTTTCGAAAAATTTACCTAGTTCGCTTGCTTACCGTTAGCTAAAGCCAACGACTTTTGCCCCAGCACCGCGAGCCTGAGTTGGTTCAGATTGAATATTTGAAAATTGAGCGCGAAACGGTCACGAGGTACTAGCGGCAGCCGGAAGTAGCATGCGTCATCACAAAACGCTCAGAAGTGAACAGAATAAGTTGTGTTCACAAGCTAACTATTTGATAAAGCCAAGTATCCGAGTGACTCAATTGCAATTTTTCTTCGTCTGTTTTCATGATTGAGAGATATTTTAAATCGAATCTGTAATGGTTTGCTAAGATAGTTTAGTTAGCTAGATTGGGATGGCAAGGTCTTTCAACCAAGGACTCCATAGAGAGCAATAGTAATGGCCTCTAAAGCCTATGGGGAAATGTAATGTGAGTTTGAGGGGTTTTGGATAAATGTTGAAAATGAGGTCTGTGGTAAACACKGGTTAAGGAGATCTTGTACATTTTGTCCTATGAGATAGTCTTCATCAGCTGATGTTATTGTAAAATGTGAAACATTTATGTAATCAAAACATAATTCATAATGTTAACTAACTGATTATCTCATAGGGAAAAAAACGTATAAGATAGCCTAAGCCTTTTTTAACATCAGACCTTATTTTACACCATTTATCCCAAGACCCCATTTTTTTACCCATTCATTTCCCCCATAGGAATGGCTGAACGAACCAGAGGTAGAAAATGCTAACTCATTTCCGGTTTTTAGGACTACAAGCTGGCAAACTATACCACAGAGTTTATAAAACCAGAGACGCAAAGTTTTGAGAATTTCGGGAACGCTTGTGAAGCAGACTCGGCAGATCAGATTGGGGTTGGCAAGTCAATGTAAAAAAATGTGTCCTTGTTAATTTTCTTGAAATCCAAATGCAAAACCTAGATTTGAGCCAATGTCTTAAATAACTGAAACTGTCATTACTACAACCTTGTGAAATTGACAAACTGACATGTTTTGTGTCACTCCGGGATGCTAGCCTTCTAGGCTGAGTTCCTCTGTCCAGTGTCTGTTCTTTTGCCCATCTTAATCTTTTCTTTTTATTGGCCAGTCTGAGATATGGCTTTTTTTTTTGCAACTCTGCTTAGAAGGCCAGCATCCGAGTCGCATCTTCACTGTTGACGTTGAGACTGGTGTTTTGCGGGTACTATTTAATGACGCTGCCAGTTGAGGACTTGAGAGGCGTCTATTTCTCAAACTAGGCATTCTAGTGTACTTGTCCTGCTTGCTCAGTTGTCCACCGGGGCCTCCGACTCCTCTTTCTATTCTGATTAGAGCCAGTTTGTGCTGTTCTGTGAAGGGAATAGGACACAGCATTGTATGAGATCTTCAGTTTCTTGGCAATTACTCGCATGGATTAGCCTTCATTTCTCAGAACAAGAATAGATTGAGTTTCAGAAGAAAGTGCTTTGTTTCTGGCTATTTTGAGCCTGTAATCGAACCCACAAATGCTGATGCTCCAGATACTCAACTAGTCTAAAGAAGGCCAGTTTTATTGCTTCCTTAATCAGAACAACAGTTTTCAGCTGTGCTAACATAATTGCAAAAGGGTTTTCCAATGATGAATTAGCCTTTTTAAATTTATAAACATGGAATAGCTAACACAACGTGCCATTGGAACACAGGAGTGATGGTTGCTGATAATGGGTCTCTGTACGACTATGTGGATATCCAATAAAAAAAATCTGTCATTTCCAGCTACACGTCATTTACAACATTAACAATGTGAATACTGTATTTCTGATAAATTTGATGTTATTTTAATGGGCAAAAAATTTGCTTGTCTTTCAAAAACAAGTTCATTTCTAAGTGACCCCAAACTTTTGAACGGTAGTGTATATATCTTATTTTTTTCACATTTTCAAACAGTCCATTTATATTTTCAAACGGGGCTATACATTTGGGTTAGGTTTTTTTCTCGCCTGAGTAGCCTCGTTTCACCGCCAAAAATAAAATTTACCCATCTAGTGTTCAACAAAATAACAACACAATGTCAAATACAGGTAGCCTAGTCAAATAATTAACATCCAATCACATTCACCGTTTCTCTCTCACGGGAATTCCACTAACGAGCCATATGTAGCCAAACGTAGCTGCTGCTCATGTTGGTATCTGTATTGTTGGTACACTGCAGCATCCACCGAGAGGCTCTTGCTGCCAAAGGAATGCCTGATGGCTTGAAAGCTGTTTTGGACACTACAGTGAAAATGGTTAACTTTTAGAGAAAATACAATTTCTTTAAAAGTCATTAGTCACATGTGCCGAATACAACCTTACAGTGACATGCTTACTTACGAGCCCCTAGCCAATAATGCAGTTTCAAAAATACGAATAAGAAATCAAAGTGACAAGTAATTAAAGAGCAGCAGTAAAATAACAATAGCGAGACTATATACAGGGGGGTACCGGTTGGTTGAGGTAATATGTACATGTAGGTAGAGTTATTAAAGTGACTGCATGTATGATAACAACAAAGTATCAGTGGTGTAAAAGAGGTAGGTGTTCAGGAGTCTTACGGCTTGGGGGTAGAAGCTGTTTAGGAGCCTCTTGGACCTAGACTTGGTGCTCTGGTACCGCTTGCCGTGCGGTAGCAGAGAGAACAGTCTATGATTTGGGTGGCTGGAGTCTTTGACAATGTTTAGTGCCTTCCTCTGACACCGTCTGGTATAGAGGTCCTGGATGGCAGGAAGCTTTGCCCAGTGATGTACTGGACCATTCGCACTACCCTCTGTAGTGCCTTGCTGTCGGAGGCCGAGCAGTTGCCATACCAGGCAGTGATGCAACCGGACAGGATGCTCTCGATGGTGCAGCCGTAGAACCTTTTGAGGATCTGAGGACCCATGCCAAATCTTTTGAGTCTCCTGAGGGGGAATTGGTTTTGTAGGGCCCTCTTCACAACTGTCTTGGTGTGCTTGAGACCATGTTTGTTTGTTGGTGATGTGGACACCAAGGAACTTGAAGCTCACAACCTGCAGCCCCGTTGATGAGAATGGGGGTGTGCTCGGTCCTCTTTTCCTGTAGTCTACAATCATCTCCTTTCTCTTGATCACGTTGGGGGAGAGGTTGTTGTCCTGGCACCACACGGCCAGGTCTCTGACCTCCTCCCTCTCGTCGTTGTCTGTGATCAGGCCTACCACTGTTTTGTCATCGGCAAACTTAATGATGATGTTGGAGTCGTGCCTGGCCGTGCAGTCATGAGTGAACAGGGAGTACAGGAGGGGACTGAGCACGCACCCCTGAGAGGCCCCTGTGTTGAGGATCAGCGTGGCAAATGTGTTGTTACCTACCTTTACCACCTAGGGGCGGCCTGTCAGGAAGTCCAGGATCCAGTTGCAGAGGAAGGTGTTTAGTCCAGGGTCCTTAGCTTATTGATGAGCTTTGAGGGCACTATGGTGTTGAACGCTGAGCTGTAGTCAATGAATAGCATTCTCACATAGGTGTTCCTTTTGTCCAGGTGGGAAAGGGCAGTGTGGAGTGCAATAGAGATTGCATCATCTGTGGATCTGTTGGGGCGGTATGCAAATTGGAGTGGGTCTTGGGTTTCTAGGATAATGGTTTGTGAGCCATGACCAGCCTTTCAAAGCACTTCATGACTACAGACGTGAGTGCTACAGGTRGGTAGTCATTTAGACAGGTTATCTTAGTGTTCTTGGGCACAGGTACTATGGTGGTCTGCTTGAAACATGTTGATATTACAGACTCGGACAGGGTGAGGTTGAAAATGTCAGTGAAGACACTTGCTAGTTAGTCAGCGCATGCTCGCAGTACACGTCCTGGTAATCCGTCTGACCCTGCGACCTTGTAAATGTTGACCTGTTTCAAGGTCTTACTCACAACGGCTGCGGAGAGCGTGATCACACAGTCGTCCGAACAGCTGATGCTCTCATGCATGTTTCAGTGTTTTTTGCCTCGAAGCGAGCATAGAAGTAGTTTAGCTCGTCTGGTAGGCTCGTGTCACTGGGCAACTCTCGGGCTGTGCTTCCCTTTGTAGTCTGTAATGGTTTGCAAGCCCTGCCACATCCGGCGAGCATCAGCGCCGGTGTAGTACCACTCGATCTTAGTCCTGTATTGACGCTTTGCTTGTTTGATGGTTCGTCAGAGGGCATAGCGGGATTTCTTATAAGCTTCCGGGTTAGAGTCCCGCTCCTTGAAAGCGGAYGCTCTAGCCTTTAGCTCAGTGTGGATGTTGCCCGTAATCCATGGCTTCTGGTTGGGGTATGTACATACGGTCGCTGTGGGGACGACGTCATCGATGCACCTATTGATGAAGCCAATGACTGATGTGGTATTGTAAGAAATTGTAATAGATACTGGAAACTTGTTATAACAACTTCTCAACATAAGCTATCCTTTGTACAAAATGCACCCACCCTTTCTTTCTCTTTAGACACATGCTGGTCTCATTAGATACTAACCACAGACACACACACKCCCCACTCAGAACAGGCCCCTGAAACAACATTAGGCATACACATTCTTTCCAAGGTTGTGACTCAAGACAAAGAACTATGTTAAGAGCCAATGGAACGTCGACACCAGGCCCGAACAGGACTACCCACGACCCAGATCGACCAATCAGAAGGCCAGACTACCAGATTCAACCTAAGTCATTTACTGCATATATAATCTGCACAATATGTTTAGGGCCTCTTTTCCGACGATTCCATACGAGTCAGACAGAACGGGGCCGTGCAGCACGATTTGCCAGATATCTTTACCTTTGAATAAACTGCCTTATTATACAATATACTCCTCGTCCTATGTCTCAACTTGATCTCCTGTCTCCAATAACGATTTATCAACAGTATACTCCTCAATGCCATCGGAGGAATCCCGGAAATATTCCAGTCTGTGCTAGCAAAACAGTCCTGTAGCTTAGCATCTGCTTCATCTGACCACTTTTTTATTGATCTAGTCACTGGCGCTTCCTGCTTTAATTTTTGCTTGTAAGCGGGAATCGGGAGGATAGAATTATGGTCAGATTTGCCAAATGGAAGGCATGGGAGAGCTTTTTATGCGTCTTTTTGGAGTAAAGGTGGTCTAGAATCTTTTCCCCTCTGGTTGCGCACATTTAACGTGCTGATAGAAATTTCCAATATACAGACGCTGGTTATCAAGGGGCAAAGTATTGACATGTTTTTTTTTATTGAGAGATGACCTTAAAGTTTTCTTTGCTGATCATAATTTTCACTTGTCTGACCACTTGCATGATGACGAGTTTCTCACGACTGGCTTATCTGGGTGATGTTTTTTCTCGCCTGAATCATCTCGATCTATGATTTACAGGGACTCTGCAACTATATTCAGTGTGCGGGACAAAATTGAGGCTATGATTAAGAAGTTGTCTGCATTAACATGGACAACACACTGGTCGTTCCATKATTGTATAATTTATTTGGTGTGCAAATGAACTTAAGTTTACGGACAATGTCAAATGTGATATTGCGAAGCACCTGAGTCAGTTGGGTGTGCAATTACYCAGGTACTTTCCCGAAACAGATGACACAAACTGGATTCGCTATCCCTTTCATGCCATGCCTCCAGTCCACTTACAGATATCTGAACAAGAAAGCCTCATCAAAATTTCAACAAGCTGGGGCCTCCCGGGTGGCGCAGTGGTCTAGGGCACTGTATCGCAGCGCTAGCTGTGCCACCAGAGATTCTGGGTTCGCGCCCAGATTCTGTCGCAGCTGGCCGCGACCGGGAGGTCCGTGGGGCGACGCACAATTGGCCTAGCGTCGTCCGGGTTAGGGAGGGTTTGGCCGGTAGGGATATCCTTGTCCCATCGCGCACCAGCGACTCCTGTGGCGGGCCGGGCGCAGTGCGCACTAACCAAGGTTGCCAGGTGCACGGTGTTTCCTCTGACACATTTTATTTAATCAGAAGCCACTGCCAGATTTCGTGCTTAAATAAAATTTTCACAGAACAGCTTGTTGAAAAAAAAWTTCTCCCCAATTTCGTGGTATCCAATTGTTAGTAATTACTATCTTGTCTCATCGCTACAACTCCCGTACGGGCTCGGGAGAGACGAAGGTCGAGAGCCATGCGTCCTCCGAAACACAACCCAACCAAGCCGCACTGCTTCTTAACACAGCGCGCATCCAACCCGGAAGCCAGCCGCACCAATGTGTCGGAAGAAGCACCGTGCACCTGGCAACCTTGGTTAGCGCGCACCTTTTACCCTCAAGGGTATCCTGCCTTGGCAAATTGAGCTTTTAAGACACTGATACCCTTTGCAACCACATACCTATGTGAGAGTGGATTCTCGGCCCTCACTAGCATGAAAACTAAATCCAGGCACAGACTGTGTGGAAAATGAAAAGACTGAGACTCTCTCCAATACAACCTAACTTTGCAGAGTTATGTGCATCCTTTCAAGCACACCCTTCTCATTAACCTGTGGTGAGTTTTTCACAATTTTCGATTAAGAAATAAAGTTTTATATGTAAGATGGCTAAATAAAGAGCAAAATTATTGAATATTAGAATATTATTATTTGTGCCCTGGTCCTATAAGAGCTCTTCGTCATTTCCCACAAGCAGGGTTGTGGGATCCAGGAGGGCATTGAATGTCTCTGCTGTAACCAAGAAGTTTAATCCTGACATCTAGCCACTTAGCTAGCAAGTTAGCAAATCAAATGACACATCATAGATTTCTTATAGTTAGTTATAAGCAATGGCGTTGCACGTGCCCCCATGGAAAATCATACTGTTGGTATTTTGAAATACCCTGGTATACAGTATAAACGGTATATCGCCCAAGCCTACTTAGGCAGGACAATAACCCTCCTGCTTATCTCTCGCTTACTTTTTAATAGACTTAACTTGGTTTCAATAGAAAATCTAGGTTCTTAAGGGCAGTTCTGTATTTTGTTTTGGGATGCCTCTGCTGCACACTGCCTAAGAAAAAGTTTGGGTTTATGACACAGAATGCTACAAAATAATTGTTGAGATTCATTGCTATTGAGATGCCATTTGGTGACCCATTTTTGACAACCAATGAGAAAAGTTTATGCCTACAAATTATGTTTTTTTGATTAGGGTAAGTGTACCTTTTAACCACACCAAAATCTAAGTTTAGACATTTCTAACATATTGCCCTAATATTAGGCTTCCGAGTGGCGCAGCATCTCAGTGCTCGAGGCATCACTACAAACCCTGGTTCGATGAGAGGCTGTATCACAACCGGCRGTGATTGGGAGTCCAATAGGGCGCCGCACAATTGGCCCAGTGTCGTTAGGGTTTGGCCGGGGTAGGCCGTCATTGTAAATAAGAATTTGTTCTTAACTGACACGCCTAGTTAAAAAAWAATAATAATAATCTGAAAAGTGAGTATAAATTAAAAGATGAATCTCTCATGTGAAGTTTTAGGACTGTACTTACAATTTTTTTTTAATAAGACATACAAATATTTGATGAGTTTGGACTGGGCTTAAAGGGTAACGAATGTACCCATTTTATTAAGCTCATGGGTGTTCCAAATAAGCCCACCTCTTAATTCATACATTTGAATAAATTTCCAAATGTTAACTTACAAACTGACATTTCTTATATAAAATTGTATTATATTAATATCCCTTAAAATATAAACTGATCATTACTATTCAGCATGAAAGTGGCACTCAACAGAGGGGTGTCCAATCATATCCACAGAGATCAATGCGGACTTAGGCTTTTGTTCTTGTCAACCTAATTCAACTAATCATAGACTTCAGTCAAGACATGATTAGTGTCTTTTTTTTCAACTAACACACAACTTCAAATTAATTATCTGAAAGCTGATTCACATCTGCTGTATTGCTATTCTTCTTAATTAGGTTTTAGGAAGACAAATTGAACTATCTGAAGACAGTTTCAAATCTCCCCCTCTACTGTTGTATTACAAAAGTACAGGGGGTGGAGCTAAAAACAGAATCACCAGGATGAATGAAGGACAACAATATGACATTGCCCCCACCCAAAAGTGCACGAGTAGTCATCTTCTTGTCCCTCATTTGTTTGCATTTTTGTCCAAAACTATCCCTCAACCCTGATCTTATTATTTTCTGTCCGCATCAACGACCAACTGTCCATTCCAAATGTCTTGGCGAGAGTACAGAGGTTTTTAATTGTTCCTAATCGTTTCTAATCTTGGTAAAGGCACCATGGATAGATGCAACTTATGCGTAACTATTTTGTTTGTTTTAATCAACTTAAATCTGAACAAAAAATATTTATGCTCACGTTCACTGAATATTAGGGATATCAACACTATCCATATGTTTCAATACAAATCGGGCTTAATAGGAACATACTGGGCTTAGTTGGAACAGTGATTTAAGATGAATAAGACAGAATAGCAAAGTCTATTTCGAAAATATTTGGAAACCAATGGTTTGTGGTATAAATAGACACATTAGACTACAATATTATGCAACGTTAGTATTGATCATATTGAAATATATATATTTATTACCATTTACACTCTGTATAGAGGGAGTGCTTTTTGTGCTACTATACCTTTAAGCCCACCTGAGATAAATGTCAAATTGACAAAAATGGTGTCTGTGCATAACAATGCAAGGTTAATTTAACAGTTAAATAAGAAAAAATGCATTTAAAAATGTAAGCTCTAAATGCCTGAAATGTATGATCTTGTTAGCTATACTAATAGATACTATTTTTCAACTCCTATATGTTTATTCATTAACGTGTCTTAATATTACCTGCAGATAGGCGTTTTTAATTTGACAACCGCCTCGCTTTTTTTCACTAGTTTATAAATAAATAATGCATGGTTGATACTGTGTCGAAGTTTTGTTTGTCGTGTTGTATTGAAATGCCCACTCTTCCTATGCGGTTTTGCGTTTCTGGCAGGCAATACGCACTGTCAAAAGAGTGGAAAACTAAAACAGTGGTGATAGTTTGAAGAATGTTATGTTAAACTCGTAAAAGATTCGGCGCGTCATCAAAGCATCCTTCACGCGGAAGTCGACGTCGAGATTTTTTCCCAAGTTTTGACTTGCGCAGTAGATCCTAGGGTGTAGTCGGATATAGTTATTTTCCTTCTGAAGTTTCTCCATGGCGGTGGACACAAAGCACTGAGACCGTGGAAGTCTGCGTTAGAGCAAGGACAATAATTCTGGAAGGAACAAACGCATTTTTAAAGAGAAGCGATTGAAAGTTTTCCGCATGGTTTTACTTGTTTTATCAAGATTGCGGTAACTGGGTAGTTACCAATAAGTTGAAAGTTCAAAGGTGTAATAGAGGGATTCGTGTAGTTGTAGCTTAAGTTTGAAACGGCTTTTAGAATAGCTGAGAATGCGTTGGGTTATTCAAGTTTTGTTTTCATTTACTTGTTTGGCTGTCTTCAGCCACAGTGCTATGGATGAATGCACTGACGATTCGAGTCGTCCTCAGCGATGCATGCCAGAGTTTGTCAACGCTGCTTTCAATGTCACTGTGGTAGCTACCAATACTTGTGGCTCTCCACCAGAAGAATACTGCGTACAAACCGGGGTTACGGGGGTCACCAAGTCGTGCCACATCTGCGATGCCAGGGATCGCAGACAACACCACAGTGCTGTGTACCTCACCGATTACAACAATCAACAGGACACCACCTGGTGGCAAAGTCAAACTATGTTAGCGGGCATCCAGTATCCACACTCAATCAATCTAACTCTTCATCTTGGTAAGTGTTGGTTTTATTATGTTTCAAGCGCATAAAACAGTCCAATATGTTTAGCTACCGTTACCGTAAGAGCACTATTCATCTCATCTGCAGACGGATTAGGGGGTGGCTTTTTAACTCGGAGCAAACATTGACCTCGAAACAACTGTTAAAATGGACCACGAATAGAATAGGTTTGATTACAAAGTTTCAATTTGAAAACAAATCCTAGTTGACAAGCCGAGATGTGCAACAATGTTTGTATGGCAATCACACACTGACTGCTCAATTCTTTGCGGCGGACAAGACAGCTCCTGACGCCATCAGTAGATACGCTTTATTATTAATTTTTATTTTACCTTTATTTAACTAGGCAAGTCAGTTAAGAACAAATTCTTATTTTCAATGACTGTCTAGGAACAGTGGGATAACTGCATTGTTCAGGCGCAGAGCGACAGTTTTTTAACCTTGTCAGCTCATTGAATTCAATCTGTGTAAAATATGCCTAAAATATATATTTGCGTTTTCTTTGTGTATTCAGAGTCATGAAAACGGTTATCATGCTCTTCATGCATTACATTTAACCAGAGGAATAGATTTCTCAGTTAGTTATACTTTTACATACTGAAATTTGCGCAAACTGCCGCACAGCTGAAAGTTCTAGACTCGAGCTATGAATATCAAATGCTCCATCTGGGTCTTGTTAGCTTTGACTAATGAGTACTTTATAGAGTAGGCCAGATTAAATGGACGATGATGCGAGACATTTTAAGTTCAACTGTAGGGGGGTCACATGTTGTGAAATATAACTGTCCTTCCAATAATGATTGGAAGAGTGCTTTTTCTAGAGTTAATTTCAAATGAAAAACGTTCCATGACGTATTTGAGACGAGTTTCAGTATTGACCCAGCACTACTGTTTTAGTGCTCGACATTCCTGAGTGGTTTAGTCAGGTCTCCTTGTAGCTTCTTTGTAGCCTAAGGTAACACACTTTGATAAGCTGGTGGAGGACTGTAGTCACCTATTCTATAATGAAAAATTATATAAACGCAACAATTTCAAAGATTTTACTGAGTTCATATATGAACTATCAGTCAATTGAAATAAATACATTGGGCCCTAATCTGCAGATATCACATGACTGGGAATACAGATATACATCTGTTGGTCACATACTTTTTTTTTTTAAGTAGGAGTTTGGATTAGATAGCTAGTCGGTATCTGGTGTGTGTCCACCATTTGCCTCATGCAGTATGACATCTCCTTCGCATAGAGTTGATCAGGCTGTTGATTGTGGCCTGTGGAATCTTGTCCCTTTTCAATGGCTCTGTGAAGTTGCTGGATATTTGCAGGAACTGGAACACACTGTCGTACACGTTGATCCAAAGTATCCCTAACATGCTCAATGGGTYACATGTCGGGTGAGTATGCAGGCCATGGAAGAAATTGTACATTTTCAGCTTCCGGGAATTGTGTACAGATCTTTGCGACATGGGGCCGTGTATTATCATGCTGAAACATGAGGTGATGGCGGAGGATGAATGGCACGACAATGGGCCTCAGGATCTCATCAAGGTGTGTCTTTGCATTCAAATTGCCCTCGATAAAATACAATTGTGTTTTTTGTCTGTAGCTTATACCTGCCTATTCAATAACCCCACTGCCCCCATGGGGAAATCTGTTCATAACATTGACATTAGCAAACCACTCGTCCACACAACGCCATACGCGTGGTCTGCGGTTGTGAGGCCGGTTAGACGTACTGCCAAATTTTCTAAAACGATGTTGTAGGCAGCTTATAGTAGAGAAATTAACGTCCAATTCTCTGGCAACAGCTCTGGTAGACATTCCTGCAGTCAGCATGTCAATTGCTGCCTCCCTCATAACTTGAGACATTTAGTGGCCTTTTATTGCACCTAGGGCTGTGGCGGTCACGCAATTTCGTCAGCGGTGATTGTCAAGCAAATAACTGTCAGTCTCACGGTAATTGACCGTCAATTAACATAAACATATTTGGCTTCCACACACAGCCTACAATAGCAAATGGAGGACGCTTTTCCCCCGTGGCTTGTTTTCATGCCTCCCAGGTAGCCTATACTCCTGTTGTAAATGTAACCAATGTGCTTACTATAGTAAATATAGTAGGCCTGGCCTATAGAAAGCTCATGGGATCCTCTTTTTATTAATGGAAATCAGTTTTTTTCCCCGCAGTTGCATAGCCAATAGAAATGTTGTGCAACATGGGCTCTCAAGTGTTTGATTAGATTTTTGATTACATTTGCCTTGATGTCAGAGTGGTTAGAGGGACAATAGAGTACTAAGTACCAGGCAGTTTGAAAGTTTGGTAGGCTACTAATGACCAGAGCAGCATCAGAGCTGGGAAAAGCCTAATTACCATGAATAAACGGTCATGAGGAAATTGACTGCCTTCATGACTCATGACCGACAGTGTGCCGGTAATACGGTCACCGCAACAGCCCTAAGTGCAGCAGTGTAATGATCATGCTATTTAATCAGCTTCTTGATATGCCACACCTGTAAAGTGGATTGATTGTCTCTTGGCAAAGGAGAAATGCTCACTAACAGGGATGTAAACAAATTTGTGCACAACATTTGAGAGAAATTAAGCATTTTTTTTGTGTGTGTAAGGAAAATTTCTGGGTTATTTTATTTCCGCTCATGAAACATGGGACCAACACTACATGTTCGGTCTACACATTCCGCCATAACACCCTCAAAGCACAATACACTTCAAGATAAGCACACCATAGCCAGGGGTAGGAAAATATCATTTCCTTTTGTGAAGTAGCACTCAAGTTTGCAATTCCAATTGACTCTTCTCATTACCTAAGCTCCTGGTGCAATGAGCCCTAACATTCAGGATTGCTGATGCTGTCTTATTGATATTAGAGTGATTACTATAAATGGCATGAACACTACCGTGTTATCTGACATAAAGGTCCCAAAATAATGGTCCCAAAATAATGGAAACACTTGAGTAAATGAGGGATACAACGTTGTTTAAAAGCAGGTGCTTCCACACAGGTGTTGTTCCTGAGTCAATTAAGCTATTAACATCCCATCATGCTTAGGGTCATGTATAAAAATGCTAGATGGGGCCATTATTTTGGCTACCATGGCTATGCCCCCATAGGATAACAATCCCCCCCATCCACAGGGCACGAGTGGTCACTGAATGGTTTGATGAGCATGAAAATGACATAAACCATATGCTATGGCCTCCTCAGTCACTAGATCTCAACCCAATTGAACACTTATGGGAGATTCTGGAGCTGTGCCTGAGACGGTGTTTTCCACCACCATCAACAAAACACCAAATGATGGAAGAGTTCCAGACTAGGCTTGGGCAAAATACCAATGATATGAATTTGAATACCGTTTCTAAAAAATTTGTGTGTGTGCTACGCCACTGCTTTTAACTATAAGTTAAGTATAACTATAAGAAAATGATATCAAACTCAGGGCTCCAGTTAACTTGCTAGCTAAGTGGCTTGATTTCAAGATCACGCTTCTTGGTTACAGCAGAGATATTCAATCCAATTTTCTGGTTGCATAAATTTTGTGCGTTTTTATGTTTAAGTAGAGCCACTTTGTGTGCACTTCCGGTAATACCGTATACCCTGGTATGGTACAGAAACGGTATGACAGTATGAAAATCTGCATACAGCCCAACCCTATATATCCAGARACTTGTAGAATCTATGCCACGGTGCATTAAAGCTGTTCTGGCTCGGGGTGGCCCAACGCCCTATTTAAGAAACTGTTTCTTTTATTTTTCCAGTCACCGGTACTTTCCATGTTGTTAATATTATTAAATGTTGACAGTATGTTCAAGGGGGAAAAGTGAACAATTTCTGTACAGTCATATTCTCAACTTATTTCCTACATCCTGTCATTCGCAACATTAAACTTTMAATATCATTTTATTATTGACTTAGGCCTACTAATAGATTAAAGTCTCACAAGTGCACACAAGGCTGGCATGAATTGGCCTCTGTTAGTTTCCCATTATCACTAAATGCATAAGTTCACTGATTGTTCACATTATGTGAATCACTGTGGGGAGGTGACTAAGGGAGTGGGAAAGGAAGCTAAAAGCCACAATGGTGGTGTTCTTCTTTTCAAGGCAGGCCGTCCTCTTTACATTCTGTTTGCCAACCTTTGTTTGAAGGAAACATCGACCTCCCTCGAAGTATGTTTGTTGCTAGTTGGCTTGTTGAGGTCAAATAAAATATTTTCATTCAAAATCTTGCTGTTTGTGCGGCTATGCATTTGATCTTATTCTTTAGAGAATGATTGGCCTAGATGCAGGGCTCGACATTAGCTCTTGTCCGTGACAATAAAATAAAGTCAGACAAGAAGAATATAGATTTAAGTTGTCACAATGGAGAAGTAAAAAACCTCATCACAATATCAAACAATTACTCCAATCAGAATTGGATAAGAGAGGCCAACATTGGAGTAATATTCAAATCCATTTTTTACTTAAATATAAAAGCCTACATGTCAAAGTGTAGGTGATATGCATATTGGCTACAGCCTCGTGTCCAAAKCGATGCTGACATGAGGGAGGCGCCAGAAAATGTAACCAAACTTTTAATTACATAAATATATGCTAAACGACAGTCATGTTTGACAGCGATAATAAAGGATAATTAACGTTTATAGGCTTGATTATGCCAACATACTCGAGGCACGGTGTGTTCAGATCAAATGGTTACAAGACCGGAGAGTGAAGGACAGTGCCTGTTGCGCACCGCACATCWCCCACCTTGAATCTGAGTGGAGGTGGTCAGCATTTTGAAACTGTTTACCAATTTAACTTAGCTTTAGCTTTCTTCTGGAAAATGTGAAGTCCAAGATGGAAAAAGGGGGCGTTGTTGGGGCTGTGTTTCTGGACCTAAGGAAGGCTTTGGATACTGTTAACCATAAGATTCTCATCACAAAATTGTCCAAGTTCAACTTTCCTCCGAAGCCTTGAGATGGATGAAATCATACCTTGAAGGCAGAACTCAGTGTGTCAGAGTGAGCAATGAGCTGTCGCCCACTCTTAGCTATGATGTGGGTGTGCCCCAAGGGTCAATACTGGGGCCCCTCCTGTTCAGCCTGTACATTAATGATCTGCCTTCTGTCTGTACTGGGTCTGAAGTTCAAATGTATGCAGATGATACAGTGATATATGTGCATGCAAAGAGCTAACAACAAGCTGCACAAGAACTCACTACTGTAATGGTCCAGGTTACAAAGTGGCTCAGTGACTCGTGTTTGCATCTCAATGTGAAAAAAACTCTGCATGTTTTTCACAGAGGGCAACAGATGCTACTGAGCCAGATATGTGTCAGGGGAGAAGCTCCAGGTGGTATCTGATTTTAAGTACCTTGGCATCATACTTGATTCCAACCTCTCTTTTTAAAAAGTATGTGAAATGTAATTCAAATAACCAAATTCAACCTAATTTCCGATGTAGTCAAACAATTTCGTATAAAGAGGTAGAAAAACTGTTCTTCAAATCTATGATACTCCCCCGCTTGCTGTACAACCTTAAAACCTATTCAGTCCATCTACAAACAGGTTTTCATAGTGCTTGATAGGAAGCCCAATAGCCATCATCACTGTTACATGCTCAGAAAGCATGAGCTCCTGAGTTGGGATAATCTTGTGCAATACACCGACGCATGTCTTGTATTCAAGATCCTAAATGGCCTGGCTCCCCCTCCACTCAGTATTTTTGTTAAACAGAAAACCCAAACATATGGCAGCAGATCCACAAGGTCTGCCATGAGAGGTGACTGTATAGTTCCCTTAAGGAAAAGCACTTTTAGTAAATCCGCTTTCTCTGTGAGAGCTTCCCATGTCTGGAATACACTGCCATCAGACACACACAACTGCACCACCTATCACACTTTCACAAAAAACATGAAGACATGGCTAAAGGTCAATGAGATTTGTGAACATAATCCCTAGCTGTGTATTGCCGCTTTCCATGTTGTCTGTAGCTTGTGAGGTATGGAAACACTTTATTGCTTTTATGGATTTTGTCTTGTTGCTTTTTGTTCTGTTGCTCTGCGTGTGCTCACTGCTCTATGATTGTCTATATTGTAATTGTTTTTAACAACCTGCCCAGGGACTGCGGTTGAAAATTAGCCGGCTGGCTAAAACCGGCACTTTTACTGAAACATTGATTAATGTGCACTGTCCCTGTAAAAAATAAAATAAACTCAATTGTTAACCTGGCTGTTTTATGTCATTTTATTAAGCATGCCTTACCTTGTTTCAAAGTAGTCTTGCCAAAATACGAACGACCATGGAAATGTTGAGAGAATTATTTAAACGCTTAATYTGCCATTGAAACCAGCATATTTCTCATGTTTTATTGGTTTTCAAATCAACTTTATTTTATTGTCCAGCAGCAAAATGTATACTCCTATTTGTATTAGTAACCCATGCTAGTTGATACATCTTTAGATCTCGATCCCTCTCGATTTTTAACAGATTTTCAWATCACATGAAACCGCTTGCGCTTTTGAGAACGGTGTTTTCCTGCTAATTGCATTTTGGAATATTGGGSCCTACAGCCATGTGCGCATTGTTGAGCTTATAATATGAAGAAAATAAACTTTGTCAACATTTTAAACTAAACAGACTGATCTGTTGCATCAGCCTCATTGCTTTTTACATTTTCTAATGTGCAGTGGTTGTATGAATTTTGGATCTGTCGTCCCAGAGTCTGTTTTGAACCGTAGACCTATTTTTAATCGGCCCAGGTATGACAGGACACCCTTTAGTTTGAGCCCTGGTTGTAATTGTAATGTTGCAATATTTTATAGGCTACCAAAGGTGGCCAATCATCCACCAAGAGAGCCTTAAATTGTATTTGTATTTTGAGGCAGGCTTGAATAGGCAAAGAAGCCAATAGGCAGAGTAGCCTACATGTTTGTTTTGATTCTCTATGGATAAAAAAAAAGATAGTAATGCATTTTATTTTGTAAAGCGATTCCATGCATCGTACAATGATGTAAAAATAGTGAGACCTTTTTTGGGGAGGGACAAGTGACTTGTGTGTTAATGGTAAGTCACTTAAAATAAAAGTATTGGTTAAATTACCATATTTATTTTGTTACGATTTAAGCTTTCGTTTGTATATATTCAAGGCTTGGATGACTTTAATCTCAGTATGCCCTTGAAGGGCTGGTTTGGGCAGGAAGAAGGCATGTCCCGACTTGACAACACAGCAGACATTTAACTAGAGGTTGAAGATGTTTCCTGTCTTTCTAATACAGTATCCTCCACTCTTGAATCCCTAGGCCTCAAATACATGATGATGCCTTACAAATAATGTTTGTATTGTAAGTTCAGGAAAGTTCATCCCCAGGCAAATTCTGTTCCCCAGTTTAGCCCACACTCAGTGCAGAAGAGAAATGAATATTCATGGTGTGCCCATCTCTGAGGGGAATTCTCTTCACCTATTCCCTGAAATGTCAGTCTCTATGAAGAATGTGAACAATGAGGGAGACATCCCCTAGAGGTTTCTGTTTCAAATGTACTTTTAAAGGCATTTGTTGAGATCCTTAAAGGAGAAGGGAAGCTTTTTACTAAATGGCATGGATTCTCCCTACTTAGGCTATTTAACAGTGCACAAATGTTTGCCAAGGTTGGTTACAATTTGTATTCCAAGAGGCAGCACCATGATTTAGTGAAGTAAAACTAACAAAGCAAACTGTTAAAACATTGTTCAATCTTTTACTCCTAATGAACGTGCAGTGAACACCTGCAGGATATGAACAGTTCCGCCTATTATCCAGATAACAATCGTAAAATAGCTTATTAACCCAAGTTAGTGACTTTGATATGACTGAGGCATGTCCACTCAAAATAGCATTTAATTCCTACATATACTTCAAAGAGTTAAATTAATGCTACACACWTATAATATTGCTTTCAATGTACTACTGGCCAAATCTTCTGCTACTGAAGTTGTGCTTGAACTCTTTTGTATTCACTATCAGGATGTGAAAAACTTCACCATAACTTATCCCTTTGTGATCTGGGAGGTGGTTAACGGCCAGAATAGCTTTGGCCAGCACACAGAAGTGGTTTCTCTATCCCAGAGATGAGATGGTGCGCAGCAGTGTGGGAAAGTCTTTCTCTGTCCCCTGAGGTTCCCAAGTCATAATGTTCCTTGTAGGCTTTCCCAAACACAATAAAAGACAGTCTTTTTTTTTTAAGACTGGCCAGCTGTTGCAAATTATACCAATCTGAAAGTGGTGGGGGATGGGGCGATGAGCCGTCATCCTATTGTTTTGCTGGTGAATGAATTAGCTCAGCGTGGACACCTTGTATTTCTAACATCCTAGGTTTTTCTGATGGTCACAGATATGTGAATAAAACATTTTTGGGGGGAAAGGCAAAGATACATTTAACAAAGGATGCAAATGATGAAATAACAAAGTGCAAATAAACTCCGAAACCAAATTATCTGAAGAGTCTCACAATGACAGCTCAAAGAGGCACTCGTTCGTTTATAAGCTATGCTGTAGTGGTTTCCTGTAGGGTGTATTAACTACATTCGGGTAGCATGTGTAGTCCGGCAGTGTCAATTATGCGTGTGCTTTGAATTTATGGTGACTGTGTGACGTAAATAAGCTAGGCTAAAGGCTTCCATGTGGCAACTTGTTTGCATAATGTGCTATATTATTTTTTTGCTAATATGATGCTGTGATGATGCTGTGTATGTAGTGGAATTGCATTAGTGCCGACATTGGGAATTCGTTTTTAATTTCCCGGGTCTTGTCATTGCATTTTCTGGGGAAATTTGAAGTGTTCCCAGATACCCATGTTAATCCCTACTGTTGTTATTTACTCTTTATAATTTTTAAGTAGAACAACAAATATGGCTTTTCTAGGGCACCTTTTTCAGGGTCAAGGAGGGCGATGGCGGATTTTTATTTTAGGCCGATATTCAATAGCCAGCAGCATACCACCCTGCATCCTACTGCTGGCTTGCTTCTGAAGCTAAGCAGGGTTGGTCCTGGTTGGTCCCTAGATGGGAGACCAGATGCTGCTGGAAGTGGTGTTGGAGGGCCAGTAGGAGGCACTTTCCTCAGGTCAAAAAAAATATCCCAATGCCCCAGGGCAGTGATTCGGGACATTGCCCTGTGTAGGGTGCAGTCTTTTGGATGGTACGTGAAACTGGTGTCCTGACTCTCTGTGGTCACTAAAGATCCCATGGCACTTATCGTAAAAGTAGGGGGTGTCAACCCCGGTGTCCTGGCTAAATTCCCAAGCTGTCCCTCATACCATCACGGTCACCTAATCATCCCCAGCTTACAATTGGCTTGTTCACCTCTCCCCTATAACTATTCCCCAGGTCATTGCTGTAAATGAGAATGTGTTCTCAGTCAACTTACTTGGTAAAATAAAATATGTKATTAAATGCTAACATTTCTGTGACATTTTCCAGACTGCCATGTATGCATTAATGGATCAATTTTAAAATCAAACAATACATTTTAATATTTACCAATCTTACTACATAACATTTTATTTGAATGGTAAATCTCTTGATTAACTGGGTAAATGAAGACTGCATAGGCCTACTCACGATACACGTGAATGCATATTCAATAGGAGTGTGCCTGCATTGAGTTATTGATCTTGTTTAGGCTGATCAGTGGAGTCTATAGTGCTACAGATGACAATCTGTTTGTGTTCCATTTGGGACCTACACTGAGTGTACAAAACATTAAGAACACTTTCCTCATGTTGCTTTGCACTCCCCCTTTTGCCCTCTGAACGGCCTCAGTTCGTTGGGCATGGATTCTACAAGGTGTCGAAAGCGTTTCACAGGGATGCTAGCCCATGTTGACTCCAATGCTTCCCACAGTTGTGTCAAGTTGGCTGGATCTCCTTTGGGGGGTGGACCATTCTTAATACACACAGGAAACTGTTGAGCGTGAAAAACACAGTAGCGTTGCCGTTCTTGAAACAAACTGGTGCCCTGGCACCTGCTACCATACCCCGTTCAAAGGCACTTATCTTTTGTCTTGCCCATTCACCCGCTGAGTGGCACACATTCACAATCCATGTCTCAAGGCTTAAAAATCATTCTTTAACCTGTCTCCTTCCCTTCATCTGCACTGATTGAAGTGGATTTAACAAGTGACATCAATAAGGGATCATAGCTTTCACCTGGATTCACCTGGTCAGTCTGTCATGTAAAGAGCAGGTGTTCCTAATGTTTTGTACACTCAGTGTACGTAAAGGGTGGTCAACATCCTCCAGGAGAGCTAATGGGTGTGCAMCTTTTATTCCTCTAACAAACCACATTTTAGAAATTAGCTGGTAATCCAGACCTATATTGTGTTTTGAGGAGAGCTTGATCAAAAGCCTGCACACCCAGTAGTTCTCCAGACTGAGGGTTGACCACATGTGTTTTATACAGTTGCCCAAGCAAGAAGGCGTCGACAGAGATGATCGCCTCGCTTCACGTCCTTAGGAAACTATGCAGTATTTTTTTTTTTTTACGTATTATTTCTTACATTGTTAGCCCAGAAAATCTTAAGTGTTATTACGTACAGCTGGGAAGAACTATATGGATATAAGAGCGACGTCAACTTACCAACATTATGACCAGGAATACGACTTTCCCGAGGCAGACCTCCACCCTGGACATTGGTTCTAATCCCAGAGGCCGACCCAAAACAGCGTCATCGCAGCAGAGACAGATGGAGCGGCCTCCTGGTCAGACTTAGAAGGCGAGCACACCATTCACTGCTTCCGAGCATATTACTCACCAATGTCCAGTCTCTAGACAACAAGGTGGATGAAATTAGGGAATGAGTTGCTTCCCAGAGAGACATCGGAGATTGTAACATTCTCTGTTTCACGGAAACATGGCTCACTCGGGATATGTTGTCAGTTGGTACAGCCACCGGGTTTCTATATCCGTCGTGCCGACAGAAACAAACATCTCTCTGGTAAGAAGGGCGGGGGTGTATGCCTTATGATTACCGAGTCGTGGTGTGATCATAACAAAATCCAGGAATTCAAGTCCTTTTGTTCACCTGACCTAGAATTCCTTACAATCAAATTCCGATATCATTTTTCAAGAGAATTCTCTTAGATTATAGTCACAGCCGTGTATATTCCCCCCCCCCCCCCCCCCAAGCAGATACCTCGACAGCCCTGAAAGAACTTCACTGCACTCTATTTAAACTGGAAACCATATATCCTGAGGCTGCATTTATTGTAGCTGGGCATTTTAACAAAGTTATTTGTTAATTCAATGGCTCAAACACGAGACGTATGTGGCAGGGTCTACAGATAAACACAGATTACAAAAAGAAAACCAGCCCCGTCGCGGACATCAACATCTCGCTCCCAGACAAATTAAACAACTTACTTGTGTGATTTGAGGACAYTACAGTGCCACCGATATGGCCCAKTACCAAAGACTGTGTGCTCTCCTTCAACGTGGCCGACATGAGTAAAACATTTAAACATGTTAACCCTTGCAAGGCTGCAAGCCCATGCGGCATCCCTATCCCTAGAGAAGTTTTAAGTTCCTCGGCGTACACATGACGGACAAACTGAAATGGTCCACCCACACAGACAGCGTGGTGAAGGCGCAACAGCTCAGGAAATTTGGTTTGTCACCTTAAACCCCTCACAAACTTCTACAGATGCGCAATCGAGAGCATCCTGTCGGGCTGTATCACCGCAAGGCTCTCCAGAGGGTAGTGCGGTCTGCGTAACTCATCACTGGAGGCAGACTACCTACCCTCCAGAACACCTACAGCACCCGATGTCACAGGAAGGCCAAAAAGGTCATCAAGGACAATAACCACCCGAGCCACTGCCTGTTCACCCCGCTATCATCCAGATGGCGAGGTCAGTACAGGTGCGTCAAAGCTGAGACCGAGAGACTGAAAAACAGGTTTTTATTTCAAGGCCATCAGACTGCCATCACTAACATAGAGAGGCTGCTGCCAACATACAGACTCACTCAAATCACTGGCCACTTAACATTATAAAATACATTTATTTATCACGAGTCACTTTAAGTAATGTCACTTTAAATAATGTTTACATATCCTACATTACTCATGTATATGCTGTATTGTATACTATCTGTTGCATCTTGCCTATGGCCATCGCGCATCCATATATTTATATGTACGTATTATTTTTCCATTCTCTTACATTGTGTGTGTGTGTATGAAGTAGTCATTTTGAATTTGTTAGTGCAGTAATATCTAACAAGTAATCTGTCGGAACTAGAAGCACAAGCATTTCGCTACTCGCATTAATATCTGCTAACCATGTGTATGTGACTAATTTGATTTGATAACGGTGTGTTTTATACAGTTGCACACTACTTTGTGTTGTATTAGGTGCCTTGCACAACGACAGGAGTACATGGGATCAAAGAGCCACCTCCCAGTGTCTAACGCATTACATATACTTTTTTTTATGCAGTTGAAGTCGGAAGTCTACATACACTTAGGTTGGGGTCATTACTCGTTTTTTAACCACTCCACAAATTTCTTGTTAACAAACTATAGTTTTGGCAAGTCGGTTAGGACATCTACTTTGCATGACACAGGTAATTGTTTACAGACAGATTATTTCACTTATAATTCACTGTATCACAATTCCAGTGGGTCAGAAGTTTACATACGRTAAGTTGACTGTGCCTTTAAACAGCTTTGAAAATTCCAGAAAATGATGTCATGGCTTTAGAAGRGTCTGTTAGGCTAATTGACATCATTTGAGTCAATTGGAGGTGTACCTGTGGATGTATTTCAAGGCATACCTTCAAACTCAGTGCCTCTTTGCTTGACATTATGGGAAAATCAAAAGAAGTCAGCTAAGATCCCAGGGAAAAAAATTGTAGACCTCCACAAGTCTGCTTCAACCTTGGGAGCAKTTTCCAAGTGCCTGACGGTACCACGTTCATCTGTACAAACAATAGTACGCAAGTATAAACACCATGGGACCACGCAGCCGTCATACCGCTCAGGAAGGAGACGCGTTCTGTCTCCTAGAGATGAACGTACTTTGGTGCAAGAAATGCAAATCAATCCCAGAACAACAGCAAAGGACCCTGTGAAGATGCTGGATGAAACGGGTTCAAAAGTATCTATATCCACAGTAAAACGAGTCCTATATCGACATTACCTGAAAGGCCGAACAGCAAGGAAGAAGCCACTGATCCAAAACAGCCATAAAGCCAGACTACGGTTTGCAACTGCACAAGGGGGACAAAGATCATACTTTTTGGAGAAATGTCCTCTGGTCTGATGAATCAAAAATAGAACTGTTTGGCCATAATGACCATCGTTATGTTTGGAGGAAAAAGGGGGAGGCTTGCAAGTCGAAGAACACCATCCCAACCGTGAAGCATGGGGGTGGCAGCATCATGTGGGAGTGCTTTGCTGCAGGAGGGACTGGTGCACTTCACAAAATAGATGGCATCATGAGGTAGGAAAATGATGTAGATATATTTAAGCAACATCTCAAGACATCAGTCAGGAAGTTAAAGCTTGGTCGCAAATGGGTCTTCCAAATGAACAATGACCCCAAGCATACTTCCAACGTTGTGGGAAAATGGCTTAAGGACAACAAAGTCGAGGTATTGGAGTGGCCATCACAAAGCCCTGACCTCAATCCTTTAGAAAATTTGTGGGCAGAACTGAAAAAGCGTGTGTGAGCAAGGAGGCCTACAAACCTGACTCAGTTACACCAGCTCTGTCAGGATGAATGGGCCAAAATTCACCCAACTTATTGAGGGAAGGTTGTGGAATGCTACCCAAAACGTTTGACCCACGTTAAACAATTTAAAGGCAATGCTACCAAATACTAATTGAGTGTGTAAACTTCTGACCCACTGGGAATGAGATGAAAGGATAAAAGCTGAATTAAATCATTCACTCTTCTATTATTCTGACATTTCACATTCTTAAAATAAAGTGGTAATCCTAACTGCCCCAAGACAGTGAATTTTTACTAGGATTAAATGTCAGGTATTGTGAAACTGAGTTTAAATGTATTTGGCTAAGGTGTATGTAAGCTTCCGACTTCAACTGTACGTGCAGAGACGCCGCCAATTGTTGGTCATGGAAATTTGGTGAAAATTCTGTCTGTATTTAATCATAGGTGTTAGGTATTTAAAACAGGTGTAGAGTTTATATTTTGTGCATGTTAGACAGGACTGGGCTTAGGCTTTGTGGGCCTCTCGCAAAGCTGCTTAGATGTAGAGCAGCCTATTTGAAAATTGTATTTTTTATTTTTGAACAATTTTATTATGATATGGTTGTGCTGGATTTATCCAGCTCAGCAAAGAACACTTGGGTTTTCACAGACAAAGTTAAGCCAGAGGTATAATCAGATTCACAGCTCTGACATCCCTTGTCTGCCTGGCCAAATATAATCTCTTCCTGTGGAACAAGGCCATTACTTCACTTTGTTGTGACATTCCCTCCTTTTTGTTTATTTTTATTTAACCTTTATTTAACTAGGCAAGTCAGTTAAGAACAAATTCTTATTTACAATGACGGCCTACGCCGCCCGGCGCTGGGCCAATTGTGCGCCGCCCTATGGAACTCCAAATCACGGCTGGATGTGATACAGCCTGGATTCGAACCAGGGACTGTAGTGATGCCTCTTGCACTGAGATGCAGTGCCTTAGCCCCACTCGGGAACCAAAGAGGACCACTGGACTTCWGTGGCTGATCACTGATATGATCTTAGTTCCTACTAGTTAATTTCACATGGATTTCAGTCTTCGTAAATCGAAATTTCTAGTATTTTCTGTCCATTAGGCAAAATATTGTGCTTCTTGCAACAACAAAAAATCCAGTGAGCTGGCTAGCCTTTGCTTTAACTGTACTATTATGTTGTTAGTGCAAGTAGTTGAAGTACTCCTGATTTTATTATTCATTTATAGCTTAGATATTAGGCCTATTTGATTCAAGTTTTTGGGTGCGCTTGCATTTGTATTTGACTTGACCACCCTTGGTGAGCAAATCACTGGTCAGTGTCACTTAGTTCTTTTTAAATATTGTCAACCAGGAATAACTTTACCAAGGACACATTATTAAAGCAAAAATGCAGGCATTTTAGGATTTCCACCTGTGGCAGTTTAAACTTGTAACTGAATAAACCCTCTCTCTATCAAAGGTGCCTCTAGAGTCTCTGACGACGAAAGAGTCCTATCTTTAGATCTGAGCCATGGGTGACCGCTCCCCACCTTCCCCTCCTAAAGTCATACAACCTCACAAAACTCCTTTGTCTCTTTTCTTTACCTGGGGAGGGGTTATTCAGTTGCTGGATTAGCCTTTTTGTTTGGTCATTCCTATCCGTCTGACCACATCGTCCCCTCTATCCCGCCAATCCTCCTCTTTCTCTCCTGGCTCTCTCTGTTCCTTTATTTACCTGCATGCCTTTAAATCTTATAGGGAAAGTCTCTTACGCACAGCCCTCAAGACAGAACCTTATCTTTTTGGAGACTTTACACTCAATATTCATTCTGTGATTGGGGATCCCTAAAAAGCTTAACTACAGCCTGTTTGATGTCCAGTCATCCGTGTTTACTTTGAAGTTGAAACATTCTTGCTGCTCTGAGCTAATTATAAGGGCAGTGGTAAGTTTAGGGGCAGTCCTTTGCACTACCAAAGAGCAGCAAGAGGTGCTTTGATATCACTGGGGTGTTGTCAACAAACCCCATCCACCCGTTGGAAACAATGAGTTGTTCCTGCCAAGGTAGGCTGACWGCCGTTAGGTCAAACTTTTCTAGTTTGAGAGAAAAAGAGCTAGGAAGGATACCTGTATCTTTGTAGTGACTGAGTGTATTAATACACCATCTAAAGTGTAATTAATAACTTCACCATGCTCAAAGGGATATTTTATGTCTWATTTTTTTTAAATGACCCATCTAACAAAATGTGCCTTTATTTGCGAGGCATTTGAAACCTTCCTGGTCTTTGGGGTTTAAAATTCACTGCTCGACTGAGTGACCCTACAGATAATTGTATGTGTAGGGTACAGAGATAAGGTAGTCATTCAAATCATGTTAAACACTATTATTACACACTGTGTGTCCATGTAACTTATGTGACTTAATAATTATGTGCGCATTTTTACTCCTGAATTTATTTACGCTTGCCGTAACAAGGGGGTTGTTTGACATTATGGGGTGTTGTATGTAGGCCAGTATGTAGGCCAGTTACGCACAATCTCAATTTAATCAAATTAAAATGTGGGCTGTAACAAAAGGTGGAATAAGTCAAGGGGCATGAATACTTTCTGAAGGCACTGTATGTCAAAAATATTATTTCAAATAGCCATAATCAAGTGGCAAGGATCAGATAATYAAATGCTTTGAAGTCTGTGGCCGCAGCTATAATTACGTTGGTTGGGTCTGATTTGCGGGAAATTTGGCCTGCGCACTTTCACATAAGAGGTGTGGCCACTTGCCTCTCCTCCTAATAGTGGTTTTTCACAGGTGACGGCAAGATGCGAGAATGGGAAAGGGTGTGTGAACAGGGCAGGATCAAAGTTGGGGAAAGCTGAACTTCGTGCAAATACTCTGCGACATCGCGGTGCTATTGACCAGTCGAAGCTTCCAGCCCCTACTGGATTGGTTGTTTATACCTAGCCTGCTTGCTAGCACCAACATGAGCGTGGCTATCCGAATTATCGCATTATGTGGAAATCCCCTGTAATGACCCCACAACAAACATGGACAACATTAAGGAGCGAACTAAAATAAGTTATATGAAAGACTATGCTGTTAACCGCAAACAGACTACAAAAAAGTTTGACCAGCCAAAAGGAAGTTGGATGAAGATTGTGGACCAGGAGTGTTTAGGTACTTCGGGAACTGTTGGACGGACCTTAACAATAGTGCACTCAAAGCTGGTAGGCTAGCTAGAACTCAAAACTAACGTTAGTTTAGCAGCATTTACTAGCTATTCCTCTCTGTTATAAATTATACTAGTCATCTAACATTAATCATACTATGTTCCAGCAAAGCATTACATATTTTAATGGCTTAATGTAGAAAGCTAGCTAGCAAAGCCTAAAATTGACATTTTGGTCAACCAGCCACTGTGGCAGCCATGCAGATTTTTTTACCAGCCAAATTATCATTTTTTTGTTACAATTAAACCAACAAAACAGGAAAAAAACTGACTGATTATGCTTTAATGTGTCTAAAAGTAAGAAGTGATGTATTGTTTTAAATTTTAACCAAAATATCACAAATGAGACAAACATTATTCATCTGCCCCTTTAAGGGTGGGAGGTTACCATGGCAACGTGACCCGTCATGTTTGTGCCTGTGAGATTGAGTCTGACTAGTAGAAGCATTGTCTTCTCTTCCRTGGCAGTTAACTCAAACATTTGAAAAAGCTTGTGAACAAAAWAATATGGGCCCCACAGGATCAAGTTTGGGAAACCCTGACTCAGAAGATAGGATTTTTATTTTATTTCACTTTTATTTAACCAGGTAGGCCAGTTGAAATCAAGTTCTCATAACTGCGACCTGGCCAAGATAAAGCAAAGCAGTGCGACAAAAACAACACAGTTACACATAAACAAACGTACAGTCAATAACACAATAGAAAAATCTATGTACAGTGTGTGCAAATGTAGGGGGGTAATAAAATAGACCATAGAGGTGAAATAATTACAATTTAGCATTAACACTGGAGTGATAGATGTGCAGTTGATGATGTGCAAGTAGAGATACTGGGGTTTAAAAGAGCAAGAGGATAAATAACAATATGGGTATGAGGTAGTTGGGTGTGCTACTTACAGATTGTCTGTGTACAGGTACAGTGATCGGTAAGCTGCTCTGACAGCTGATGCTTAAAATTAGAGGGAGATATAAGTCTCCGGCTTCAGAGATTTTTGCAATTCGTTCCAGTCATTGGCAGCAGAGAACTGGAAGGAACGGCGGCCAAAGMAAGTGTTGGCTTTGGGGATGACCAGTGAGAGATACCTGCTGGAGCTCGTGCTATGGGTGTGTGTTGCTATGGTGACCAGTGAGCTGAGATAAGGCAGGGCTTTACTGAGCAAAGACTTATAGATGACCTGGAGCCAGTGGGTTTGGCGACAGATATGTAGTGAGAGCCAGCCAACGAGAGGATACAGGTCGCAGTGGTGGGTAATATATAGGGCCTTGGTGACAAAACGGATGGCACTGTGATAGACTGCATCCAATTTATTGAGTAGTATTGGAGGCTATTTTGTAAATGACATCGCCAAAGTCAAGGATTGGTAGAATAGTCAGTTTTACGAGGGTATGTTTGGCAGCATGAGTGAAGGAGGCTTTGTTGCGAAATAGGAAGACGATTCTAGATTTCATTTTGGATTGGAGATGCTTAATGTGAGTCTGGAAGTGGAGTTTAGTCTAAACAGACACCTAGGTATTTGAAGTTGTCCACATATTTTAAGTCAGAACTGTCCAGAGTAGGGATGCTAGTTGGGCGTGCGGGTGTGGGCAGGAATAAGTTGAAGAGCATGCATTTAGTTTTACTAGCATTTAAAAGCAGTTGGAGGCCACGGAAGTTGTGTTATATTGCGTTGAAGCTCGTTTGGAGGTTTGTTAACAGTGTCCAAAGAAGGGCCAGATGTATACAGAATGGTGTCGTCTGCATGGAGGTGGATCAGAGAATCACCAGCAGCAAGAGCGACGTCATTGATATATACAGAGAAAAGAGTCGGCCCGAGAATTGATCCCTGTGGCACCCCCATAGACTGCCAGAGGCCTGGACAACAGGCCCTCCGATTTGACCCACTGAACTCTGTCTGGGAAGTAGTTGGTGAACCAGGCAAGGCAGTCATTTGAGAAACCAAGGCTATTGAGTCTGCCGATAAGAATGTGGTGATTGACGTGCGTGAGATGCTAAGTCATACATTTCCATTATCTAACTTCTGCTCGACTAGAGCCTAAACATTTTTCAATAGTAAGTCCATGCATTCTAAGCAGGCAGTCCTTCATATGGCCCTGTCTGTCTAGCACGCGCTCGAAAAAAGCATGGTGGGACGAGATGAGCACGTTTGCGTTCAGCATCCAATTACTCTCGCTGCCTCCAGCGCCGACGCTGTGCCTAAAGTCCATCCAGACTTGTCTATTGTACCTTTAAATCTAAATCATCTGATTCTGGGCTAAAAGGGTAAAAAGGTTTAGGCCTAACCCAGTATTTAGCACTAGCATGATCTCCTGAGAAATCTGTGAGAATAACACCCTAAGGCTGGAGTTACACGAGGCAACTTTCATGCAATTTTAGTTGCAGTTGCATGTGACATCTCCAGCAACTTTGCTGTTACATGAAGCAACTCAAGCGCGATTAATCCTTAAGAGTTTAACGTACCCGTGCGTCAATCTAAGTTTAAAAAATAAATAATTAAACAACAACAAAAAAACATCAAAACACATCAGTTTAAGCAAAAGAAATCAGTTTTTTGCATGGGCTGCGTTTCAATCCACAGCATCTGCATATGRGCCTTCTGCATCTGAGGTGAAAGGTGGCAGAGCAAGAGCGGTGTTTGTCAGACCATGAGACATCCCAAAAACAGGTATTCTCATGTAAACATCCGAACGGTTTGGCCTACAAACTATTATTGTTTTGCTCTACGTTTGAAGGTAGCCCATTCAAACGAATGGAGGTAGTTTTGTGGCAACAAAAATAAGGGGTTAAATATGTTTTTTTTAAATATATAAAAAACGCCTTCTCTGTGTTTTCTTATAGCTCTAAGATATAGATAGACACTTCAAATCCTTGTTCCTTATTATTTTTATTTTTAAAGTGTTTGTTTTGATTGGCTCTTGCTTGCAACTAGTAGCATGAAGTTGAAAGGTTTCAACTGGATGCAACCAAGTTGCTGATTAGTTGCAGGAGTGGTGTTTCATGAAGCAATCAAGAAGCAACTCAATTGCAAGCCACTAGAATTTCGTGCAGGTTGAGTGGTGTAACGGCTGCCTAAGAAAGACAGGATCTGAAAGCGCTACACCCTCAAGCCTGTCATTATTGTTTGGCAAACAGCTGAATACTTAATGAGGGAGCTCTTCTCTGACCTCTGTTTTAGCCTCCCGCTACCAATTAGCATGGGTTGATTGTCAACTGTTAAGTCCCATGTAAAAAAATAAAAATGGATGACTAACTAAATAAAAATGTTGCGTACTCTAATTTGGTATCAGATGATCTAAATGCTTATTTGATAACYGTGCGTCACACCCAAACACATTTATATGGTTAGCCTTGTTTTAGTGTCAGCAGCTGTCCAAAGGCCAATGCCCACTTATTTATTCATAGACCATATGTAGCTTGGAAAGGCCAGTGAATGTTTGAAAATGCTGTGCCATCTAATTCAACGAGTCTATCATGGTGACAGCTCAGGTTTTTTCCTGTGCGCTTGCTTCCTTTATTCATTCCTCACTGTAACACAACATTGATAACAGAAAGCCTTTTAAACGGTGCATGTTAAGTCATTAACTATGAAAGTTGTGAAAGCTTCTATAAGCAATATGGTTTTATGACCAGTCATCATACACCTGATAACCCAGTAGACCTGCATATGTTTCTAGATGTTAACTCAAGATTTTTTGTATTTGCTTCCCGTGACCTCCAACTGAAAATGTGAATCCTCTTTTGCTTTCCTCATGCTGGTTTAGACTAAACAAGCTCTGTTCAAAAGATGCGGTGATGGAGTATGAAAGCTCAGAAGTCAAATGAATCTGCTGTGAAGGGGAGTGGGGTGCACTAAACATTTTTGATTTTGTCTAGTAAGGAGAATGTCTCCTTGCTTATCTCTTGGAGAGGAGCCTTTTGAATAGTACTATTCTCTTGTATCTGAAATAAAGTTTCCTCTTTTAGTCTAACTTTTATCATGGTTTGATCTGTTCTCTAGGTTTTCTGTTACTTCAGTGGCTGGATTAACTTTTTGTATATCACAGGGTTTTTAAACAAGCATACTGTACCTCTTTCTTTCGGTGGAGATCTGTTGATAAGAATGCCTTACTGAATGAATATTGCCATTTTTGTGCCAACATAATATATTTTAAACCTTTGCTTGGCTGCTTGGCTGTTATCCCTAAGGTGTGTTATCTCCAGGGGTGGATTTTTGGCAATTGGTGTCAACTGGTAGATCCCAATTTCTACAAGCAGAGTTGAAATTCTTTACCCCAGGATCCAAAACATGTACTGTGGCTTAAATAGATTTGTGGAAAAAGTGCATATTGAAACAAAATCAATATTTATCTATATACCTTAGACCAGTTGTGAACTAGAAATACCTACTGGGTGTGCCAGTGTTTCCAAGCATTGACATGTAATCTTCGCTCCAATGTGTAATCAGACCAGCAGTTTTCAATAWGACTTACCATATTGACACAGCTCGGTCGCCAGCTACTAATGCTATGTGACTGTGTGCTTGTCACCCTTTCCACAGACAGACTGAACTGACATGGTTATCCACTTCCGCCCTGCCAGAACCTAAGGCTGTGGGAAATAGACTTGACAGACTTGGCAACACACTGACCTCCCAAAAAACAAATAGGAAGTGCACTCGAYCTGTGTGGTGGGGCCAGGTTGTTGTTGTTGTCTACATTGAGAAATGGAGATTTTGCTGTGCCAGGACATGATTCAATCCCTTCGGGAAAGGATTTTCTATTATTTTAGACAGTGTGCGTATGTGAAAGAGATGCATTACACAGGCATGCAGATGCTTGCAGGGTACTTTTAGCCTGTGCTGAGTGGAAGGATCCCCTTGTGTTTGGGGGGGGGGGGMTTAATTAAGTGACTTCTTCATTCAAGGCACTCTGCAAAGAGTAGTAAACAGATCATTATGGCTAAGGTGTCAGGCGTGAAGAGATTTATACATAACCCAGGTAGAAATGTGATATTTGGACCCTTTGTACGTAGTTCCTTTGCTGAATACATCTTTTCCAGCTGCATTTGATAATTGTATTAATTGGAGWTGGGTGATAATACAGAAGATCTCCAAACATTATTCATTTCCCACAAATGTTTTGTTAGTTTCGGAGAATCCCAAATGTATTACGAAAAACGCTTGCGTATCGACGCTTCAGTGAGATTTTGGTGGTGGTGGCTTGGTGTGTGACAGTTGTTTCCTGTCTGAACAGGCCATCCAGCAAATGTTGTGAACTTTCATGCTGCCCTGTTTTATTAGATTAACAAGGTTCTTCCCTTTTGAGTAGTGTTCAAAACCCATACAGCTAATGATTGAATCTGTATTTTTGTACTGACAACATTAGGCCAGGTGTTTGTAGTTAGTCTGTGACACCTTTATTGGTGTAAATGTGTTATTGATAAATGCAAGCCAAATCGGAAGTAGTGGGGGATTTCATGCGTAAAGCAGGAATTATTTCCTTCTACGACTCTTACCCAGAGGCAGTTATTGGAGTCTCACTGTCACCCTCCCCTAGTATGCTATTTGAGGAGGAGGGCCGGACATGAGGTTTGGCACGACTTCAGTAACTGTTTATGCAGCTGTTACATGTCTGACATCCATGTTAAAACATGCGTCTGGGAAAACTCTTTTTTTATAGAGTAAAGACTAAAGACCCATGTTTGTTTCATTATCTTTTGACTTTGATGTATTAAAGTCTGTCCTCAATTCTCCCGAAGTTCAACACTGGTAACCTGTGCGTCTAAACATTTCTTATATAGATTGTAGGTCTGGGTGATTGCTCAGTTATCTGAAATATCTAGGTCAATGAATGCTAATACTTTGTAGAGTCAACCCTAYCACCAGTTTGGAATATATTTTTGTTTTGAAGTGCTTTTAAACTTTAACTATGAGGCTGGCTATGCATGTACAGACATAAAGTCTAGGAATGGAGTGAGGCAAAACCCCTTACGACTCTGGTCTTCCTCTAAATCAGATCCTCATTTTACATTTAACATTTTAGTCATTTCGCATTCATCTTAAGATAGCTAGGTGAGACAACATCACAATTATAGCAAGTTTATTTTCCCTCAATAAAGTAGTTATCAGCACAGTCAGTGGTAGGAGGAAAAGACAAGTGCCTTTTCTATTTTTGGGGGTGGAGAGCACCGTTGGATTATTTAAGATACTCTTTAAAGGGGCAGTGTAGTCCAATGTAATTTGCCAGTTTTTTATGATATTGCCACACTATGAGGTTGAAATAACACTCTGAAATTGTGAAAATTATGATAATGCCCATTTTGTGTAAGAGCTGTTTGAAAAAATCTCACAATCTGATCTGAATATTCTGACCAATGACCACTCACCTTTTTTATTTGCTTATGTATCCTCTTACTTTGAAGGGGTAAGCGGAGTAGGCTCTAGACTAGAGTCTAGGCGGTCCTATCTGCCAATCAGGGCTGTATATGTAAAGATATTRTTTATTTGTATCAACACACCAACATGATCTGACTGAGCATTTCAATGGCTAATAGAGGCTCAGGTCTGAGCTGGAGCTGTACTTCCATAGGGGAAGGAGGGCCAAGAGACCAGAGGTGGCAGAACAGAGGTATTTTACGGGCCTATTAATCTACTACTACATTGTTTGCTGTAAATTCTCTGCATGTACAGTTGAAGCGGAAAGCATATCATACCCATCACTGGCTTGCCCTCAGTCCGCCCTTGCTTGAGCAACTTAAAGAAAACTGCAGATGTATGCAGCAATACTGCCAGATGTGCCTTATCAGGTTAGCTTGTAAAAAAAAAAAAAAAAAAAAAAAGACTTGAATTTTTCCATTGAATCTTTGTGGCATACTTCTTAATTATTTAACATCCCTTATGCTCAGCTTCACAAGTACCCAATTTTAAAAGTCCAATYCAGCTGTTTATATCCCAATATCAAATCATTTCTGGGTAGCAATGAAGTACCTTACTGTGATTTTGTTTTAAATTAAAATGGTCAAAAAGACACAAAAATAGCTTAATAGCAAAGAGCAATTCTTAAAGCAAGAATTTTGCTAGGAGTGGTCTTAGTGGGGACGGGGAAACTGAAAACTAGGTTTGGAACTCTTTCTTATTGGTCTGTTAATTTAACACGTTTTACGGTTATGGTTTTACGTTTTATGGTGATGTCACCATGGAAAGGCAAACGCTCCATCCCACTAAAACAGGCAAAAATATCATGCAGTCTTTTCAAACAGCTCCTACATTGAAAAGGGTATTGTCATGTTTCACAGTATAATTCCAGGTGGGAATGTATACAAAACACAGAACTTTTTTTTTTTTTTTTACTTTACTGTGTCTTTAAGATCAAGTGTGATCAGATTGTGATTTTAATTTGAACAAGGAAACAAAGCACACTAGCATAACCTTTTACTTACACAATAAATACGTTATTTAATTTAGGAATATTTAACAGTTTTTGACAATCCAAATGTTTCAGATGAAAGAAGAAAAAAAAKACAGTAATTGACAAATCCCCTGGCAGTCTCACTGCATACCACCAGCATGTGTATTGTAATACGGAGCAGAAAAGCCTATTGTTATGACTTGTTTAGCATTCTTTTTTAGAAATAGATGTCTGGTGAGATGATGTGGTTAAGAGATTGTTAGACAGTGAGTGAGCATTCATCAGACTACTGTACGTGTCCTATTCAGTGCAGCGCTATWAGATTCGAGGCATTAGGCTTGTCAAACTCTGTCAATAAAAAATTWAATGTAACATGTAAAGTACTGGTTTCATGAGCTGAAATGAAAGATCCCAGAAATGTTCCAGACGCACGAAGAGTTTTTATTTCTCTCAAATGTTGTGCACACTTTTTTTTTATGTTACTGAGAATTTCTCCTTTGCCAAGATATGCCATATGTCAGGTGGATGGATTATCAGGAAGCTGATTAAACAGCATGATCATTACACAGGTGCATCTTGTGATGGGGATAATAAAAGGCCACTCGAATATGTGAAGTTTTGTGCTGAGGAGTATTTCTGTCTATAATAAAGTCCTTTTGTGGGGGAATACTCATTCTGATTGGCTGGACCTGGCTCCCCAGTGAGTGTGCCTGGCTTCTAAGTGGGAGGGCTTGCTCATTCATGTGAAATCTGTAGATTAGGTTCTAATGAATTTATTTCAATTTGATTTCCAAACTAACTCGTTAAATTGTTGCATTTTATATTTTTGTTCAGTATATATTTTTTTATATTCAAGTTTTTCCAAATAAGTTAGTTAGGCCTAACCGTGCAATCTACACTGAACAAAAATATAAACGCTAACATGAGTTGAGTTGATCAGACTGTTGATTGTGGCCTGTGGAATGTTGTCCCACTTCTCTTCAATGGCTGTGTTAAGTTGCTGGATATTGGTGAACTGGAATACGCTGTTGTACACGCRGATCCAGAGCATCCCAAAAATGCTCAATGGATGACATGTATGGTGGGTATGCAGGCCGTGGACGAACTGCGACATTTTCAGCTTCCAGGAATTGTGTACAGATCCTTGCGACATGGGGCTGTGCATTATCATACTGAAACATGAGGTGATGGCGGCGCATGAATGGCACGACAATGGGCCTCAGGATCTCATCACGGTATGTTTGTGCATACAAATTGCCATCGATAAAATGCCTTTGTTTATTGTCCGTAGCTTATGCCTGCCCATACCATAACCCCACCGCCACTATGGAGCACTCTCTTCACAACATTGACATCAGCAAAGCGCTGACCCACATGACGTCATAAACGTTGTCTGCTATCTGCCCAATACAATTTAATCCCGGGATTCATCCTCGAAGGGAATACTTATCCAGTGTGCCAGTGGCCAATCGAAGGTGAGCATTTGCCCACTGAAGTCAGTTACGACGCCAAACTGCAGTCAGGGCAAGACCCTGGTGAGGACCACAAGTACCCAGATGAGCTTCCCTAAGACGGTTTCTGACAGTTTGTGCAAAAATACTTTAGTTGTGCAAACCCACAGTTTGATCAGCTGTCAGGGTGGATGGTCTCAGACGATCTCGTAGGTGAAGAAGCCAGATGTCGAAGTTCTGGGCTGGCGTGGTTACACGTGGTCTGCGGTTGTGAGGCCAGTTGGACAAACTACCAAATTCTCTAAAATGACGGAGATGGCTTATGGTAGAGAAATTAACAATACATTTTCTGAGAACAGCTCTGATGGACATTCCTGCAGTCAGCATGCAAATTGCATGCTCCCTCAACTTGAGACATCTGTGTTGTGTGACAAAACTGCACATTTTAGTGGCCTTTTATTGTCTTCAGAACAAGGTGCACCTGCGAAATGATCATGCTGTTTTAATCAGCTTTTTGATATACCACATCTGTCAGGTGGATGGGTTATCTTGTCAAAGGAGAAATGCTCACAGGGATGTAAACACATTTGTGCACAACATTTTAGAGAAATAAGCTTTCTGTGTGTATGGAACATTTATGCGATCTTTTATTTCTGATCATGAAACATGGAACCAACACTTTACGTGTTGCGTTTATATTTTTGTTCAGTATAGATACATTTGTTGTTCTGTAAGTTGACCTATTCCATGGTAGGTTTACATAAAGCCACAGACATTGATTACACTTGTCCCAACTACAGTATTCAGAGGGCTGTGGAGTGACACTGAGCAAATTGTTCCTTCTGTGTCCTACTGATCTTTTGTCTTGATTTATTTAGGCGGGGTGGGCAAAGCAGGCCATGTTTTGTTTGTTCCTGTCATCCTCATGTTGTAATGCCTATTGGCTGGGTGGCTTCATCTTAGGTGGCCTGAGCAAATAAAGCTTAGCCAAACAGCGTCTCTGTTTTGTGACCCCATGGATCTAAGCCTACACCAATGACAAAACAGAATACGGTTTTAGTTTGCTAAGTAATTCATATTTTGAAACAAAATAAATCTTTGTTTTGTTTCCGGTAATGCATAACAGAAGGGCCTACTGCACTGCCTGTGACACTTTCTCACTGGTTTTATTAACGTAGTTTGCTCAAGGCAGACAGACATATTTTAATAACCCCCCCCCCCCCCAATGGATCTTCCCATGATGTAGCCTACCAAAATAATTCAGTAGTCAAGGAACAGTAGCTAGTGGGACAATCACAGGCTTGCCAACACAACTAGTCGTTTTCTTTTCACACTGGGAACTGAGATGAGATCCCGCCCAAAGTTTGAATTAATGACGGGGCAGTGTCTTTAACCATTAAAAGCAATCATTACCTCCCTCCCACCCTTGGTTCCTTCCTGCTCATCCTCCTCTGCCTTAATTGGAGACCCCATGGTGGACACTGGCTTTGTCCCAAATGGTACCCTATTCCCAATATAGTGCACTACTTTAGACCAGGGCCCCTAGAGCTCTGGTCAAAAGTAGTGCACTATATAGGGAATAAGGTGCCATTTTGGACGTGTCCTCGGATAACCTCCTCCGCCCACCCCCCCAGGATACTACATTGTTGTTCAGTATATTCACCTCAACAATGGTTCACTACGACTAGTCTACCTCCGTCTTGCGAGGGTGTGCATTGATTTTAATCCCCTCACCACCAATCTCTGCCTGCAGGCTGCTTCTGTGTTTACTGCTAAAGCAGGGGAGGAGATTGAGTTGATAGGAACAGCATTCCACTATCATGTGAAGAATTTTTTATAYGTACAAATAAGCCTGCGTTTGTCCTAAAAGTTTCCAAATGTGAGAGACTAACAAATTGAAACTTGGTTATATATTTACAAGAACATTAATGTGTAACTGTTAACAGTATTACAGGTTTTCACATGTCCCTAATATACCAGCCTCTGCAACGTACAGCAGTGTTTGAAAGATGATAGCATGGCAACCTTTTCATGTTTGTCAGTCATTTTCCAAATGGCTAAGCCTGTTGTGCCATGGATTTCAACTGTCCGGAACATTTTGATTGACCACCTATAGTACAACAGTATCACCAGTGGCACTGTTTGGTGGAAATATAGAGCTGTCAGCTTTTTGGCATCATTACGGTGTTTCTCATATCCCTTTCAAACCAAGAAGAAAACCTGCCAACTTTAGCATGCTGCCAACTTTTCTTTAAATATGAATGGTATTGCCGGTAATAAAGCCTAGTTTATTTCCACCAACAGACCTAGTCATGATTGCAGTAATGTGTTTAAAAGTCCCGCCAACCCCTCAGTATAAATGTCCCCTTTCATCTTACCGGCTTTGGCACGCATCCTGAACCTTCTATTGTGGTCCGACGTCATCAAACTTGTCCTTATAATTATGAAAAAGCATAAACAAAATAGCAGTCTGCATGCAGCAACCTGTTTCAAACAGCAACTCTACCTGTAAAAATTAGAGGTCGACTGATTAATCGGAATGGCCGATTTTAATTAGGGRGGATTTCAAGTTTTCATAACAATCAGAAATTMGTATTTTTGGTCGCAGATTTTTACACCTTTATTTAACTAAGCAGTTAAAGAAGAACACATTCTTAATTTCAATGACGGCCTAGGAACGGTGGGTTAACTGCCTTGTTCAGGGGCAGAACGACAGATTTTTACCTTGTCAGCTCGGGGATTCAATCTTGCAACCTTACACTTAACTAGTCCAATGCACTAACCACCTGCCTCTCATTGCACTCCACGAGGAGCCTGCCTGTTACGCAAATGCAGTAAGAAGCCAAGGTAAGTTGCTAGCTAGCATTAAACTTATCTTATAAAAAACAATCAATCATAATCACTAGTTAACTACACATGGTTGATGATATTACTAGTTTATCTAGCATGTCCTGCGTTGCATATAATCGATGCGGTGCGCATTCGCGAAAAAGGTACCTAACCATAAACATCAATGCCTTTCTTAAAATCAATACACATGTATATATTTTTAAACCTGCATATTTAGTTAATATTGCCTGCAAACATGAAATTCTTTGTCACTTCTCTTGCAACAGAGTCAGGGTATATGCAGCAGTTTGGGCCACCTGGCTCGTTGCGAACTGTGTGAAGACCTATTTCTTCCTAAAAAAGACAGCCAACTTCGCCAAACGGGGGATGATTTAACTAAAGCMTATTTGTGAAAAAAGCACAATCGTTGCATGACTSTACCTAACCATAAACATCAATGGCTTTCTTAAAATCAATACACAGAAGTATATATTTTTAAACCTGCATATTTAGCTAAAAAAAAAATCCAGGTTAGCAGGCAATATTAACCAGGTGAAATTGTCACTTCTCTTTCGTTCATTGCACGCAGAGTCAGGGTATATGCAACAGTTTGGGCCACCTGGCTCGTTGCGAACTAATTTGCCAGAATTTTACGTAATTATAACATAACATTGAAGGTTGTGCAATGTAACAGGAKTATTTAGACTTATGGATGCCACCCGTTAGATAAAATACGGAACGGTTACGTATTTCACTGAAATAATAAATGTTTTGTTTTCGAGATGATAGTTTCCGTATTCGACCATATAAATGACCTAAGGCTCGTATTTCTGTGTGTTATTATGTTATAATTAAGTCTATGATTTGATAGAGCAGTCTGACTGAGCGATGGTGGGCACCAGCAGGCTCGTAAGCATTCATTCAAACAGCACTTTCGTGCGTTTTGCCAGCAGCTCTGCTGTTTGACTTCAAGCCTATCAACTCCCGAGATTAGGCTGGTGTAACCGATGTGAAATGGCTAGCTACATTTACATTTAAGTCATTTAGCAGACGCTCTTATCCAGAGCGACTTACAAATTGGTGCATTCACCTTATGATATCCAGTGGAACAACCCCTTTACAATAGTGCATCTAACTCTTTTAAGGGGGGGGGGTTAGAAGGATTACTTTATCCTATCCTAGGTATTCCTTAAAGAGGTGGGGTTTCAGGTGTCTCCGGAAGGTGGTGATTGACTCCGCTGACCTGGCGTCGTGAGGGAGCGAACAGTTTTGACTGGGCTGAGCGGGAACTGTACTTCCTCAGAGGTAGGGAGGCGAGCAGGCCAGAGGTGGATGAACGCAGTGCCCTTGTTTGGGTGTAGGGCCTGATCAGAGCCTGAAGGTACGGAGGTGCCTTTCCCCTCACAGCTCCGTAGGCAAGCACCATGGTCTTGTAGCGGATGCGAGCTTCAACTGGAAGCCAGTGGAGAGAGCGGGGTGCGCGCTAATAGCGTTTCAAACGTCACTCGCTCTGAGACGTTGAGTAGTTGTTCCCCTTGCTCTGCATGGGTAACGCTGCTTCGAGGGTGGCTGTTGTCGATGTGTTCCTCGTTCGAGCCCAGGTAGGGGCGAGGAGAGGGACGTAAGCTATACTGTTACACTGGCAATACTAAAGTGCCTATAAGAACATCCAATAGTCAAAGGTATATGAAATACAAATGGTATAGAGAGAAATAGTCCTAGAATTCCTATAATAACTACAACCTAAAACTTCTTACCTGGGAATATTGAAGACTCATGTTAAAAGGAACCACCAGCTTTCATATGTTCTGAGCAAGGAACGTAAACGTTAGCTTTCTTACATGGCACATATTGCACTTTTACMTTTTTCTCCAACACTTTGTTTTTGCATTATTTAAACCAAATTGAACATGTTTCATTATTTATTTGAGACTAAATTGATTTTATTGATGTATTATATTAAGTTAAAATTAGAGTTCATTCAGTATTGTTGTAATTGTCATTATTACAAATACATTTWAAAAATTGTCCGATTGATCGGTATCAGTATCTGCTTTGAAAAATCATAATCGGTCGACCTCTAGTAAAAAATATGTGCACCAAAAAATAACATCCGTTTTTAAAAATGTATTTATGATTTGTCAAGCTAGCAAGTCGGGGAAACTAAAATCAACATTTTGGTTTGTTGTTAGCTAGCTATCTAGCTGGCTAGCCAGCTCATATACTTACCAGAACAACTTTTTATTCCCCATAAAAGGAAAATCATGTATGGCAAGCTGCTAATTTACTGTTGTGAATGGGAAGAAACGAAAGCAGTGCATTCTGTCCTAACGGAGGAATTTAGAACTTGATTAATAGATTCGTTAACTTCTCTGCGCTACGGATCCCTTTTACGGGATCACTTTCCGAAACAACCGCTAGAATTGCAGGGCGCCAAATGAAAAAATATTTATAGTCATGCAATCACAAGTGAAATATACCAAAACACAGCTTAGCTTGTTGTTAATCKACCTATCGTGTCAGATTTTGAAAATATATTTTACAGAGAAAGAAATCCAAGCTTTTGTGAGTGTAGCTTTCAATGCTACAACAGCTAGCCCCAAATTAGCTTGGCCACGAAAGTCAGAAAAGCAATKAAATTAATCGCTTACCTTTGATAATCTTCAGATGTTTCCACTCACGAGACTCCTAGTTACACAACAAATGTTCTTTTTGTTTGATAAATATTACTTATCACAAAAAAACGCTATTTGGGTTGCGCATTATGTTGAGAACCAAAGCCGTGTTCCGTTCGACAAATTCCAAAAAGTATCCGTAATGGTCGTAGAAACATGTCAAATGTTTTTTATAATCAATCCTCAGGTTGTTTTTAACAAACATAATCGATAATATTTCAACCGGACCATAACCTATTCTTTAAGAGACAAACGGAAGATGGAGAGGAGCTCTCGCGCGCGCAGGAACTATTCGGAGGACACCTGACTACTTATGAAACATCTTGCTCATTTTACAAAATAAAAGCCTTAAACTATGTCTAAAGCCTGGTCACAGCCTGAGGAAGCCATTGGAAAAGGAATCTGGTTGATACCCCTTTAAATGAAAGAAAGACGGTCCAGGAAACACTGTTTAAAAAAATATATATATCACGTCCGGGTTATAATTTCTCAGATTTTCGTCTGCAGAATACGTTTTGTTGTACTCACAGACAATATTTTGACAGTTTTGGAAACTTTGGAGTGTTTTCTATCCTAATCTGTAAATTATATGCATATTCTACGATCTGGGCCAGAGAAAATGTCCGTTTACCTTGGGAACGATATTTTAAGAAAATAAACAAATCTGACCCCTAGCGTCAAGAGGTTTTAAAGGAACGCAGACGTTCCATTGACCAGATTGATGCACATTGAACATCTGATCTAACAAAGTGGATATTCATCAAATCCGTCATGATTGATCTTTTGTAACAGGCCCACAGTGTGGTTACTTGGATGTATTTGGCTGTTTTCACTGCATAACATGGTGAAGTTGTACCTTTTCGTTTTTAGAAGTAGTGACTGCTAAATGCTAACTCACTTATAAGTTTGGTTAGCATACAGAAATCGGATGTGGTAGTCAGTTGTTTTTAACTAATCATTTGATTGGTAATGATGACATGAACATGTTGGGGTTGACATCCAAACAAGCATTTTACTCTGATTTTTAACTCAACAGTGTGAAATACACTTAAACAATAGCCTGAATGTAGGCTAATTTTGCTGGGAGGCAATGAGGAGCCTCAGGATCTTCCCTCACGCCCCTTTTCCTGACGCATTTCAATGGCAATTCCATTGTTTTGGTCGAGTTCGATTAACCTCTTGAATATTTCTTGCTCATTTGCCGCTACGCAATCGCTAAATAAAAGGAGAATGTCGACGAGAGGTAAAAATGGGTCTGTTTGAAAGGGGATCATATGTTTTTACAAGCAACATGCTGTGAATCCTGTGAAAGAAGTATCATAATGCTGGGAAAGCACCTCTTTCTGACAGAGAGGGGGCTCCCTTTGAATCGCTGGACCTGCCGGAAACAGTTTATTTTAGAGATCAGCTGGGTGAGGGGGATCTTTATACCAGTCTGACAGTTCTCATAGAGGCAGTTAGTAACGGGCTATCTGCCCTTCAGATGAAGAACTCGGGCACATTCCTCAGATTCCTCAATTGTAATGTTGCCCTCCCCCACCCTTTCTGAATATAACATTCAATTTGTTCAGGGTTTTATCTCGGGAGGTTTTACTTGTCAGACTCTGACCCGTCATGACACCTGTTAGAGAAAAGCAAAATAGCCCTAATGAGTTGACCTTTTCTTTTCTCCTGTTTAATGCAGAAGCACACGGCCATCTTCTCCCCTGCAGCTCACACTTTTTTCTTTGCTTACATTAATGGGGTTTGGGTATACACTTGACAGTGAGGACTAGCCTACATGGTGTGTAAGCACACAAGCAATTAAAAATCTACTTCAGAAGTGCTTTAGTTGCCTTTTTAGAATTTGATATTAATTTGATATGAATAAATTTGCCCTATAGGTTACTAGATCCTACTGTGATCATATTAGCAAGGTGTTAACTGAATTGGATTGTGCCCTGAAGTAAATTGATTGCAGTGATGAGTTCATGCCATGGTTGTTGCTGTATCCAATCCCCATGTCTGTCCGTGTATTGGTTCAGCCCGTGGGAGTGTTGAGTTAATCAGATGTTCTACATATCTCCCGAGCAGATGGAGAAAATCGTGTACAAGGGGAAAAAAAGTTGTCATGCCCACACGTTAAAACTCAAAGCGGTCATTGTTCATCTCCCACGTAAAGAATGTGATGAGGTCATGGGAGGAAATATAATTGGACCATGGTGTGGCTTGGGGCCTTCCCCTGGACATTAACACACACCCTACAACAACCCGTAATCCCCCCCCATCCACCAGATATTCCCTGCTACTCACCCCAGGCTGTGCCTCTACTGGGTGTAAGGGGATGGAGGCCCAAATCCCACAGGCAGATCATCCCAGCAAACCCTGTAAAAGGTGAAAATAAGGACACACCTTAAAAGTAGCATGTAGAGGGAGAAGTTTCTAAATGACACCTCGATAATATCAACCCAGAGATTACTTGATAATATATGTATTTTAAATGGCTGATTTAGCTGTTTTCCCCTTGAATGTAAATGGAGCGAAACAACATATACGGACACGATTTTAGGGCTCTGACATTTCTACTCATTTGGCTGAACTAATTATGTTTTTCTAATGATTTTCGGAAATAATTAGGCCTTTTCATAAGCTGAGGGCTTGAAAAAATCTGAATTTTCAGCCATTAGGAAGGGTTACAATCATCACCCAGGTTTTCAAATTAAATTTTATTAGTCACATGATTCATAAACAACTGGTGTAGACTAACAATGAAATGCTTACTTACAGGCCGTTCCCAACAATGCAGAGAAAAAGAGAAATGATAGAAAACTAATAAGAGGAATAAGTACACATTGAGTAACGATATCTTCGCTATATACACAGGGTACCAGTACCAAGTCGATGTGCAGGGGTATGAAGTAATTGAGGTAGATATGTACATATACAGTGCCTTCGGAAAGTATTCAGACCCCTTGACTTTTTCCACATTTTGTTACATTACAGCCTCAAATTCAAAAATGTGTTCAATTGTTTTTTTCCCTCATCAATCTACACACAATACCCCATGATGACACAACTTTTTTTTGTACATTTTTGATAATTTACAGTGGGGAGAACAAGTATTTGATACACTGCCGATTTTGCAGGTTTTCCTACTTACAAAGCATGTAGAGGTCTGTAATTTTTATCATAGGTACACTTCAACTGTGAGACGGAATCTAAAACAAAAATCCAGAAAAATCACATTGTATGATTTTTAAGTAATTAATTTGCATTTTATTGCATGACATAAGTATTTGATCACCTACCAACCAGTAAGAATTCCGGCTCTCACAGATCTGTTGTGCTGCAACGATGTTTGTCCCTCTGGAAGGTTCTCCCATCTCCACAGAGGAGCTCTAAAGTTCTGAGTGAGTGCCCATCAGGTTCTTGGTCACCTCCCTCACCAAGGCCCTTCTCCCCCGATTGCTCAGTTTAGCCTGGCGGCCAGGTCTAGGAAAAGTCTTGGTGGTTCTAAACAGCTTCCATTTAAGAATGATGGAGGTCACTGTGTTCTTGGATCTTCAATGCTACAGACATTTTTTGGTACCCTTCCCCAGATCTGTGCCTCAACACAATCCTGTCTCGGAGCTCTACAGACAATTCCTTCGACCTCATGGCTTGGTTTTTGTGGGACCTGTTTTAACAACCTGTTATTTTTTTTATCCATTTAGAATAAGGCTGTAATGTAACAAAATTTGGAWAAAGTCAATTGGTCTGAATACTTTCCGAAGGCACTGTAGGTAGGGATAAAGTGACTAGGCAACAGAATAGATAATACACAGTAGCAGCGGCGTATGTGATGAATCTGAAGAGTTAGTGCAAAAAGGGTCAATGCATTCCAGGTAGCTATTGCTTAACTATTTAACAAATTATTTAGCAGTCTTATGGCTTGGGTGTAGAAGCTGTTCAGGGTCCTGTTGGTTCCAGACTTTGTGCATCGGTACTGCTTGCTGTGCGGTAGCAGAGAGAACAGTAAACTTGGGTGGCTGGAGCCTTTGACCATTTTTAGGGCCTTCCTCTGACACCGCCTGGTATAGTGGTCCTGGATGGAAGGGAGCTCGGCACCAGTGATACATTACTCATTTTCTATAATACATTTGTCATTAATGCATACATTAGTTTCGCAAGCCAATGCTAACTATTGTTAGTTTTTACCAAAGACTTCCAGTCATTGCACTAACATGTTCATCTGACTCTGGGGAAGTAGATAAAGGGTTTCATTGCCAAAATAAACTGTTGTCAAACATTTTAGGTAGTGTCGTGAGGAGAACTGGCAGAAACCACCTGGCACTGAACATGTTGGAGTCTTCCAACAGCCACAGAACGTCAAGTACAAAATGTTCTGCATGTTGACTTAATGGCAGTGTGTGGGCTTCTTCCTCTTGACTCTAATGTTCTTAAGGAAAGATCTCTTCTGTGTTAAAATAGAATGAATGAGATTGTCTTCGGGAAAAGGTACCATCTGTTTTTCATACGATGTTCACGGCTTATGAGTATAGAAATTGGCTATGCGATTAACAGATTATAAACTCAGATTATGAAGGTCCCAGATCTGTTTGTTGAAAAACTCTGGTCTTGTGAGGTTTGTCTGCTTACAAGTCCAAGCTTGCAGTGATAACACACAACTTGTGTTCTAATGACATGTTAGAGACCATAGGAAACATCAGTGTGGCTTGTCAGAATGTTTGGCAATGTGAATGCGGATTTCACATTTCCTCAAACCAGCCGAATGCATCTTTGAGTGTCGGAATATATGAGCGGAATGTGCATATAATTACATGATTCGTGGAATATTACATTTGACTTTTTCTTTACAGTATGTGATAAAAAGTCCTTGTTTAGTTCTGGCCATTCATGGTTCAACAATTGTAAGCCAGGCACAAATTCTCAGATTCAATCAATGCTTGATTTTTTGAACATGCATGTCTTCTTCTCCAGAACTTTTGAATTGCTGATCAAAGACGATCCTCTTTTTAGAACAGTCATGAGCTTTCATTCACATTTTAACAAGAAATGTCTCCATACACAGCCCCTTTTCCCCCTAACTTGTCTCTGTTCTCCTTCTCGAGTCGTTCTCTTATCAGCCCTCCCCTTTACTGCCCTAGCGGAAGCACATTCCAGCAGAGAGGAAGAGACGAAGCGAAAGGTTTTACTCGGCCCATAATCTGTCCACGAAATTGAGCCCGCGAAGTGAGGAATTTTTGCATGGAGGTCAATGATTGTCGATTTTGTCAACACATTTTTTTTCTATTGCTACATGAGGCTCATTTGATCGAATAGAAGTTCCATAATGGTTAGGTTTTGTTTTTACGGATGCACTGATCTAAGCGGACGCACGTGGCATTTCGACAACTTTGAAAAAGACTACTATCGGAGTTGTGCCTGTTGTCAGAGATAGATGGAGGACTCATCATGMGTATAACCTGTTTTAGCATGGATATTGCCATTGAGGGCTTCCACCATTTTAAAGTAGTCAACTGGATGGAGATTTCCTATGAGTTGGGAGCGGTCAGCCAATTAAAAATAAGAGAATTGACTCATTTTAAATGGAGATGGCCTCAATGACACTCAGATGCTATAATGGCAAAGATAAAAAGATGAGTCTTCTATCTCTGGCCTGTTGTTCACACACACGTATCTGCCCTCTCACTGGCTAGAATGGTCCAATCTGAACTCGCCTCCTCCCGCCTGCCTTTCATCTTTGAGGACATGTATTTACATTGTTAGAGCTGCCACTTGACTATCTTGTCAAATATAAAAGATAATTGATTCCAGACAGTTCACTCTCCACCTCCCCTCCCCCAACCACCATGTCACAGCCTCARTCTACTACAACATGCTTGAGGAGTGGGCAGGTGAACACATGGTTGAAGTCCCCTCCCTTAGTTATCGGCTGTCACTCACAGGAGTTTCTTTTCATTTAAAACATTACTGCGTTTGGAGCTCTAAAATATATTTCAATGGTAGTGTTAAGTCGGTTTTAACCAATACCGATTTATTGCGTATTAGGCTGTAGCATAACTATAGCCTGACAGATATCGGTTGATAGATATTATCGGACAGTATTAGCCTTATACAGAAATATTTGTATCGGTCTTTATTCCACCGATAAAGCGCCCATATTCTATACATAGAATGAACAAATACTTGTGCTCCTTTGCGGTATTAGGGTGCTCTACGAGCTGCTCATTGAACATCATTCAGCCTGTAAGTCATGATGTGAGAGTCAGTGTTCATAGTGGTTTGACGGTGAGTAGCTTGCCACAGCTGTTTTTGAATAAGTAAATAATCAAAATTACACTTCACCAAGCAAGCAGTCCTATCCTCATCATATGCTCACTTGGTTAATGTTAGCTGGCTAGCTAACCAGCAATGTAGTTAGGCTAACTACCTTGCTGGCTAGAAAGAGCCTAAGGGCCTCCCGAGGGGGCGCAGCAGTCTAAGGCAGTGCTAGAGGCGTCACTACCGACCCGGGTTTGATCGCAGGCTGTGTTGCAGCCGGCCGCGGCCAAGAGACCCATGAGGCTGCGCACAATTGGCCCAGCGTCGTCCGGGTTAGGGGAGGGTTTGGCCGGCCGGGATGTCCTTGTCCCATCGCGCTCTAGCGACTCCTTTGGCGCGCCGGTCACATGCACGCTGACATCGGTCGACAGTTGTACGGTGTTTCCTCCGACACATGGGTGCGGCTGGCTTCCGGGTTAAGTGAGCAGTGTGTCAAGAAGCAGTGTGGCTTGGCTGGGTTGTGTTTCAGAGAGCGCATGGCTTGCGACATTCGCCTCTCCTGAATCCATACTGGAGTTGCAGCGATGGGACGAGACTTTAACTACCAATTGTGTATCACAAAATTGGGGAAATAAAGTACTAAATAAATAGAGTAATTAGCTTAGGTAAGTGGCTAGCTAGCAAGCAATCTCAAATCATCAAATCAAAGTTTATTTGTCATGTGCGCTGAATACGCTGAACAGGTGTAGACCTTACAGTGAAATGCTTACTAACAGGCTTTAACCAATAGTGCAAAAAAGGTATTAGGTGAACAATAGGTAGGTAAAGAAATAAAACGACAGTAAAAAGACAGGCTATATACAGTAGCGAAGCTATAAAAGTAGCGGGGCTACATARAGACACCGGTTAGTCAGGCTGATTTGAGGAAGTTTGTAGATATGGTTAAAGTGACTGCATACATGATGAACAGAGAGTAGCAGTAGCGTGAAAGAGGGGTTGGAGGGGGTGGTGGGTGGGACACAATGCGGTTAGCCAATTTGCGGGAGCACTGGTTGGTCGGCCCAATTGCGGSAGTATGTACATGAATGTATAGTTAAAGTGACTATGCATATATGATAAACAGAGAGTAGCAGCAGCGTCAAGAGGGGTTGGGGGGGTGGGGCACACAATGCAAATAGTCCGGGTAGCCATTTGATTACCTGTTCAGGAGTCTTATGGCTTAGGGGTAAAAACTGTTGAGAAGCCTTTTTGTCCTTGACTTGGCACTCCCGTACCGCTTGCCATGCGGTAGTAGAGAGAACAGTCTATGACTAGGGTGGCTGGAGTCTTTGACAATGTTTAGTGCCTTCCTTTGACACCGTCTGGTATAGAGGTCCTGGATGGCAGGCAGCTTTGCCCAGTGATGTACTGGACCATTCGCACTACCCTCTGTAGTGCCTTGCGGTCGGAGGCCGAGCAGTTGCCGTACCAGGCAGTGATGCAACCAGTCAGGATGCTCTCGATGTTGCAGCTGTAGAACRTTTTGAGGATCTGAGGACCCATGCCAAATCTTTTTAGTTTCCTGAGGGGGAATAGGCTTTGTTCTGCCCTCTTCACGACTGTCTTGGTGTGTTTGGACCATTCTAGTTTGTTGGTGATGTGGACACCAAGGTACTTGAAGCTCTCAACCTGCTCCACTACAGCCCCGTCGACGAGAATGGGGGCGTGCTCGGTCGTCCTTTTCCTGTAGTCCACAATAATCTCCTTAGTCTTGGTTACATTGAGGGATAGGTTGTTATTCTGGCTCCACCCGGCCAGGTCTCTGACTTCCTCCCTATAGGCTGTCTTGTCGGTGATCAGTCCTACCACTCTTGTCGTCTGCAAACTTAATGATTGTGTTGGAGTCATGCCTGGCCATGCAGTTGTGGGTGAACAGGGAGTACAGGAGGGGACTGAGCACGCACCCCTGGGGAGCTCCAGTGTCAGCGTGGCATATGTGTTGCTACCTACCCTCACCACCTGGGGGCGGCCCGTCAGGAAGTCCAGGATCCAGTTGCAGAGGGAGGTGTTTAGTCCCAGGATCCTTAGCTTAGTGATGAGCTTTGAGGGTACTATGGTGTTGAACGCTGAGCTGTAGTCAATGAATAGCATTCTCACATAGGTGTTCCTTTTGTCCAGGTGGGAAAGGGCATTGTGGAGTGCAATAGAGATTGCATCATCTGTGTTACTTATGTGTGAATACTGGACTGGTGCCAAAGTCAAGACTCCTTAATACAAAAATAGCATTGTTACTATCTGGGACTATTATGTTAATGGATTAATTTATTTAGTTGACGCAGATCTATCATTCAGGCCATGTGCTTCATTCATGAGATAAGATTGTTAGCTAGTTACCTAGCTAAATTAGAACGTGTGACTAAAACCAGTGTGGCAAGTATTTTCCTGTATTAATGTTTTCAGTCATCAGTGCATGCCATTTGCAGTTGAAATGTATAGCCAATACATTTTGTATTGAATAACTGTAATTTACATTATGGTATCAGTAAAAACTTTGTCTTCATGAACAGCTTGCGTGTGCTTGTCATAACAGACAACATTATGTGATAACAAGGAATCCCATTGYGCAATGAATGGAGGAATGTATAACGCCTCAAACAGCAGACTGTCGACCAATTGTCATGCTGCGTCACGCGGTTGCTAAGCTAATTGTCACGCAATCCCTTCTCGAAGTCAGGGTATCAGTCAAGAAACATGCCCTTTTTCCCTCAAAAGTACTTGAGGTCAAGGTTCCGAAGCTATCTGATATTACAGAAAATAAGTTGTTTGTAATGTTGTACATCTTGTTGACCAAATTCATGCTAATGTTTGTTTTTTTAGCTAGCGCCCAATTGACTCCCATACACTCATTGAAGGATAGCTTTCATTGTCCCAGAATTTCCCAGAATGCAGCGCGTGGTCCATTGACGATGCATGGGAAACATACACAATGGGCGTTAATACGATTCAAATGGAGTTTCCCCATCTCCTCCAAAGAATCTCTGAACAAGCTCTCATTGTAGGTTGCCATAAAGTGTTTCTTTACACTACAATGCTTTACAAGGTAATGTATCTACTCAATACAAAGTGGTGACATTATGAACAGAATATTACAGGATTTCACTGCAGTTTGATCTTGTGAAATGTGCCGTTTCAGATTTACTTTGAGACAGGTTAATTCATTCAGCCCTTGTTTATTAGTGTGCTTGTGGTGCTTCAGCACAAACACTTTGCATTCTTATCCACTGCCATAGATGGGCAAATCTTTAAGATGTACCTAAGAAGGTAAACTGTGTGCTTTTGTATTTATAGAGGATATAGTTGCTTTTTGGTGGTTATGTAAACAAAAATAAAAAGTTKTTTAAATAATGTAGATTTTTATATTTAGTTATGAAATCATAATTTAGAGTACCTCCTTGGAGCACAATTTGTGGGGGGGAAATTAACTACCTCTAAAAGAATATATCTGCAGATGAGATGAGAACTTGTTCTCAACTAGCCTACCTGGTTAAATAAAGGTGAAATAAATAAAATGTATCATAATCGTTGACTTTTGCCTCCCTAGAGAATCGGTATTTGACCCAAACATCCCATATTGGTCGGGCTCTTAGTGTAACAGTTCTAGGGATTGCTTTAGGCTAATTATTGTGTGCAGTTAATTCTTCTGATGCTGATCGTGTCATGGTTTCTATGGAAGAAGTTTTGTTTAATTTAAATCTGACAACTTCCCTAGCCTACCCCCCACTGTTACTAATGTGTAAAACGACAAGATACCTTCCACTGTAAACCAACTTAGTCTTTATCTTATGTCTTTTTAATACTTTTTTATACTTATAGAAGAAAACAAGGGGTTCTCTCAGCCAGCCTTTGTTTGCGCTCTCAACTGTAAATAATGTTGCTTATCAATAAACCAATTGTTTTGTAAGGAAAGCCCGAATTCCTCATGGCTTCGTGCTGTAGACCAGTGGTTCCCCAACGTTTTATAGTCCCATACCCCTTCAAACATTCAACCTCCAGCTGCGTACCCCCTCTAGCACCAGGGTCAGCACACTCTCAAATGTTGTTTTTTGCCATCAGTATAAGCCTGCCACACACGCACTATACGATACATTTATTAAACATGAGTGTGAGTTTTTGTCACATCCCGGGTCATGGGAAGTAACAAAGAGCTCTTATAGGACCAGGGCACAAATAAMCAATAATTTTGCTCTTTATTTAGCCATCTTACATATAAAACCTTATTTGTTCATCAAAAATAGTGAATAACTCGCCACAGGTTAATGAGAAGGGTGTGCTTGAAAGAATGCACATAACTCTGCAACGTTGGGTTGTATTGGAGAGCGTCTGTCTTAAATCATTTTCCACACAGTCTGTGCCTGTATTTAGTTTTCATGCTAGTGAGGGCCGAGAAGCCACTCTCACATAGATACATGGTTGCAAAGGGTATCGGTGACTTTTTGTTGCAAAGGGTATCGCGATTTGCCAAGGCAAGAAACTCTGAGCACAGCCCAATCCAGAAATCTGGCAGTGGCTTCTTTTTTAATTCAATTTTCACAGAACCGCTTGTTGCAATTTCGATGAGGCTCTCTTGTTCAGATATCTGTAAGTGTACTGGAGGCATGGCATGAAAGGGATAACGAATCCAGTTGTTTGTCGTCCATTTCGGGAAAGTACCTGCGTAATTGCGCTCCCAACTCATTCAGGTGCTTCGCTATATCACATTTGACATTGTCTGTAAGCTTGAGTTTATTTGCACACAAAAAATCATACAATGATGGAAAAACCAGTGTGTTGTCCTTGTTAATGCAGACAACTTCTTAATCATAGCCTCAATTTTGTCCCGCACACTGAATATAGTTGCGGAGAGACCCTGTAATCCTAGATTGAGATCATTCAGGRGAGAAAAAACATCACCCAGATAAGCCAGTCGTGTGAGAATCTCGTCATTATGCAAGCGGTCAAACAAGTGAAAATGATGGTCAGTAAAGAACTTTAAGCTCGTCTCTCAATTAATAAAAAAAAGAAACTTGTCAATACTTTGCCCCTTGATAACCAGCGCACTTCTGTATGTTGTAAAAGCGTTACATGGTTGCTGCCCATATCATTGCATAATGCAGAAAATAAATGAGAGTTCAGGGGCCTTGCATCCACCGAGAGGCCACGAGCTTCTCGGTGGATGCTGCAGTGTACCCAAGTGGCGTCTGGAGCAACTTCTTGCACGAGCGGTTCCACTCCACTATGTGTCCCTGTCAAGGCTTTTGCTCTATCAGTACAGATACCAACACATCTTGACCACCAACGTCCATTTGATGTCACAAAGCTGTCCAGTTCTTTAAAAGCATCCTCTCCTGTTGTCCTCATTTCCACTGGTTTGCAGAAGAGGATGTCTTCCTTAATTGACCCCCCCATAAACGTAACGGACATATACCAGGAGGTCTGCCAGGCCCGACACGTCTGACTCATCCAACTGTAACGCATATAATTCACTGGCTTATGCGAAGCAGTAATTGTTTCAGAACATCTCCTGCCATGTCACTGATGCGTTGCGAAACTGCTGAAGTGATGTTGAAGTGATGAAGGCATTGTCTGTATAGTTTTTTGGGGCCTTTTCCCCCAGCATTGTCCCTGCCACATCCGCGGCATCAGGAAGAATTCAGTCATCCGCAATAGTATGGGGCTTGCCTGTCCTAGCCACTCGGTAGCTCACCATATGAGACGCTTCTAATTAATGGTATCTGTTGCTTTTATACATGTCTTACTACTCGAAAGTTGTCTTTATGCCCGCTCAAAAAACTCCCGTGGCTTCTAAATGTCTGTGCAAAGAGTGAAGGTTTCCTCCAAGAGTAACGGTTAATGTGATTGGATGTTAATTATTTGACTAGGCTACCTGTATTTGACATTGTGTTATTTCGCTGAACACTAGATGGTTTAATTTTATTTTTGGCAGTGAAACGAGGCTACTCAGGCAAGAAAAAAAACTCTCCCAAATGTATAGCCCCATTGGAAAATATAAATGTGCTGTTTGAAAATGTGAAGGGGAAAAAATGTCAAAGAATCGTACCCCAGTTCGGGAATACCTGCTCTACGCTATAGTTGTTTTTTTGTCACAAACTAAAATTAGGCAAACTATTAGAATTTTAGCAATAGTTATAGCGGAGCGATTTCTGCGTAGTGCATCTAAGTGCATCAGCTCAATCATAAAAGCGATCATTGCATTAGACTACAATTTTAGTAAAGACTGAAATGTTAGCTATTCCTGCTCACTATTTATGTTTGTTACTGCAGGCCTACATCATCACTGAAATGATGCATTTATAGGGCATAGCTGGCCTTGTGGGTATTACTTTGTACAGTTTTAGCTAATCAGTGAAAGAATGCACCTAGGGCTTGAAAGCTAAAAGTAGGCCTACAGTGACAATCACAGCCACAGTGTACTGTAAAACTCTTTTTGGTTGAAGGTACTAAGAACAAACCTTGGCCACCCAAGACTCTTAATCGGTCCCACACACCAGTAAGATTTGTAAAATGTTTGCTTGCAGAGAGTACTTAGCGCCTGTGAACAATGTCACCAGACTTTGTTAAAATACTCCATTCCAGAAGGTGGCAGTAGCATTGCATTCTTACGCTTAGTTTGGCGATGCGAGTCCCTGTGTATTTTGCTTTGTAGGTATCCAATGTTTGCTAACTAGCTACCTGTGCTAATGTTGTTTTTGTTGTAAAAATCCGTTGTTTATACTAGACAGATGACCACAGCTAGATAACTAGCTAGCAAGATAACGAAGAAAATATTTAATTCACTCTCCATAATCCCATACTGCCAGTGGCTGCCCATAGCCAATTATTCAGCTGGCTAGATAACCTTAGCTAAACCTTTAGAATGTAATTCGCTKATTTTTTCCTTTTTGTTGTCACTCCTGTCGGTTTCCCCACTTGGAGGTTTGTGCTCTCTGATTGACTCAAAGTCAAGTTGTCGGCCACTGAGGAGCATTGCAATTCTACAAGTAGCAATMGCAGATTCGTCGGTACCAGTTCAGTATGCAGCTGGTACATCTTTTGTTCTAGCAAGAGAAGAAATGGCCTCCTACTGTGATAAGTACCTATTGGCAGTCAGATTCTCTTAATGATTTAAACCTTAGCTGCCAAAGAGTAACCATGTCCTTGTTCAAGGCTAAACCATAATTTCCATTGCCCTTTCCTCGTTATCTTCAGGATTTGCCTTGCCTGTGAACTAGACTACTAGTCTAGTGACTGCCTGACCACCTGTATTCACTGTTGAGGCTTCCTTTGTCTCCACTGAGTGGCTCTTCCATGTTGGGTTGACGAGAGGCCCTTTTGTTTGCCTCTGCTTGCCACTTCATTGCTGTGCCAACAGATGCTGTTTGTCTTGTTTACGAGGATGTGGGGTGGTTTTAGAAATTAGATGTCAATGACGGTCTGTTCCCAGTGCGATTCCCCGATGCTCGAGCACTCTTAAGTTTGCTTGTTCACAGAATGTCACATTCAGATGCTTTGGTGTCATGCCTGTGCATCATAATGGAAGTGGCTAGTGGAAAGAGTGGGCAAATTGGTTGTAAAAGGTCAGACAAATGGTTAAGCTTAAAGTTCTTTATGTCTATGACATGTTATGGAAATGTCAACCAGTCAAGTATGCCTGTGTCTCGTTGCTCTTGTGTGTGATTTTAGTTTTTTCCCCATGTTTTAATTAGCAACTTTCTCAGTGTTAAGCTAAACTCTTTTTCTACTTAAATAGATTTGAGGAGAAATTTAACACAATCGAATGGGTATAAGCGCAAGTAAACAACTTTCTATTACTTCCTGCTTTTTTTTTGAATCTTTTGAAAAGATTTCTCTAGAAATCTTGTTAAAGCAGACCTGTTGAAATCCACGCCTAGTTTAGTGACTCACAGGCCAGTTGAGGTAGAATTTGTACATGTCTTATGTTTGAATAGGAGACTCACTGGGCCAAAGCAGGCACTCCAGAACATTTATAGCATACTCGACTATTCACTTTAATCTCAATGTAAACGCATGAATTCATGACAAAACCAGCTCACACCCGACAGGCAGGCAGACAAAGACAGGCAGGCAGAGCAGAGGCAGGCAGGCAGGCAGACGTTCACGCAGGCAGGCAGGCAGGCAGGCAGGCAGACGTTCACGCAGGCAGGCAGACGTTCACGCAGGCAGACGTTCACGCAGGCAGGCAGACGTTCACGCAGGCAGGCGTTCACGCAGGCGGCAGGCAGACGTTCACGCAGGCAGGCAGGCAGACGTTCACGCAGGCAGCAGCAGACGTTCACGCAGGCAGGCAGACGTGCAGGCAGGCAGACAGACGTTCACGCAGGCAGGCAGACGTGCAGGCAGGCAGACAGACGTTCACGCAGGCAGGCGCAGACAGACTTCACGCAGGCAGGCAGACAGACGTTCACGCAGGCAGGCAGGCAGACAGACGTTCACGCAGGCAGGCAGGCAGACAGACGTTCACGCAGCAGGCAGGCAGGAACAGACGTTCACGCAGGCAGGCAGGCAGACAGACGTTCACGCAGGCAGGCAGGCAGGCAGGACAGACGTTCACGCAGGCAGGCAGGCAGCAGACAGCTTCACGCAGGGCAGCAGGCAGACAGACGTTCACGCAGGCAGGCAGGCAGACGGTCACGCGAGGCAGGCAGACGTTCACGCAGGCAGGCAGACGTTCACGCAGGCAGACAGACGTTCACGCAGGCAGACAGACGTTCACGCAGGCAGGCAGACGTTCACGCAGGCAGGCAGACGTTCACGGCAGGCAGCAGACGTCACGCAGGCAGGCAGACGTTCACGCAGGCAGGCAGACGTTCACGCAGGCAGGCAGACGTTCACGGCAGGCAGGGCAGACGTTCACGCAGGCAGGCAGGCAGACAGACGTTCACGGCAGGCAGGCAGGCAGACAGACGTTCACGCAGGCAGGCAGCAGACAGACGTTCCAGCAGGCAGGCAGGCAGACAGACGTTCACGCAGGCAGGCAGGCAGACAGACGTTCACGCAGGCAGGCAGGCAGACAGACGTTCACGCAGGCAGGCAGGCAGACAGACGTTCACGCAGGCAGGCAGGCAGACAGACGTTCACGCAGGCAGGCAGGCAGACAGACGTTCACGCAGGCAGCAGGCAGAGACAGACGTTCACGCAGGCAGGCAGGCAGACAGACGTTCACGCAGGCAGGCAGACGTTCACGCAGGCAGACAGACGTTCAGCGCAGGCAGGCAGACAGACGTTCACGCAGGCAGACAGACGTTCACGCAGGCAGGCAGGCAGACAGACGTTCACGCAGGCAGGCAGGCAGACAGACAGACCTTTAAGATATAATATCACTTTTAAAATACAGAAACGCAGCCAACAAAATGCATCAAACGGCTGTATTTTGAAAGTTGCACATCTTAAACTTGATTGCTGACATGTCAAACATTTCCGGACTATATCAACAATGGGCTAATGAAACAAATATCAAAAGATAATTTTGGGGGTGGAATTGTCCTTTAACAGAGGTCCCTCAAAAGGCAAAGTTCATTGTCATGGTCACTGCAACAACATACACAAAAACTCACTCGGGAGGAAATTAACTGATTCATTTAAATCCTCTATCTTTCCAAACCCTTCTGTAGTTGAGACATCTATATGTTTCAGTAAGTTACATGGCTTCACCTATATTTGCACACGCCACAATGGTTCCTGTATAGATTTTTTATTTTCTTTGCAGATCTGTTTAGAGAGCAAATTCTTTGTTAAACAAACAATTGTACCCCCTGTCGCCGTGTTGAAAGATCATTTCATTTCTTTACACAAAATAAATGACGTCTCCCCATACCATTTCTCCTAGCGCATATAGTCTGGTGTTCATCCCCCTTCAAGTCCTAGCCTGCTCAGACATGCCAAATAGGTTTTGAAAAGACCCTCTAGTATTACTGGAGAGCTTTGGAAATCKTTTTTTGTCTTGGTTTAAACAGACAATGCATCTGGAAAGGCTTGTTGTAAACAGTCTTTAGTGACTGATTAGCTTTTTTGGGTCATTGAGCAACAGCTTAATATTTATCCATGCGTTGTGMAAGAGATTTTTTTTCGTCTTTATTAACTGCGTAGTTGAACAGTTATGGTAGCTTGTATTGTTCACTGTGAACTATGCGCTCATCTTTTGGCTAAAGTATCAAAAATCTCATGTTTCTTTTCTGTTCTTCAGGCAAGGCTTTCGACATCACTTACGTGCGACTCAAGTTCCACACCAGCCGCCCAGAGAGCTTCGCCATCTACAAGCGCACAAGTGAGGATGGACCATGGACGCCTTACCAGTACTACAGTGGCTCCTGTGAGAAGACCTACCAGAAGACCAACAGGGGCTTCATCCGCACCGGACAGGACGAACAACAGGCCCTGTGCACAGACGAGTTCAGCGACATCTCACCCCTGACTGGAGGAAACGTCGCCTTCTCCACCCTTGAAGGCCGGCCCAGTGCTTACAACTTTGACAACAGCCCAGTTCTTCAGGTAAAGAAAACATCTGCTGTTTTATAGCGTTCTAGAGACCTTGACATAGGAACATTGTGTGATGCTTTTGTTCCAGCTCCATATGTATGATCCCAGACTTGTGTCCCTGGGTGGCTGTTTTATTTTGCTTTATTTTTCCAAGGTTGTCTGAGGCACAGAGTATGTAGTGCATCATATATAGGTAGTGTTGAGGCAATCAATGATGTGGAAGAGTAGGTGGACAGAGTAATGATAAGTTAGCCCCTATACTTGAGATATTTTGGCCTGGACATTTGCTGTTGGCAGGCGTGCCCAATGGAAGGGAGTAGCACACTAGTCCAGTTGGGAAAGTGTGAGAGCCTGACCAGTGCCAAGTGCTGCAACATGTTGCTAGGTGACGCCCCCAGATTTCCCACTACAGTACTGATTAAATTTGGCTCTACAGAGGCACAGCTGGAGATGTTTGTTGCACATTGCTTTTAGCAAGTGAGAATTTGTGTGTGTGCTTCCAGACAAAGCACAACGATACTACTAGCCTATAGGGCCGGAGAATTCAAATCAAATTTTATTTGTCACATACACATGGTTAGCAGATGTTAATGCGAGTGTAGCGAAAATTGCCAGGGACCTCACGATACAATATGTATTGCATTTCAATATTGCAGTTTCATGTTTCAAACATATTGCTCATAGTGCTGAAAACATGTTGGCTCACTTAAAAGAAAAAAAGATGTAGAACAATCTATTGGATAAAAAATACCTGAGTTTTTGCACAGGTACAGCCGACTAGCGCTAGCTAATGCTACCTAGCAATAACAACAAAAAAGCTAAACGTTTTTATTTTTATTTTTGATCAGTGTTGATATAATATTGTCAAAAATAATATTATTATATGTAACTGTATCGATTTGTTTTCCTCCCATCACTACTAACCTAGATCAGATTTTTAACCCAAATGACTAACATTTTATAGACTAACCGTTTATAGCCTTTATAGCCGTTTATAACCTACTACTTACTATGTTCATGTAAGAAAGTTGTCTTTATATATAAAGGGTTTATCTTGAGTGCTTTGTTAATTAAAAGTAGTCCGCTGATGCCTGGTAATTTCAGATATATTTTAACGTTATAATTCTTGTTTTTACAAAAACTAGTCAGCTCATGACTCATAGTACGTATTTATCTGCTATTGGTTGTTCATGCTATTTTCTGCCTTTGTAGAATACCCTGGCTTTCAAATGTAATGCTCTATCTCTAGCAAATGAACAAATTTAGCTCTGGCGCCATATACTTCCATATTTGACTTTCTCATGTGACATAGCTATATATACCAAAGCCCAAGACTCTTTTTGGAATGGATACCTTTGAGGCGTCATAGGGCTACATTGCAGGGATAGTTGTATTTGTTAAGTGGACTCTGTAATATTTGAATGTTTAAGATTCCTAAGGATATGGAATATTTTTCGTACAACAACAATCTACCAAAACATTTTAATATTGGGCTAACTCTGTATACAGAAAATATAGCCTACAGGTAAGATAATGAACAGAAAAAAACTTCATCCAGCTGTAGAGTGCATTTGGAAAGTATTTTGACTTTTCCCACATTTTGTTACTTTAACAGCCTTATTATAAAATGTATTAAGTAGTTTTTTTCCGCTCATCAGTCTACACACAATACCCCATAATGACAAAGCAAGCACAGGTTTTTATACATTTAAGCAAATGTATAAAAAACAGTGATTACAGCCTTGAGTCTTCTTGGGTATGACGCTACAAGATTGGCCTGTATTTTGGGGAGTTTCTCCCATTCTTCTCTGCAGATCCTCTCATGCTCTGTCAGGTTGGATGGGGAGTGTCGCTGCACAGCTATTTTCAAGTCCGGGCTTTGGCTGGGCCACTCAAGGGCATGTGTTATCTTGGCTGTGTGCATAGGGTCGTGTCCTGTTGAAAGGTGAACCTTCGCTCCAGCCTGAGGTCCTGAGCACTCTGGAGCAGGTTTTCAAGAAGGATCTCTCTGTACTTTGCTCTGTTCATTTGATGTTATTTTAATGGACCAAAAAAATTGCCTTTATTTCAAAAACAAGGACATTTTTGAATTGACCCAAAACATTTGAACAATGGTGTATAAGTGGATGGAGTGATAGTGCCAGAGAAGTCAAAGGGGTAAACGAGCAGAGCCTTTGGCCCCGTGCCTGAGACAGACGGAGCCTGCTCTGACTCATGGCTGCCCTATGGATGTGTCAGACTGTTCTAGTAGAGTTAGGCTATAAGTGGCAAAACATTGGAGCTGTTGTCAGCAAAAACTCAAGCCTGATGTATGTTTTGAGTTAGTTAGTCTACTGTTAGTAGTTAGGCTACAACTAATTCTGCAGAATGTTTGTTGGCAAATAATTTTGCCTGAGCAAGCGATATGAAGCACATGGGACTTGGCTGCATTTACAACTCCTGTTCAAAAAATAATTAAAACAGTGTATTAAAATGTTGAATGTAAAACAGGCTATTTAAACCTGCATGTGTGGAAAAMAACAGAATCTTAGATGTTACTCTTCCGTTGTTTACGCCGGATTTGTCCTCTGCTGTAATTCTAAACAAGCAAACAAAAGGCTTCTGTCTTCTCATTCCAGAACCAGTCTGATTCCATGAGAATGTCTGAGGTTTACATTAGTTTGGCTGTATTTATTTTTCTTCTAAATGGCTGCAATAGGACCTGGGATAGTGCTTAGTCTCTCATTTAAAATGTAAACTTTAAACCCGAAAATAATTAATTTTACGTCAAACAAACCTATTGTGCAGTTCACATTAACATCTCCAATCCTCTCTCCCTTTTCTCCTCCGTCAAGAGAAGTTGTAAGTTAATAACTCTACATACATATTTAGCAGGCAAGGCCGGGCAGATGTGTTTGTAGAGTCTGACCTGGCTGCATTTTAACACTGTCCTTTTTGTCTTTTTTTCAGGAYTGGGTGACAGCTACAGATATCAAAGTGACCCTGAACAGGCTCAACACATTCGGAGATGAAGTTTTCAATGATCCCAAGGTCCTGAAATCCTACTACTACGCTATCTCAGACTTTGCAGTGGGAGGAAGGTGAGAGTGGTTCCCTCGGCATTATGCTATCTCTATCATGCAACAACTTTTGGCAGAAAAGCCACTGCCTGGCTTTTCCCTTGTGTACAGGTTTTTTACATTTTATTTTACCAATACCATTGAATATAGCAATTTCACACACACAAATATATTTTCTATGAATAATTAATCGTACAAGTTTTTATTTTATTTGGAATTAGAGCATAAAAAGGAAAAATGGCTACATAATTTATTCCTATCAAATTCCTTTAAAGGATGAGGCCCTGTCTGTTAGCCACACAGCGTGTTTTGTCTGGGTGTTGTTAGGTAAATCAATCATCTAAAGTAGCGTAGTCTGACTTTTGATCAAGTTCATATCACATATCTGGCCCCATTTTACTTTGTGTGGGTTCATTCTCAGCGGCTTAACCAAGAATCCAAAAAAACTATCCCTCCCAAGTTTTGAACTGAAAAGCCAGAAGAGAAGAGGGGATTCTGACACGTATTAAACTTACCCCTTGCCGCTGCAGTGTCTTTTCACCTTAATCTGTTTTGAAATATAGAGCAGATTTCCATTACACAGCCACGCTGTTGGCATTCCTGCCTGGTTGTGCTGGATTATAGTGCACGGACGCCGGAATGGGGCGAGCCCCGATATGACGACAGAGTTGAGTCCAAAGACCAAGCCAGTCCAAGCTCTGGTGTAGTAGTCCTACTCTACCTGTCAGGGCACCAAGTTCACAGTCCACTGGTCAGCCATGTCAGCACATCTACCAGCTAGCCTATACTGAGTGGGAAATGGATCTGACTCATAGTACAGGTACTACAAAATGGAAAAGACAGTGAGGGAGGTTTGCTTTTTTTTGTTTTTTAGATAAACAAACGGCCTATTCTGTTTAATAGGCCTCTAATGCTATAGTGTCTTCCTTCCTGTTGTCAATTTTTCCACACTTCGCTGCCAAGGAACACTTGAAACAATACCTAAAGGTTGCTGCCATGCAAGTCTTCTCTTGTTCAGAAGGGCTCTTTCGAGGTGTCTCAGGTGGAGAATGTTCAGCCCTTCTGCATTGGGCAAACGCAATGGAGTTATCAGTCCAAATAGAACTCTCCCAGTGCTGACATTGATTTGGTTAAAGGTGTAATAGGAATATATTTGTTGATGGATCATTAAGTCAAATTATCTTGAAGTATTTTTGTGATTCCCAACAACGCATACTTCGAGTAATGACTTTCAAACGAACAAGATGTAGGCTACAAATAGTGGTGTGTTAGATGGAGTCCACGTTGACGTCCAAGATGCTGCTATCTGTCAAATGTAGATAAACACCTATTTGTAGATGACTGTAAATATAACCATGCTACTATCATGTGATAACAGGTCACCCACTTAAAAAGCTTGCATACAAAGGACAAAGGTGACGGACTTATATGATTGCACTGAAAATCAATGCAGTTGATATACCATATGGTTGGTGTTAGACTGTTTAACCAAGTAATTAAGTCTGTTAGGTTAATCAATAACTGAGTCCCATTTGATTTTTACAGTCAGGTCCTCTAAGACCAGTGCAAAAGACCACTGGTCAGAGACCATATTCATAAAGCGTCTCAGAGTAGAAGTGCTGATCTAGGATCAGTTTTGCCGTTTACGTCATAATGAATAAGATGACATAGACAGCGGGGACTTGATCCTCCTCAGAGAGGCTTTGTGAATACGGCCCAGATGTTTGAATTGTGCATTGTAACTCTCACGATGACAAACAGACTCCACTGGTCTCTGCTGTTCCAGGTGCAAGTGCAACGGCCATGCGAGTGAGTGTGCGAAAAACAACGGTTTCGGCAAACCGGTTTGCAACTGCAAGCACAACACGGAGGGCGATGACTGCAATGTGTGCAAGCCGTTCTACAACGACCGTCCCTGGAGGAGAGCTACAGCCAATAACCCTAACGAGTGTCTGCGTAAGTCAGTCCCTTGCCATCCCAAATGGTACCCTATTCCCTATATAGTGCACCACTTTTGACCAGAGCTCTATGGACCCTAGTCAGGGGCCCCGGTCAAAAGTAGTGCACGACATAGGGAATAGGATACTATTTGGGACACAACCCAGGAGATGAGTGTCTACGTAAATCCCATAGCAAGAAATTCTTCCTGTTTCTGTGCAGGCCAGGCAGACATTCATATCATACTGCAAATGCATAACTAATCCGGTTCAGAACAGTCCACACCACACTTCACACCCACTTCCACACCCACCTCAATCTGCTTCAGGCCACATAATCTGCCATTTAGGGGAAAGTACGCCTGATATGTGAAATGTGCCAAATGAAATGCCCCACCCTTTAATGCAGGGAAGATTCAGTATGATGTTGATGTTCCATATGTATGTGTTTCTACCACCCTCTCACATATATATTGAACCCATCATACGTTGTCCCTAAAACGTTATGGGGTTAACTGATAGCTTGTTTACCAAAGCCTGGTATGTAAAATGTGCTTTTCCCACTGAAATCCGGCAGTTAAAATTCTACTGCTTCCTCCCTAATATACACATACATTGATCTCACGCACACAAAAACGAATGGCTACTTTTTCTGGTGGTCCCAGCGTGCAACTGTAATGGCAAGAGTGCAGAGTGCTACTTTGACCCTGAGCTCTACCGTGCCACTGGCCACGGAGGACACTGCCGCAACTGTGCCGACTACACAGACGGGCCCAACTGTGAGCGCTGCCTGGACAACTACTACAGACACACATCTGGCACCCGCTGCCTGCCCTGCAGCTGCAACCCAGTAGGTAAGTGTCTGGAGTCTATACCAATAAATCCTTATGTGCATCCGAAATGGCACTCTATTCCCTACATAGTGCACTACTTTTGACCAGAGTGGTGTAGGCCCTGGTCAAAAGTTGTGCACTACATAGGGAATAGGGTGCCATTTGGGATGCAGATGTACTGTTTCTATTGGGGTTAAAGGATAAGTCCAGTATGAAGCCAGGCTTTGTTGTGAAGGGACTGCCCTTGGTGCTGTTTTATGGGATTCAGCGACGAACCACAAGTCATAATTAGGGCTCGGAATTGTAAGGGACCTCACAATACGATACTATCACGATACTTGGGTGCCGATACAATATGTGCTGCGATTTGATACTGACATTTTATTGTAATTTGATGTTCCAAACATATTGCTCCATTTACTGTATGTCTGCTGCAGAGAGACAAAAGAGAGGGTGGGAATTTCTTTTGATCAGTAATGGAAATAAAAGACCTGGAGAACATGTTGACTCACTATTTAAAAAGAATCTATAGGATTAAAAATTACAGCATTTTCATACATCCTCTGCTCTGTTACCTCATGCTACCATTATTGTGCAATGTGTAACCTAATGAAAACCACTGCAAAACGCATGTGACATCGATACTGCTTTAGCTGCCAATACGGGTTATTAGAACAAGACTGTCCGCATGTGATGTGAATTATCTGTGCTCTTAAAACATGATTGTCTGCATGTGTGTTAGAGGTCATCCAATTAGTCGGCATGGCCGATTATCTTATAAAAGAAACGATCAATCTTCACATAATCACGAGTTAACGACACATGGTTGATGATATTACTATGTTAACTAGCTTGTCCTGCGTTGCTTATAATCAATGCCGTACCTGTTAATTTATCATTGAATCACAGCCTACTTCAACTTTGCCAAACTGGTGATGATTTAACAAAAGCGCATTTGCAAAAAAAGCACATTCATTGCACAAATGTACCTAACCATAAACATCAATGCCTTTCTTAAAATCAGTACACAGAAGTATTTAAACCTGCATATTTAGATAAAATAAATGCATGTTAGCAGGTAATATTAACTAGGGAAATTGTGTCACTTCTCTTGCGTTCAGTGCAAGCAGAGTCAGGGGGTATATGCAACAGTTTGGGCCGCCTGGCTCGTTGCAAACTGTGTTTTCTTCCTAAGAAAGACCGTAATTAATTTGACAGAATTTTACATAATTATCACATAACATTGAAGGTTGTGCAATATTTAGACTTAGTTGCCACCTGTTCGATAAAATACGGGAAATAATATTTCGTTGAAAGAATAAACATTTTGTTTTCGAAATGATAGTTTCCGGATATGACCATAATGACCTAAGGCTCGTATTACTGTGCTTTGGACTAGTTACCGAAAGGTTGCAAGTTCAAATCCCCGAGCTGACAAGGTACAAATCTGTCGTTCTGCCCCTGAACAAGGAAGTTAACCCACTGTTCCTAGGCCGTCATTGAAAATAAGAATTTGTTCTTAACTGACTTGCCTAGTTAAATAAAGGTAAAATAAAAAATAAAAAAACTGTTTATTATAATTAAGTCTATTATTTGATAGAGCAGTCTGACTGAGCGGTGAGCATTCAAACAGCACTTTACTGCGTTTGCSAGCAGCTCTTAGCAATGCTTGATTCACCGCGCTGTTTATGACTTCAAGCCTATCAACTCCRGAMATTAGGCTGGRAATACTAAAGMGCCTATAAGAACATCCAATAGTCAAAGGTATGTGAAATACAAATGGTATAGGTTGGAATAGTCGATGCGTCATAATTCCTATAACTACAACCTAAAACTTCTTTAGCTGGGAATTATTCCAGGAGTGGGAATATTGAAGCACCAGCTTTTATATGTTCTCATGTTCTGAGCAAGGAACTTAAACTTTTTTAAATGGCACATATTGCACTTTTACTTTCTTCTCCAACACTGTGTTTTTGCATTATTTAAACCAAATTGAACATGTTTCATTATTTATTTGAGACTAAATAGATTTTATTTATGTATTATGTTAAGTTAAAATGAAAGGGTTCATTGTTCATTCAGTATTGTTGTAATTGTCATTATTACAAATATATGTAAAAAATCGGCCGATTTTAATCGGTATCGGCGTTGAAAAATCCTAATCGGTCAACCTCTGTGTGTAGCAGTGTGCTGAAATGATGAACTGAGGTTGATCTGTGCTTCTATTTCCTCTCTACTGCCAGGCTCTCTGGCCACTCAGTGTGATAACACAGGACGCTGCAGCTGTAAACCAGGTGTGATGGGGGACAAGTGTGACCGCTGCCAACCTGGCTTTCACACGTTGACCGAAGCAGGCTGCAGGTAAAAACCAGCACTAACAAGCCAATCACTGTTACCAGCCACTCAACATGTCATTTATCTTTTTACTGCTCCAGATCAAACAATCTTAACGTTTTATTATGGTTCCTTCTAATGTATTTATCGTTTGCGCTTCATGTGTTTATTTGGGAGTGAGATGGAGCCCTTAATTTTAGCGTGTATCCCAAATAAAAAAATGTAATGTAACCTTTATTTAACTTCGCAAGTCAGTTAAGAACAAATTCTTGTTTACAATGATGGCCTACCCCAGCCAAACCTGGACGACGCTGGGCCAATTGTGTGCCGCCCTATCACAGCCGGATGTGATCAACCTGGATTCGAACCAGGGACTGTAGCGACGCCTCTTGCACTGAGATGCAGTGCCTTAGACCGCTGCGCCACTTGGGACCCTACTCCAGGGCTCTGTTCATAAGTAGTGCACTATAGAGGGAATAGGATATCATTTTGAATGCAGTTTAGAGTTCTGCGCCGGGCAAGCTATTGTCCTTTTACTTTATTTAAGGAAATCAACATGCTCGCAGCAGGTCTGCTTTAGATTGTGGCTGTCTGACCCATGCTGTTAATGTGAATGGCTGTGCTTCCCCTCTCCCCTCCATCGTCCCTCTGCTATCCAGACCTTGCTCCTGTAACCCTTCCGGAAGCACACAGGAGTGTGATGTCCAGACAGGCCGTTGCCAGTGCAAGGACAACGTGGAGGGCTTCAGCTGTGACAGGTCAGCGTCAGACCTACTCGCTCTCTCCGTCACAGGGATTCATTACACAGACACACACACACACAGATACAGCACACACACAAACATGATTTCCTTATAACAAAAATATACTCTAACAAGGTGTGTTGTCAGTTAGGAATGTATTTTGTCTGGGAATATTTATGGGTTTAGAGTGACACAGGGTTACYAAAGACTGTCACTTAGGCAGTGAGATACGAGTTGGCTCCATTCGGCTCGTGCAACACAGTTAACGGTATTGTTCATTGGGGTGGTAAACTGTTTTAAAGGTGCTTTGCAGCATTTCAGCTCCTCTTCTGTCATCACATCCTTATGTTGAACTACAGATGTTTAAAAGCCGCCCCTGACACACAGAAACACAGGAGAGTACCCCTCTCTCAGTGAAAGAATGCTCTGTATGTGTGCAAAATGGAATTAGACCGGCCACATGGTTCCCCTAGCAGCGAAGGAGAAAATAGCCCATAGATAGCTCAACCCTCCCCACTGAGACAGACTGGCAGCCAGGCCTTCTATGGCTTCTCCCAAGCCCAGTCACCCAGCCAGTCACCGCTGGCTTGTTTGCTGCCTGGAACACTTTTCTCTCTGCCTTTGTGCAATGGCCACCACCTAGCCCCCTCTCACCCCCAAAAACAGCACCTTTCCCCTCCACAGCTCCAGCTCCACAGACGCTGGTGGGTGAAACATTCCTCCCAGCCACCCAGCTGGGCCACAGATGGAATGAATGACCCCCCCCTCAGTGTAGATATGTCCCAAATAGCACCCTATTCCCTATAATGTGGTCAAAAGTAGTGTACCATATAAGGAATAGGATGCCATTTGGCACACTACAGTTTGTCAGATGCTGCATGGTCACTCACAACAAGAGACTGAAATTACAGACCGGTGTTTGTCTGTCTGCCTTTTAGCGACAGCAGTTTCACAGTCTAATAAATTGTCATTCTCCCTGGCTGTCATTCGATTTAAACTGTCAATGTATTTTAGTCTCTGTTGAAATGTATATCCATATCATATGAGGACTCGAAAGGCAATGTAGGACTCATTATAGAATATAAGCTACGTCTCAAACTGAATGTCAATAGTTTCACATACAGTGCCTTCAGAAAGTATTCATACCCCTTGGCTACATAAGTATTCATACCCCTGAGTCAATACATGTTATAATCACCTTTGATAGCGATTACACCTGTGAGTCTTTCTGGGTAAGTTTCGGTGAGCATTTCACACCTGGATTGTACAATATTTGCAAATGTATTTTTTTAAACTCTTCAAGCTCTGTCAAGTTGGGTGTTGATCGTTGCTAGACAGCCATTTTCAAGTCTTGCCATAGATTTTCAAGTACATTTAAGTCAAAACTGTAACTCAGCCACTCGGGAACGTTCAATGTTTTGGTGAGCAACTCCAGTGTGTATTTGACCTTGTGTTTTAGGTTATTGTCCTGCTGAAAGGTGAATTCATCTCCCAGTGTCTGGTGGAAAGCAGACTGAACCAGGTTTTCCTCTAGGATTCTGCCTTTTCTCAGCTCCATTCAGTTTATTTTTTATCCTGAAAACTCCCCAGTCCTTAACAATTACAAGCATATCCATAACTTGATGCAGCCACCACTATGCTTGAAAATATGGAGAGTGGTACTCAGTAATGTATTGGATTTTCCCCAAACATAACTTTGTATTCAGGACAAAAAGTTAATTGCTTTGCCACATTTCTTTGAAGTATTACTTTGGTGCCTTGTTGCAAACAGGATTAATGTTTTGAAATATTTTATTCTGTACAGGCTTCCCTCTTTTCACTCTGTCAATTAGGTTAGTATTGTCGTGTAACTACAATATTGTTGTTGCGCCATCATTTTTTCCCCTATCACAGCCATTAAACTCTTAACTGTGTTAAAGTTACCGTTGGCCTCATGGTGAAATCCCTAAGTTGTTTCCTTTCTCTCCGGCGACTGAGTTAGGAAGGATGTCTGTATCTTTGTAGTGACTGGGTGTATTAATACACCATCCAAAGTGTAATTAATAACTGCACCATGCTCAAAGAGATATTCAATGTCTGCTTTTTACATTTTTAGCCATCTACCAATAGGTGCTCTTCTTTGTGAGGTATTGCAAAACCTCCCTGGTCTTTGTGGTTGAATCTGTGTTTGAAATGCACTGCTCGACTGAGGGACCTTACAATTATCTGTATGTGTGGGGTACAGAGATGAGGTAGTCATTCAGAAATAATGTTAAAAATAATTGCACACAGAGTGAGTCCATGCAACTTATTATGTGACTTGTTAAGCACATTTTTACTCCTGAACTTAAAGGGGTTGAATACTTAAGACATTTCAGCTTTTCATTTGTAGTTCATTTGTTTAAAAAAAAAGAAAAGAAATCCACTTTGACATTATGGTGTATTGTGTGTAGGCCAGTGACACAATCTCAATTTAATACATTTTAAATTCAGGCAGTAACACAACAAAATGTAGAAAAAGGTCAAGGGGTGTGAATACTTTCTGAAGGCMCTGTATCCAATCCTAAAGCCTCATTTTACCTCAGTTTTATTCTGGTAACTTTTTATGAAATCGATTGACTATGTTGACTATCTATTTGCAGATTTAGACTTACCCATTGCGCATATCATTTTTTATGGACTTTGCAATTAAAAGGCTGTGGTTTATTTTAGGTGTAAGCTGGGCTACTTCAACATGGACCCCCAGAACCCTCAGGGTTGCACTCCGTGCTTCTGCTTCCAGCATTCATCTGTCTGTGACAGCGCTGAAGGCTACAGCATTGACACAGTCTCCTCCACCTTCGACCGAGGTAAGCCCATACACACCTTTTCATTATGGGCCGTTCTGGCTCGGACAAGGCTTATATTTTATTAAGCTGGAGGAAGTTTCTAGAAATATTCCGAAAGTATGCAAATATCACATAAGTTTTGGAACAGGTATTTGTGATGTAAAGTTATTTGATAGAATTGAATGTAACATTTGAAACCTGTTCCTAGATGATGAGCAGTGGACAGGCCAGCAGCGTGACAGCTCCAGTGTTTCAGTCCAGTGGTCTGCTGGTGGAGAGATCTCCCTCATCTCCGATGACTACTTCCCAATCTACTTTGTGGCTCCAGGTACTGTGTGACTGACACTAACTCAAAAACTTTTATTGTGAAAGATGCATTTAAATTGTATTTTTGTTACTATTTGAGGACTTAATTTAAGTGAGCCTATGGGGAAACCGTGTGATTGCCCCAAAGACCTATGGGAGATGGTGTCTTATCTAAATTGTGGCAACATTGTTGAAGTGATCCTAACATGTATTTTTTGTTATGTCATTACTGTAGAGATGTTCCTGGGCAATCAGCTGCTGAGCTATGGCCAGAATCTCACCCTGAACTTCCGGGTGGACAGGAGAGACACGCGCCTCTCAGCCGAGGATGTGGTTCTGGAGGGGGCTGGTCTCAGAGTGGCTGTGCCTCTCATTGCTCAGGGAAATGCCTATCCTGGAGAGAACATGCAGACGTTTGTGTTCAGGTGTGTGGAAATCATACAGACGTACCCCAGAGATGTGTATAGAATACCAGCACAACAAAAGTTCATAATTTGAAGTTGGCTTTTTCCAGCATATTCTGTTGTAATAACATCATTTAGAAATTGTCACATAGAAAGCAAACGCATGAAGTTGTCGTATGTTATCTGATGTTGTGAATGCCCCATGAACTGTTTTTTTTTCTTCTTTCGGTCAGGCTCCACGACAGCACAGACTACCCCTGGAGGCCCACCCTCACTCACTCAGAGTTCCAGAAGCTTCTGCACAATCTGACGTCCATCAAGATCCGTGGCACCTACAGCGAGAGAAGTATGCACTCACTCTTCCATCTCACCTCATTTCACTATGTAAACCATACATCCTGGTTCAGGGCCTGTATTCATAAAGGATCTTAGAGTAGGACTACTGATCTATGAGCATGTTTCCCCTGTTCATATAATCTTATGTATTATGATCTAAAACACAAAAAAACGGATCCTAGGTCAGCACTGCTACTTAAAGACGCTTTATGAATATGGGCGTAGGACTAAAGTAGTGTCTGTCGGATTGGACCATGACAAGCGGCAAGTTAGTTAGGTCTAGCGAACTGATAAACTTGAATTTCATATCCTTTTATCAGTTCTGAGGACATCACGGAGAGGATGTTGAAACTCCAGTCTAGTCATTATATTAGTGCGCAGGTTATGGCTGAATTTCTCATTTCCCCTAATGACACAACGTGGTGGTGATTTACCCTGTTATTGAAGTCATCAGATCCTCTCAGAACAAATATCCATATAACTCTAAGAACAAAGCCATATAGTAACATTCAGGTACCCCACTACRTTAGACATGACCAGTGAGGCCTAATTAATGCAATACAAATTAAAAGCTGGGAGACAAGAATGTTGGTGGTCTGTATCTTTGATTCCATGTTCACGACGGTAGGCAAGGCACTTTGGTCACCGTTTCAGCCTAGTGGTCTTTCTTAAGACAAGAAACGGATATGATCTAATCAGTGCTCATCGTTCCCCAGGTGCTGGTTACCTTGACGATGTGAAGCTGATCACGGCGAGGAGAGGTCCCGGGAGCCCGGCTCGCTGGGTAGAGAAGTGTACCTGCCCTCAAGGCTACGTGGGACAGCACTGTGAGAGGTGCGCCCTGGGATACAGGAGGAGCAGACCAGACCTGGGGCCCTTCAGTTCCTGTGACTCCTGCAACTGTAACGGACACAGTGACACGTGCAACCCCGACACAGGTCAGTGAGATGGTAATGACCGGCATGAGTCCCAAATGGCTCCCTATGTAGTGCACTACTTTAGAGCCGGGCCCATAAGGAAACGATAAAGCCCAGAGGACTAGAGGTTAGAGACAAGTCCTCAATCACCACATGACTGGTTGGGTAAATGTCCCAGACAGGAGTCATGCAGTAGACTTGGGCCCCTGTGACTGTATTTGTATCTGCTTGGTGAATTGTGTCTGCGTTTGGAACCGTGGGGGGTTGCACATTAAATGTCCCCTTTATAGACCATGGAACAGAACAGAGAGTAACAGATCACACTGTCATCCAGTAATAACACACTGCTATAAAGAGATGTATCTGTGTGCCCAATGGTTTAAAACATGACTGATAGGCAGGCTACTCTCTCCTCATCTACTCTAAAGAGGTGTCTGGATGGAATAATAGTGGGGCCCTTTAAACTCTCATCTTAGACTCCCCTCTGGTGGTGGCTAGAGGCATGACGTGTGTGTTTTTGACATGTCTGTTTGAAGGGATGTGTGACTGCCAACACAACACAGCTGGGCTCAGTTGTGAGAGGTGTAAAGACGGTTACTATGGAGACTCCACTGTGGGCAGTTCCAGCGACTGCAAGCCCTGCCCCTGCCCCGGAGGATCCACTTGTGCTGTTGTGCCCAAGACCAAGGAGGTTGTCTGCACCAACTGTCCTACTGGAACCACAGGTAATAATAAACCATTTGCTGTACACTTTTTTATTAAATATATAAATAATCTGGGATTGAGACAGACTTTAGACAACCGACTTTGTCGATACATAGAACCACAAGTAATTAGAACTGGTTGGAGTACTCTGTAGATTGTTTTGAAAGTCTTTAAAAATACTTGTTTAATTATTTACTGTTAATTCACAAAATATTAAAATACACAGTTAAAAACATAAATAATTTTTCCAAATTGTGTATTGTATGTACTTATTTCTTAATTTAGTTTAGAAGTTGTTGCTATGGAAGCTTTTATTCGATATTCACATATGTTCATATTCACGTAATCCAAACTATGAATTGCATCTTTCCGCAGGCAAGCGCTGCGAGCTGTGTGATGACGGTTTCTTCGGAGACCCCCTGGGGGAGAACGGGCAGGTGAGGGTCTGTCGGGCCTGTAAGTGTAGCGACAACATCGACCCCAACGCTGTGGGCAACTGTGACAGAGAGACCGGGGAGTGCCTCAAGTGTATCTACAACACAGACGGCTTCTTCTGTGACCGCTGCAAAGAGGGCTTCTATGGAAACCCTCTGGCCACCAACGCCAATGACAAGTGCAAAGGTAAGACGAGAAAATGACTAGCATGACTTTTGGGTCGTGTGTGTGTATACTCGAGTTCCACATACTGTACAGATATGACTGATGTTGGCTGATGTGTTTATTGGTAGTAATGGGGGTCTCTTCCCCCTCCTGTGTTAATGGGGGTCTCTTCCCCCTCCTGTGTTAATGGGGGTCTCTTCCCCCTCCTGTGTTAATGGGGGTCTCGACCTCCTCCTGTTCCCAAATAGACAGTGTTCTGTTCCATTGTACCGTGTGTACAGTTCAGATGTACTATACAGAGGTGACTGATGCTTACTGTGTTAGCCATGGGTTTCTCTCGTCTCCCCTGTCCCCAGCCTGCTCCTGCTCTCCATATGGCACAGTGGACAGACAGACCAGCTGTCTACAGGTCACAGGCCAGTGCCAGTGTTTCCCCCACGTCACCAACAGGGACTGCAGCGCATGTCAGCCTGGCTTCTTCAACCTGCGGAGCGGAACAGGCTGTGAACAGTCAGTAACAGTACCCACTTTGCCAACACCTCAATATGGATATTTAGTGAAAGTGTTTCTTAGTAGGAATAGYGGTCTATGAAGCTTTTCCCTGTCTGATTTTGATCACTGTACCTCAACTGTTGCTGTTTTCTTATTGGAAATAGAGGCTGTAATACGCTATCTGTCGGATTTGGATCTCTGGTATGTTTCTAAGTTGTAATGTGTCTTGACCTTCTTTGATATCATGACAGATGCAACTGCAATTCTATTGGGTCCACCAACGGTCAGTGTGACATCGGTTCCGGTCAGTGTGAATGCCAGCCCGGCGTCACCGGTCAGCACTGTGAACGATGTGAGGTCAACTTCTTCGGATTCGGATTGTCAGGCTGCAAACGTACGCTTTCTCTTTCTTAAAATTCACTTTAATCTCTCTTTAACATGATGAAACTCTGAGAACTGGTCTTAATGAGCCATGCAGTTGTGTGACTATATTACTTGAGTAGGTTGTGACATGGTCTAATGGGAAGAGAATATCATCATAACCTGAAGTCTAACTGTATTTATTGTCATTATGTATTTTCAACCTCCGCTCTAAAATCACACTCATGTTTCAAGAGCCTCTTTAATTTTGGCCAGTTTTTCATCTCTCTTTATTTTTCTTCTGCTCTAGCGTGCGACTGTGACCCAGAGGGCTCCTCGACGGCCCAGTGTAAAGAAGATGGCCGCTGTGCGTGCCTTCCAGGCTTTGTGGGAGCCAGGTGTGACATGTGTGAGGAGAACTACTTCTACAACCGCTCTACTCCCGGCTGCCAGCAGTGTCCGTCCTGTTACTCCCTCGTCAGAGACAAGGTAAAGAATCTTGGTGGTGTTTTCGTCAGTGGATTATTTTGTCAAAGTTGAGTTCTATCACACCATCTCTTCTCTGTCCTTTCCTGTCTCTCCACTGTCTCTGTCCAATAAACTTCAAATATCCTTATAAAATATATATTTAATAAAGTTGAGTGTGCTTAACATGTCTGTACAGCTGTATAGGAACCCACTCTAAGCCTTGTGGTTTTACTCTTACGTAGGTGAACCAGCAGAGACAGAAGCTGCATGACCTGCAGACTTTGATTGACAACCTGGGCTCCACATCAGAGACTGTGAGTGACAAGGCGTTTGAGGACCGACTGAAGGAGGCAGAGAAATCCATCATGGACCTACTGGACGAGGCTCAGACCAGCAAAGGTGCAAGCCTCGAACCTTTCGGGGATTTTATAATATTGACATGTAATGTCTCGCTTGCTTGAAGAGATGCTGTTCTATTCAATAGCCATTAGATGAAATTMATCATATTAATTTTTTAGGACATAATGGGTTAATCAAACAAACGTTATTGTCCCGAGAGGGGAATTTGATGGTGTCACTAGGTTGAAACAATGCTGTTCTTGTCAACTAGAATTAGATCAAATGAATCATGAATTTGAGTTTATTTTATTTTTATATATATTGAAAGATTTAGGCAGGGATTAAACCCCGGTCTCCGGGGCCGTACATGTACATATATAAACTCCGTAAAAAAAACGAAACATTCCTTTTTCATGACCCTGTCTTTCAAAGATAATTTGTAAAAATCCAAATAACTTCACAGATCTTCATTGTAAAGGGTTTAAACACTGTTTTCCATGCTTGTTCAATGAACCATAAACAATTAACGACCGTTCCACAGGTGCGTGTTCATTAAGACACTAACAGCTTACAGACGGTAGGCAATGATGGTCACAGTTATGAAAACTTAGGACACTAAAGATGCCTTTCTACTGACTGAAAAACACCAAAAGAAAGATGCCCAGGGTCCCTGCTCATCTGCGTGAACGTGCCTTAGGCATGCTGCAAGGAGGCATGAGGACTGCAGATGTGGCCAGGGCAATAAATTGCAATGTCTGTACTGTGAGACGCCTAAGACAGCGCTACAGAGCAGACCACGTGTAACAACACCTGCACAGAAGCGGTACATCCAAACATCACACCTGCGGGACAGGTACAGATGGCAACAACAACTGRCTGAGTTACACCAGGAACGCACAATCCTTGCATCAGTGCTTAGACTGTCCACAATAGGCTGAGAGAAGCTGGACTGAGGGCTTGTAGGCCTGTTGTAAGGCAGGTCCTCACCAGACATCACCGGCAACAACGATGGACACAAACCCACCATCACGGGACCATACACGACTGGCAAAAAGTGCTCTTCACTGACGAGTTGCGGTTTTGTCTCCCAGGGGTGATGTTCGGATATGTGTTTATCGTCGAAGGAATCAGCGTTACAGCGAGGCCTGTACTCTGGAGCGGGATCGATTTGGAGMGGGCTGTGTGTCACAGAATCATCAGACTGAGCTTGTTATTGCAGGCAATCTCAACGCTGTGCGTTACAGGGAAGACATCCTCCTCCTTCATGCGGTACCCTTCCTGTAGGCTCATCCTGACATGACCCTCCAGCAATGCCACCAGCCATACTGCTCGTTCTGTGCGTGATTTCCTGCAAGACAGGATGTCAGTGTTCTGCCATGGCCAGCGAAGAGCAAGGATCTCAATCCCATTGAGCACGTCTGGGACCTGTTGGATCGGAGGGTGAGGGCTAGGGCCATTCCCCCCAGAAATGTCTGGGAACTTGCAGGTGCCTTGGTGAAAGTTTGGGGTAACATCTCACACAAGAACTGGCAAATCTGTTGCAGTCCATGAGTAGGAGATGCACTGCAGTACTTAATGCAGCTGGTGGCCACACCAGATACTGACTGCTACTTTTGATTTTGACCCCCCCCCCTTTGTTCAGGGACACATTATTCCATTTCTGTTAGTCACGTGTTTGTGGAACTTGTTCAGTTCATGTCTCAGTTGTTGAATCTTGTTATGTTCATACAAATGTTTACACATGTTAAGTTTGCTGAAAGTAAACGCAGTTGACAGTGAGAGTACGTTTCTTTTTTTGCTGAGTTTAGATGGGAGTATTCCACTCAGAATGGGACTTGTGAATGCTGCTTTTGTTTTTTCAGATGTGGACAAAGGCCTGCTGGAACGCCTGGGGAAACTGAACAGCACACTGACCACTCAGTGGAATCGTCTGCAGAACATCAGGAACACCGTGGACAACACCGGAACCCAGGCCGACAAGGCCCGCAACCGGGTACGAGATGCTGAGAGCCTGATCGGCCGCGCCCGCGAGGAACTGGACAAGGCCAAGGACGCCATCAGCAAACTGGTGGGTCATCCCGTAATTAATTKTTTTAAATGTGACGTCAGTAACTAAGCATGAGGGCCTCCCGGGTGGCGCAGTGGTCTAGGGCACTGCATCGCAGTGCTAACTGCGCCACCAGAGTCTCTGGGTTCGCGCCCAGGCTCTGTCGCAGCCGGCCGCGACCGGGAGGTCCGTGGGGCGACGCACAATTGGGCTAGCGTCGTCCGGGTTAGGGAGGGTTTGGCCGGTAGGGATATCCTTGTCTCATCGCGCTCCAGCGACTCCTGTGGCGGGCCGGGAGCAGTGCGCGCTAACCAAGGGGGCCAGGTACACGGTGTTTCCTCCGACACATTGGTGCGGCTGGCTTCCGGGTTGGAGGCGCGCTGTGTTAAGAAGCAGTGCGGCTTGGTTGGGTTGTGCTTCGGAGGACGCATGGCTTTCGACCTTCGTCTCTCCCGAGCCCGTACGGGAGTTGTAGCGATGAGACAAGATAGTAATTACTAGCGATTGGATACCACAAAAAGGGGGCGAGAAAATGGGATAAAATTTATAAAAATTAAATAAAAAAAAGTAAATTTAAAAAAAGTAACTAAGCATGCGTCCCGAATGTTACCCTATTCCCTATATAGTACACCACTTTTGCTTATAGGGCCCTGGTCAAGAGGAGTGAATTATATCGGGGAAAGGATGCCATTTGGGACGCAACCTAAGACACTTGGAGGACTGATCTCATGATCTCACAGCATTATCTAATTTGGATGTCGTTTATTTTTACTGTTCTTGTTGCATAAACCCTTAGTTCATGTTTGTTCCCAACCATAGCACACTGATTAATGCCTTCGTCCTGCATGAGAGAAACAACAGGATGTTCATTGATTCCCTACTTTATTATTTTTCTCCTCCAGGACATCAAAGCACCCTCAATCAGTGGAGATCCTAACAACATGACCCTTCTGGCAGAGGAGGCTCGCAATCTGGCCGACAAGTAAGGACTGTAGCTACAATTATGAAATAATTATGTTCTATGAAATGTATTGCTTCATACAATCCACCCTGGTTTGCTGGATATGCAATTCTTCTGAGTGGGAGGGGGGAAAGTGCACATGCCAAATAATAAACACCTTATCACCACTTTTGATTTTATTATTTGATTATATTCTTGCGCTGCAAGAAACCAAAAGACAGCTTCGTCTATGAAAAACAAATCTAATCCCTCTGTTTCCTCTGCAGACATAAAATGGACGCGGATCAAATTGAGAAGATCGCCAAGGATGCCAACGACACGTCCACCAAGGCTCTCAACCTGCTGACAAAGACTCTAGATGGCGAGGGCAAGACCAACCAAGACATTGATGAGCTCAACAGGAAGTATGTCACTGTCTGCAACAATGATTCCTCTCTCTCTCTCCTAAAAACTACAATTACATCATACTAACGTTGATCCTGTCAGGAAAATGTCTTATAAGCTAGTACATGTTCAAATCCCCTCAAGAGTTTTATAATTGAGCTATCATATTCATCCACTCAGGTACAATGAGGCAAAGGACCTGGCCAAGAACCTGGAGAAACAGGCCAACAAGGTGCATGCTGAGGCAGAGGAGGCAGGCGACAAAGCCCTGAAGATCTACGCTAACCTGACAAGCCTGCCACCTTTCAACACCAAATCACTGGAGGTCAGTTACATGAAGTGACCGTAACCCTCTTTTAGGTGGAGACTGWCTCCATCCCAAACGGCACCCTATTCTCTAGTGCACTACTGGTCAAAAGTAGTGCACTAGAAAGGGAATAAGGAGCCATTTGGGACATAGACACTCATCAGGAATCATTTCATTTATTTTATGTATTAAACAAACCTTTGAAATATGTTCCCAGTCTGAGTGAGTGACAGGTTACTCTTCAGAGTCATTGAAAGTGTTTGTGTATCACAAGACATACATGTAAATGTAAAGGGCCGTGAGGACATTACTGAAGTAGTTTAAAAGTCTGTAAGGATAACTTATCTTGACATCTGATTATAGGACGAAGCGAGCAAGATCAAGAAGGAAGCGTCTGACCTGGACAAGCTGATTGACAAGACCGAGAAAGAGTACAACGACTTGAGGGACGACCTGAGAGGGAAGGAGACTGAGGTCCGCAAGCTGCTGGAGAAGGGCAAGACGGAGCAGCAGGTAGGACAAGAGACCTTTTACTTGGGGTTGCAAAAATTCCCAGAAAATGCCCAAAATTTCCAGGTTTTCCAAAAATCCCAGTTGGAGAACTCCCAGATTTCCTGCTAATTCCCTCCTGATTCCAGGAAACTTCCAACCAGGAGTTTTGGAAAACCTGGGAATTTTGGGAAAGTCGCCAGAATTTCACAACTCTACTTTTATTTTGTCTTTCTGGTGTCTATAAGCCTTGCTCTAAATAGATCTTTGTCTCATGTAGAGCTTGTGATGGTTTCACCCCCTTTGAAATTGCTAGTGTGTGTCCGTTTTAAGATTTAGCTTTAACATGCCTCATTAAACAAGGCATGCAATTGAAAATGACCACATTTGCATATGTGACGAATTACCACAGCATTGATTGGCCTCCTCACTCCTTCAGCCACTAAGTATAGCGATAATGAGCAAGCCGTGAAGTCAGAATTATTCAAATTAATTTAGCTGTTTTGTCTGTTTTTGTTGTCCATGGGTTGTGTCCCAAATGGCATCATATTTCCTATAAACTGCACTACTTTTCCCAGAGCCATATAGGGTGCCATTTGTTACACAATGGAACTAATGACTGTCTCCATCTGTCCCTGTAGACTGCCGATCAGTTGCTGGCTCGTGTCGATGCTGCCAAGGCGCTGGCTGAGGAGGCCGCCAAGAAGGGGAGGACCACCTACCAGGAGGCCCAACACATTCTGGGAAATCTGAGAGGTACTTAGTAGCAGGACTGGTGGAGATGCCAGGGAAAGGCCCCTTTCTGCCTGATGGTAGAGGATTTATTCAGAATGGTTGGAGTGAAAACCATATCGAGACAACTATGCTTTAAACACTACATTTTTCCTCTCAGATGGATGTTAAAGAGAAAATACCATTGTTGTATAAAATATGGTTATAGTATTGAGATATAGTATATTTAATTTAGGTGTTTACTCAACCTTTCTTCTCATTGTCTTTGGTGCGTCCAACACAGATTTTGACAAGCGGGTGAATGACAACAAGACGGCAGCTGAGGACGCCATGAAGAGAATCCCAGAGATCAACGCTACCATCATCGCGGCCAATGAGAAGACCAAGCAGGCTGAGGGGGCACTAGGCAACGCAGCTGCAGACGCCAAGGAGGCCAAGAGCAAGGCAGAGGAGGCAGAAAAGATAGCCAGCGCTGTGCAGAAGGTACATAATATTACTGGTATATTGTTATATTATAGCCAGGTAATTTATGACCATTTATGCTACTGTCCTGAAATGACGTGGCCAAAATCAGTGGTGGCCTCTTGATATTAACAGTCTTTCTCAGTAGATTAAATGTATTGAAAGTCTATTTTTGTGGTCATCAAATGTGATGTTTCACATAGAATAATCAACCCACTTTCAAACTGACAACATGCACTAAGCCCCCTCTGTCCCCTTCTCATCTGATGTATCAAATAATAAACTATTCAACCTATAAGAAATTATATACCTGCTTTCAAATTGTCAACATGCACTAATCCCCCTCTGTCTGTTCACCCCACAGGGTTCTGCTAAGACCAAGGCGGATGCAGAGAAGGCCTTTGAGGACACTATGATGCTGGATGGGGAGGTGAACGGCATGATGGACCAGCTGAGTGCAGCCGAGGCAGAGCTGGCCAAGAAGAAAGCTGAGGCCGACCAGGACATGATGATGGCTAGCATGGTGCGTGTCTGTCTGGTCGGCATCCCAAATGGCCCCCTATTCCCTGTGTAGTGCACTACATTTGACCAGGGCCCATAGGGCTCTCGTCAAAAGTAGTGCATCAAATAGGGGAATAGGGTGCCATTTGGGATGCAATCCTCTGTCTGGGGCGCTGTTTAAATCCAATGATGTCATTAGATTCTCATAACCTTAGGAACCCAATACTTAGGAATTCCTAGAAGATCTCTTTGGGTTGGAAATCAGAGAGCTCTGAGAATGTTTGTGCATAGAAGCCGTCTACACAGAGCTTGAGTTGCTCAATGTTTGTAGTTCTTGTCAATGTTGTTTAGAGAAAAAATAAACAATGAGGCTTAACATTAAGAAAAGGAAGTGGATGAACACTGCTGAGGGTTAAGGAAGTCTCACAAGTGTTTTACAACTGTTTATGATCGTTGTGGTCTGTAATTCTGACTCTGACATGTCAACTATGTTGTTTTGGTATTTCAGGCATCAGACAATGCGAAGGAAGCAGAGGACAACGCCCGCAAAGCCAAGAGTGCTGTCAGGACCGTTCTCAACACCATCAACGACCTGCTCAAGTCACTGGGTGAGTGAATGGTATTTGATTTAGCAAACTGGTTATTTTTGTGGAGGTAAGAATACAAGCAGGGCTATAATTAAGTATTGTCATTTTATGTAATCATTGTTTCTGGCTTGTGTGTAACCAAACAATATTCCATCAGTCAGGGTTTTACTTGCACAAGTCAAAATCACTCTACTGACTGTCTTATATCATTGAGCTAAAGCTTACACCTCCTCTGTCCCGGTTCAGGCAACATTGACAAGGTGGACCTGAGCAAGTTGGGCTTGATTGAAGGGTCACTGAAGCAGGCCAAGGACAAAATGGCGAACAGCGACCTGGACCACAAGCTGGCGGAGCTGAATGATGTGGCCAAGAGCCAAGAGGAGATGATCACCGACTACGACAGGCAGATCAGGGAGATCCGGTCTGACATCGCCAACCTCAACGACATCAAGAACACTTTACCTGACGGCTGCTTCAACACCCCATCCCTAGAGCGACCTTAACCCTCTCTCTCTCCACCACCTGTACCCTCCTTCCTCATATCCCGTCTGTACCGCTCCTTCCTCATATCCCGTCTGTACCGCTCCTTCCTCATATCCCGTCTGTACCGCTCCTTCCTCATATCCCGTCTCTACCGCTCTTTCCTCACATCCCGTCTGTACCGCTCTTTCCTCACATCCCGTCTGGTACCGCTCCTTCCTCACATCCCGGTCTGTACCGCTCCTTCTTATCCCGTCTTACCGCTCCTTCCTTCATATCCCGTCCGCCTACCGCTCCCCTCATATCCCGTCTGTACCGCTCCCGCCGTCATAATCCCGTTCTGTTACCCTCCGCCCTCCTATCCGTCTACGCGCCTCATATCCCGTCTGTCCGCTGTCCTCATTATCCCGTCATGTGACGCTCACCGCCTCATATCCCGTCCTGTACCGCTCCCGCTCTATCCCGTCTGTACTCTATCTCCGTCTTCCCTCAATATCCCGTCTGTACCGCTCCTTCCTCATATCCCGTCTGTTACGCTCTTTCCCACGTCAAACACTCGGGCAGAATGCCACCTTTTTACCAAAACTTTTTTTTTTTTTTTTTTTAATACAAGAGAAGCTAAGTTTCATGGTTTTAAAGAAAGAGAAGAAGCAGCTTTGACATGCAGAAACGTGAAATGAACTAAGGGCAGAAAACAAAAAACGTGCATCCATTCTCCTTTGGTGCAGCAGGATAGGAGAGGTGTGGCATACCTCGCTCCATAGTAATGAAAACCCACATGACTGCACCACCTCCAGACTGTTCCTACACTTCTACGTGGAGGACCGTTACACCATCTTGTTTCATCACAACCTAAACCACCCCGACAGAGAAAACAAGGAAAAATCTCCTCAGCCTTTTCGGATGGGTCTGTCATATGATATAGCATTTGTTTTATTTGATATGGTATCTAACAAGTTATCCTTAACCATCATTCTAGACCCAAGGGCATGCTGGGAATGTTTTGTCTGAGAGATTTTTTAGCTATAGGTATTGTGCAACTTCCAATACATATGTGCCATCCTTGGTGTTATCAACCATTTGTTTAAAAAACAAGCAGTGAAGGAATTCTCACAAGTTTATATATTTTGTTTGCCTTCATTCGCTTCCAAAGCTACATGTCTTGCATGGAGAAAGTATTCCTGTTATTATTACACATTTTTACAGTATTCAACTCTACTGGACATTCTGCTCCATACCCACATTAAATAATACTACAGTGTACTATAGAATACTACAGTACTTAGTATAGAATTCTGTAGTAAACTGTACTATACTATACTACACATTGCACTACAGCATTTCCCAAACTCTGTCCTCTGAATCCCAAGGTGTGCACATTTTGTTTTTTGCCCTGGCACTACACCGCTGATTCAAATAATCAACTCATCAAGCTTGGATTATTTGAATCGGCTGTGTAGTGCTAGGGCAAAAATACAAAAATGCACCCCTTGGAGTCTCCAGGACAGAGTTTGTGAAATGCTGCTGTAGTATATATCGATCATTGGTAGTACTTACTATAGAATGTTGTAGTATACTATAGTAAATACTACAGTATACTATAGACCACAAAAATACTACAGTAATGTCTGCAAAAACACTGCAGTAATTACTGTAGTGTATATATATTACAGGATTTAATTTGTGTGTACCCTGCCAATTTCCATATCCTTATTTGTGGCACCAATAAGTGACAAGGCTACGTTTGGTATAGTATAGATTATATATTGTGTTCCCTGCCGGTTATAAAAAGGACAGAAGCTCTGAACTGTCCGTTCAGACCTCAGTCCTACCTGCCTACAGGTATAGTACATTTTATTTTGTGTATTTTTTCCAGTAGGTTTCCTCAAGGATAACATGTCAAAGATAATAAAACATTATAGTAAATACTACAGTTWTTTCCGCAAAAACCCTACAGTAAATACTACAGTATACTACAGTCTGTAAAAACACTACAGTAATTACTATAGTATATACTACAGTTTTTTCTTACTACAGTGTTTACTATGAACAGTAAATACTACAGTATACTACAGTCATGTCTGCAAAACTACAGTAAATACTACAGTATTCACTGTATTTTTACACTACATTCACTTTTTTCACTACAGTATTTTTTCACTCCACTGAATACTACAGTAAAGTCTCCAAAAACACTACAGGGAATACTATAGTATTTAACAATAGTATACCTTAGTATTTTTTCATGTGGGCATGCACAACTGAAAAGCTGTTAAATGAAACCAGCAAGTGCGTCTTTAAAATGGCTCTGATATTTTTGACATTTGAGACAGTCCTGTACCGCCCAGTGAAACAATATGGTTAAATATAATTGTATGTAAAAAAAAAATATATATATATATATAATTAACACTACAAATCTTGTTTTTTGTCTGATGTTTTTTCCTCCCTAAGCTGCTGCTTAAAACAGGTGTATTGCAAATCACACATTAATATTTTTTAAGACAAAATTCTACACTATGCAACTTTGTACATTTTGCGTAGCAAGACTTTATCTGATACACTGGTGCTAATAATTATTTCAAATGTTATATTTTTGTGTGAATGTTTTTTATTATGATATAGAGTGAGGAAATATTATTTGTGTAAATATATGCTTAAATGATTCAGGGCTAGCTGATTGTTAAACCCAAGACCCAGCAGCCACTTCGTATAGGTTCTATCGCAAAAAAATCAAACCTCCACATAATATATAAATATATATAACTTCTGTGGTATAATATGCTTGCTTGTGTACATGGCTCGGTGTTGTTGCCTCATAGCTCTGCCATTATTATTTTGTGTTTAATTATCAGTGGGTGGTCACCAATTAATTGATGAATGCTTTTAAAACAAGATCAAAACAATGCTTTTAAAACACCTTTATCCTTGACTGATAAATTCAGGACTGTGTAAGGGATGGCCCTAAAGAAGCCATCGGTCTACATTAAGCCTATCGTTTCATTTTACTGAATTTAAATCCTTGACTCCAAGAAAATAAGCTTGGTCACAAGTTGGTAGTTAACCATTTAGTATTTTGTGCCTTAATATGTGGTCAATATTCACATCGCTTAGTTCCTAACAAGGGCGTCACGTTTATCGCACACATTACGTTTCAGACAAACTCTTTTCACACATAACATTGTCTCCTCACACGTTTGCTACTCAGTGTCCTCGCATTTCAGTAGAACAGCAGGGATTTTGTTGTTGGGTCCAGAACATCAGCCAGCCGCGATACAGTAAAGGAATAGGTTATAACCTGGAAACCACTCATCCTTCCCATTCAACATCTCTCATCCTCAATACACCAATACTCACTCCTTTCCTTAGCCTGCCTTCTATCTTGTTATCTGTTGGATAGTTGTTAGCTAACCTTTTACCCACAATTTTATAGATGTGGCTGCGGCTAAAACGATGTACTCTGCAGTGAACCATCTTTTGCCGTCTCTTAACCCTCCAGGCTACCACACTGCTGTGGAAGAATGTGCAGCACATACTGTTTGATGTATAAAACAGTATTTCTAATTTATAATGTCAAGTATTTGTATTATTTTGTTGCAGTAGATGATGATATGTATGTGTTGCACAATCTTGTTGTGGTCATTTGGCTATGGAGGGCATGTTCTGTTGTACAATATAATACAAAGGCACCAATTCACTGCAACATTTCATTTGTGAGGACCTGAGAAAAACCTGTTTGTGACCCAATTGCCTGTAAATCCAATCGTAACATTTTAAATAATAAAAAAAAATATTACAGGAATTGCTTCCGTTGACGTGTGATTATATTAAATGTTATGCTGCCTCAGGGTTCTGTACGTTGCATTTGCTGAAATATATAAAATTTCTTATCTCTTATTTTCTCTTAGTTTAATCTTGAGGTTATTTAGTCTTTAGGACGTTCAGGAAAATATTTTTCAGTATTAGATACAGTGGGGCAAAAAAGTATTTAGTCAGCCACCAATTGTGCAAGTTCTCCCACTTAAAAAGATGAGAGAGGTCTGTAATTTTCATCATAGGTTTACAACTGGTCGGAACTTAATGAACAGACCAAAAGAGAAAAAAAAAATCCTAGAAAATCACATTGGTAGGATTTTTAATTTGAAGTTGATTTTGCAAGATCATTATGGTGAAAATAATGAGCTCTCTCCTCTGTTTCCTCGCGTTCACTCGTTACCTGTATTAATGGACCTGGTGGTTGGAACTTGTTTCAGTGATAAAAGACACCTGTCCACAACCTAAACGTCACCTTATCTTTCAAAGCTTCCGAGCTATGGGCCAAGACAAAAGAGCTGTAAAGGATCACCGAGAAACAAAATTTGTAGACCTGCACCAGCTCTGGGATAGATTTGAATCTGCGAATAGGTAACGCAGCTTTGTTTTGAAGAATTATCAACTGTGGAGCAATTATTAAGGATGGAAGACATACAAGACCACTGATAATCTCCTCGATCTGGGCTCCACGCAAGATCTCACCCCGTGGGTCAAAATGATCACAAGACGGTGAGCAAAAATCCCAGAACCACACGGGGGGACCTAGTGAATGACTTGCAGAGAGCTGGACCATCAGTAACAAAGCCTACCATCAGTAAACACACTTACGCCGCCAGGGACTCAAGATCCGTGCAGTGCCAGACGGTTCCCTCCGTCTTAAGCCAGTACATGTCCAGCCCGTCTGAAGTTTGCTAGAGAGCATTTGGATGATCCAGAAAAGATTGGGAGAATGCATATGGTCAGGTGAAACCAAAATATAACTTTTTGGTAAAAACTCAACTCGTCGTGTTTGGAGGACAAAGAATGCTGAGTTGCATCAAAGAAACCATACCTACTGTGAAGCATGGGGTGGAAACATCATGCTTTGGGCAGTTTTCTGCAAAGGGACCAGGACGACTGATCCGTGTAAAGGAAAGAATGAATGGGCATGTATCGTGAGATTTTGAGTGAAACCCTCCTTCCATCAGCAAGGGCATTGAAGAGGAAACGTGCTGGGTTCTTCAGCATGACAATGATCCCAAACACACCGCCCAGGCAACGAAGGAGTGGCTTCGTAAGAAGCATTCAAGGTCCTGGAGTGGCCTAGCCAGTCTCCAGATCCAACCCCATAGAAAATCTTTGGAGGGAGTTGAAAGTCGTGTTGCCAGCAACAGCCCCAAAACATCACTGCTCTAGAGGAGATCTGCATGGAGGAATGGGCCAAAATACCAGCAACAGTGTGTGTGAAAACCTTGTGAAGACTTACAGAAAACGTTTGAACCTCTGTCATTGCCAACAAAGGGTATATAACAAAGTATTGAGAAATTTTGTTATTGACCAAATACTTATTTTCCACATATTGCAATAAATTCATTAAAAATCCTACAATGTGATTTCTGGGGGAAAAAATCTAATTTGTCTGTCATAGTTGAAGTGTACCTATGATGAAATTACAGGCCTCATCTTTTTAAGTGGGAGAACTTGCACAATTGGTGGCTGACTAAATATTTTTTTTGCCCCACTGTATATGGTTGGTTTTTCTGCCTCGTGTAGTGATTTGTGAAACACTGTTTTATAAATCATTATTTGATGATACTTGAAATTACTTAAAAATAAATGGAAGAGATTTCAGAAACTGGTATGCATTAATATATGTACTTTGAAATAATGCCTATTGATGCCACAATGTTCCTTGTCTGTGCAGTGAAACATGCCAGTGTATTCGCATAAATAGATGCAACTTTTTTCCCGCTGCTGCATTCATGATCCCAAAAAATCCCCTTGTTCACTCTCCAAACAGTTTAGCAACCAAGTCTTGACTGCACATTGAATTGACACAATCAGAAATGTCTATTGAACTGCTAAAAAATGTCTATTGAAATGGGGGGGGGTGGTGGCGCGGGGTGGGTGGGGGGTGTTTGGTTCATGTTTTCCTTTAGAATTATTTCTGTACATGCAGGAGGGGCCCTAACAAATCACCGCTCCTGTGTGTGTATGTGCCGAGGGTGTGGTGTTGAAAGGGTCCTGTGCTAGCGGGAAGGGTGCGGCTTTTAGGGCGCGTGTGTGTGACTGGTGCACACCTCAGTCGGTCTGATCACCGTGTCAGAGCATGACACTATAAGGGTGTGGCAGCCATTTTCAAACAGTACAAAACTCATAGCCCTTAGGCACCTTTTTTCCCTTATCAGGAATGTACTCATCGCTGAAGGATGTGTCTTTCTGTTTGTCTGGCTACATGTCTGATTCCAAGGGTGTGGCTATAGAATGTTAAAAGGTACATTCCATGAATTTGTACAGTATTTAAATCATGGAAACTTGTTCAAATGAGGCATATGAAAAATATCTGATTTATTGAACAGGTGACTAGAAAAGTTGCCTTGTGAACTGAACAAATATGGTCATGTGTATGAGGTGTGAAATACAGATTTTCAAGCTTTTGTTCTTTCACCTGTAACTGACTTGTGTCCCTTTTTTATGGTGTTATTATGCTTCACATGGTGTTCCCCACCCAAAGTCGAACAATACCGTCCATATGTTCAAACACGAAGTGGGTGAATCATTCTTGTTCTGGATTGGTAAATAACTGCCAACCCTTGAGGAGATGGAAAAAAAGTATTATTACTACGGTGAATGTTCTATACAAAGTGCTGTTGCTCAGAAACACATTTACGTTTCCAAATAAACAGACTTAAGTGATGTTGGCAGATGATAGATATTGGATTGAACAATTTCCAGGCTGCGTGTAAAATAGGTCTTCTGACCTCAATGGGACTTCCTGGAATAAATTAAAGGTTTATATAAATAAGGGGGGGTGGTGTTGCACATGGTTTAGCTTGATTTAAGCAATCAAGTTGATCCTGATATTGAAAACCATTGCACACAACTGTTTGCTTGTGATAAGTGCCTCATCTTCAATTTTTACGGTGTTCTAGGCTTCTCCGTTGTAATCATCAGCAAAACAATAACAAACCCTTTAAAGGAAATGGCAACAACTACATATGTCAGGTCTTTTGGTTTGAGGTTTTGGTTTTCATATTTTTTCTATTGTGGGATGTTCTCTTAATTTTGCACTGTAGACATGTTGCATATTATTTGTAAATATGCTATTGATGAGGTGAAAATACACAAGCATAATCCAGTTGTATTCACTATTCTAGTAACACACCATTAGATACATATTTCTGTTTAACTTTGTTTTCTATTTAAAGTCTTCACTTATTCATGTAACATATGGGAATTAGATCTTCTAGATTCACATTTTGAAATGTTCCAATGAGCATGAATTGTGAAGCGGATGTAAACATTTCTGTAAAAATCCTGAGTGAGTGACTGGCTTTCATGCTGCATCAAACAACACTTCTCTTTATTCATGTCTTGACAATGTCCATAGTAGTGATACAGAGCCAGACATTTCCTGTGAGAGTGGGCACAGCCAGTGTATGGCCTCTGAATCACACGTGAGTAACCTTCCAGCTGTGAGACTGTCCTCGACATGCCACAGCCTGCCACGGGGAGGTGTTAAAAGAAGCTCACCTGGGGATGTTGAGCAGAAACATCAGGTGTAGCCGGCCTGATCAGCCTGTTTGATTGTACTTATATGAGAATTTTGATCTACTTAATTCCCATTCGATTTTCTGTGACCATGAAGAGCAGTTGGATATTTCTGTGTGGACTTTCTCTTTGTACCTGGTCGTCTATCCAAGGAACCTACAGATATGGAGGATGTGAGTGTCTACTAACTTTTTACCTGATTAATAATATCAACATCCTAAATTATTGTAGTTATATCTGCATATATAATCAGCCTTCAGCATTTTAAAATTGGTTGTTGCTTCTGAGTTGGGTACATGAATTTAGAATTATTTGACCTCTTTCACACTCGGAGGATAGGAGGTAGCCGACATAACACAATTTTAGCTAATTGGGCTACCTACAGCAGTTGTATTCCTGTAAATCTGTATTTGTGTATTCTGTCTCTGTAGATATAAAAATGACACTTTTGATCTAAGGATATTTACCACAGGTATGCTTTTAGGGGAAAAGGGGGTTTATGATTTTAAGAAACATGATTGTACTACAGAGTTACATAGACTATATTACTATACTATAGTCTATGAAGGTCTCAGTAGATCTTGATATTAAACTGGATATGTTTACTTGTGGTACTCTTAGCAAAGATAATAAATCCTCAACACTTTCCTTACTGTGTGGTGCGGTGGTAAATATATCCAAAGTGACTTAGCCATGCGCGCATACAATTTACATATGGGTGGTCCCGGAAATCGAACCCACTATCCTGGTGTTGCAAGCCCTACGCTCTACCAACGGAGCTACAGAGGACCACCTTTGATAAGTTGCTGATTTTAGATGTTTTTTTWAAACTTTTGAACAGCCATACTGACCTGGAAAGCTTGAATCACTGCATTATTGATGGGTCTTCCCCAAATGGCAGCCTATTCCTTAGATAGTGCACTACTCTGAGTCCCACACAGTAGTGCACTATATAGAAACAGGGTGCCATTTGGGACACAGACAATAACTCATGTCTCCTCTTAGGGCATGACGACTTGATGTTCTGAGCTCTGTACCTTTCTATATTACCCCATCGGYAAAAAACAGCTACAAGCTGCAGCCTGTCATTATCACAGGAACTCCTCAGTTATCATTTAGTGTGTGAAAGGAGAATTTGATATCCTAAGGCTAATTTATGCTTGGGAAAATGGTCATCAAATAATTGATGACGGACAGTATGTGTTGGCTATGATTGTACATTTGCTTGACTGCAAACATTGTGTTGCCCACAGTGGGTGTGCTTGATATCAGAGAGTATCTTTCGTCTCTCATCGCTTGGGAATGAGGTATTATGAGATCTGGGTCTGCTGACAGTGGTTTAAACTTCACACCACTGTGAGAAAGGACAGGCTGTGCAACTCCCAACCCCTCCTTACATTGTATAAAGATGGTAGCCAACATAATTATATATTTTTTCTGTGTTGACTGTCAAAGGACTATACTTAACTCTTCATGGTCAAGAAGATTTGTGAGGGGGAAGACTGTTTATCCCATAGCCTGAACAAATACACCCAAATTAATGTTTTTATGATTTTAGAAAAGGTTAGATCTCATCTAAAACACAGTTTTCACTTCACAAATGTCCCAACAATGTATATTTCACCCCTGTAGCAGACATCTGTGAATGCAATGGAAAGTCACGTTATTGCTTGCCTGACTCTGGGGGCCTCCATTGTGTGGACTGCCAAGACAACACTGAGGGAAGGCATTGTGAGAGGTGCAAGGAGGGATTCCACCACCAGAGGGCAGGAGACAGTTGTCTGCCGTGTAACTGCAGCCCTATAGGTGAGTGAACAGAACAGGACGGAGCAAGAAATGATAACCATACCTGGGCCGGTATTCAGAAGCGTCTCCAAATATGAGTTCTGATCTAGGGACAGTTTAGCCTTTTAGATCATAATGAGTAAAATGACACGGGTAGAGGGACCTGATACTAGATCAGTAGTCCTTCTCTGAGACTCAATGAATACAGCTCCTGGTGTATTTGATAATGGATTCCCAGATGTCCAGGTGGTGAGGTGATGTATGGTGTTTCTTCCAGGTTCTGTAGGCYCACACTGTGACAGTAGAGGACGCTGCAGCTGTAGAGCGGGAGCACAGGGTGAAAAATGTGACCAGTGTCAGAATGGAACACCTATCAGCTCAAATGGCTGTGCTGCTAATGGGTAAAACTTTTTATCCACACTTTGTATTCCCTTCGCTAAACCTTAATGTTGAGCTGTGGATTAGATAGATGACTATTAAATGTGATCATGTATTTCTTGTGCAGTGGCCAGCTCACTGACAACTCAGTGACAGCTCAATCTCTACCTTGCTTTTGCTATGGGCACTCGACTGAGTGCTCCACAGCCAAGGGATACTCAGTTCACACAATCACCTCAACCTTCGACGATGGTAAGTTTACACCCATTCAGCTGATCAGAACATAAACAGCAGTAATATATACACTAGTTCATTTGGTATAGTATCAGTAGGTTAAATGTCTGCCAATCTTCTGTTTTTCAGGGCCAGAGGGGTGGCGAGCTGCCACAGTTCACGGGGTGACCCCGTCTCAAGTCCACTTCCGCTGGTCCCCCACTCATCATGACATTGAGGTCATCTCCAAAGAAATCCTGCCTGTTTACCTCTATGCCCCTGGTGAGAGCTGATCTCTCTGCTCCCTGCTCTTAATATTGATCCCTCACTGCCTTACTTAGGAGAAACCCTAAAGAGTGCACTACTATAGGGCTCTGGTCAAAAGTAGTGCACTATATTGAAAATAGGGTGCCATTTGGACGCATCCTATGCTTTTTCCCGACAAAAAAAACAAAGGGTGCAGGTATGAAAGTATGCAATATTATAGTGAGTACTGGATGTGTTACACCACACGCCTCGCCATACAGTCACCATTCATCTATTCATTATCTGTTTTTCTGTCTTTTTTTGTGATGGCTAGACTCTTACCTGGGCAACCAGGAGCTGAGCTACGGTCAGAACCTGTCCTTCTCCCTGAGGCTGGACCGAGGGGTTCGCCATCCGTCCATGGCTGATGTGGTGCTGGAGGGATCTGGGCTGAGCGTGGCAGCTTCCCTGGGAGACCTGAGGACCATCGTTCCCAGTGGACAGAAGATTACCTACACATTCAGGTTGGAAACAGCCGGAGCACTGTGCTAGACAGATAAGCTTGATTTTAGCTTTAGGCAAAATGTAAAGTTATAAACTTTTTTTAAACTACTGTTCCCTAAAGGAAGGAAACAAGATACAACACACAGCTATGGGGTCTCGCGAGAGCGATAGCGTATCCCCGTAGCTGTGTATCCCCGTAGCTGTGTATCCCCGTAGCTGTGTATCCCCGTAGTTGTGTATCCCCGTAGTTGTGTATCCCCGTAGTTGTGTAACCCCCGTAGTTGTGTATCCCCGTAGTTGTGTAACCCCGGTAGCTGTGTATCCGCCGTGTTGTGTAACCCCCGTAGTTGTGTAACCCCCGTAGTTGTGTATCCCCGTAGCTGTGTAACCCGTAGTTTGTGTAACCCCGTAGTTGTGTAACCCCGTAGTTTGTGTATCCCCGTAGTTGTGTAATCCCCGTAGTTGTGTAACCCCGTAGCTGTGTACACCCGTAGTGTGTATCCGTAGCTGTGTAACCCCGTATTGTGTATCCCCGTAGCTGTGTATCCCCGTAGCTGTGTAACCCCGTAGTTGTTGTATCCCGTAGCTGTGTATCCCCGGTCGCTGTGTAACCCCGCGTAAGTTGTGTAACCCCGTAGCTGTGTAACCCGTAGTTGTGTAACCAGTAAGCTGTGTAATCCCCGTAGCTGTGTAACCCCGTAGTTGTGTAACCCCGTAGCTGTGTATCCCCGTAGCTGTGTATCCCCGTAGTTGTGTATCCCCGTAGTTGTGTATCCCCGTAGCTGTGTATCCCCGTAGCTGTGTATCCCCGTAGTTGTGTATCCCCGTAGTTGTGTATCCCCGTAGCTATGGGTTGTACCAAGTGTACTGACAGTCTCAGGGCAGGTACAAACATAATTTCATCTGCGGGAAATAAGTATGCAGGTGTGGGGGATAGTGAGATGGATGCCAAAGACATAATTGAGAAACATGAGACGATTTCACATCATGGATGTGAAGGGGTCACTGTTTCTCACACAACTGAATGTAAAAGCTTACTAACAGTTAGTAAGCCAGAGGGTCATCTGCTTCTCTGATTCAAATTAATTACAATTAATTGGAAAATGGCTAGTTGCCAAGCAGCTTATCTTTAAATGGTCAAATCCAATCCTGTCTAATACAACAAACTGTACCATACCATGACTCGGGTCAATTCGAGTTGAAGGCAGTCATTTCCGGAAGTGATTTCAATTAAACAAAAAATTGAAAAATGTTTTAAATAAATAGTTTATACTCCTCAGTTTATTGAGAAGTCATTGGCCATACACCTAATACACACTGTTTTTTTGTTTTGTTTCCATATTTATTCTCATATTCATTATCTACATAATAATTYCAGGAATAATTACACAGTAACAAGGACAAGATGGTGTAAAATGTGACTGTGAAATACATAATTATAATACTCATGTTTCCTCAGGCTTTATAAATCTGTGCACATCTTAGGTAAACATGCTGTGTCTTTCATTCTCAGACTGAATGAGCAACAGGGCAGTGAATGGAGGCCCCACCTTTCATCTTTCCAGTTTCAAACACTCCTCCACAATCTGACTGACATTAAAATCCGTGGGACATTTGGAGAAAATGGTAGGTACTTATTTTTGTATCACTCAGACTATAAGATTGGTTACCGTGTACATCAACAGATCCTTGATGTTACACCTTCTCCTGAATATGTTGTAAATAAGTACTTTGGAACAGTTTTAAATCTAGTTTATTAAAGTATTTTCTTTTATATAATCTTTCTAAATAAGTTATCAAAAATGACAGTAGTACACATCCTCATCACATTGCCTTGTCTTCATCTTTTGTCAGTCACTCAATAAAAAGCAATGCCTTACTGTCCTCTAGGGCGTGGTTACCTTGACGACGTGCACATGCAGTCTGCCCGTCGAGGTGCCGGTTCCCCGGCTGCATGGATACAGAAATGTAGCTGCCCAGTGGGATATGAGGGCCAGTTCTGTGAGAAGTGTGCTGCAGGGTATAAAAGAAGTTCCCCAAGCAAAGGTCCATATAGCTCCTGTGAGCCCTGCAGCTGTAGAGGAGGAATCTGTGACTCTGAAACAGGTCGGTGACATTTGAACTTTGTCCAAGTCTTACTGTATGTTTGTCTTCACAGATTTTGTTATTTTGTTGTTAATGATGAGATTTGGGACAAACCTCCTTTTGCAATATGCACATCCCTGGATAAATTATAGTTATAGACATGTTCAAATCAATTATTGAAATATAATGTTCATTTGTTGTGAAAATGAATTTGAACATGCCCAAAAGTGAAATGTGATTTTGTGTTGTTGTTCCACAGGAGACTGTTACTCTGCAGATGAGACCCCTGGTCGCCAGACCTGCCCGCCAGGGTATTATAATGATCCTGCCCAGCCACAGTCTTGTCTGAAGTGTCCCTGTCCCAATGGAGGTGCCTGCTCCGTGAGCCCAGGTTCCCTGGAGATCAAGTGTGACCTCTGTCTACCTGGCACCACTGGTGAGTCACAGTCACAAATGGCATCATATTCCTGTTTGAGATAATTCAAGAGTGTGCAAAGCTGTCATCAAGGCAAAGGGTGGCTACTTAGAAGAATCTCAAATATAAAATATATTTTCATTTGTTTAACACTTTTTTGGATACTACATGATTCCATATGTGTTATTTCATAGTTTTGATGTCGTCACTATTATTCTAGAAAATAATGTAGAAAATAGTCAAAATAAAGAAAAACCCTTGAATGAGTGGGTGTGTCCAAACTTTTGACTGGCACTGTGTGTGTATGTATATATATATATATATATAAATCTTCTTCTTTTTTTCTCATATTGTACCTACCTCTTCCTCCCTCCTCACTCTCAACAGGCTCACGTTGCCACACCTGCCAGGATGGTTTCTATGGCGATCCCTTGGGTGAAGATGGCATCCAGAGGCCTTGTCGGCGCTGCCAGTGCAACGGGCACATGGATCCGAACACCGTCCGTAGCTGTCACCCACAGACAGGGGAGTGCCTGAAATGCCTAAAGCATACCACTGGCTTCTTCTGTGAGAGCTGTCTGGAGGGCTATCACCACAGCATACCATCAGAGGCATGCAAACGTAAGGACAACACCTTGTTTGCTCCCCAAATCCAGCTCTTTCACACTTAGACACGTGACACATATCTCCTCCTTTAGCTTCCAACAGTTAAATATTGTCTACAATTTTATATACATTTTAACAATTTTTCATTTTGCGTTCTAGCTTGTGGCTGCAATTCTCAGGGCTCTCTGTACAACAAATGCAGTGACCAGGGCCAGTGTTCTTGCAGAGAAGGCTTTGAGGGTCTGAAGTGCCAGCGTTCCGAGTGTCCCTCCTGCTTCAACCTTGTCAAGACTGAGGTAAAACCCACTGGGATTATTTGATCAATGCCTCATCTTTCCATTGAGGTCAAACATGTCACAGTGTTCTCTCCATTGATTAAATGGCAGCACAGAGTTCATCCCTAATGGCACCCTATTCCCTATATACAGGCCTTGGGAATAGGATGCCATTTGAGACGCAGACACAATAACTGGACCAGAAATTAGGCTACAGGCTGTAATATTTGTACTGGCTCACCCTGTCGCTGATTCAACATCCTTATACAGTAGCTTAGTGGCTTAACGAAGGAATAGTTGGAATTTTGTTACGAAAGGAGGAGGTTTACAGAGTTGTGGTCTTGCATCAGTATTTCTTACAAAATTCCTCTCAGTAAATGTAGCCTCTACCACCTGGGAGGGGAAAGTACTTGCCAGATAAATGAAAGAGTTGTGTTGGTGTGCAAATGCAACGTAATCTGGAGCTGCTGGCCCTGCGTCCCAAATGGCACCCTATTCCATATATAGTACACTACTTTCGACCAGAACCCTACTAAATAGGGAATAGGGTGACATTTGGGATGCCCCCTATCTTCAGGATGTTGTGAGGGAGGAGGAAATACAAGGAGCACTATGTGAAGCATTGAAACACAACAGTTAACCTATGAAGTTATTTCATTATCAAAACGAATACCTTGCAGGGTTTGAATGTACTGCTCCATCTCACTCTTGCTTCTAATTGCACATTCTGAATGTACTATATTGTCCTACAGTATTAGTAATGCAGAGGTGTGTCTGTGTGTGTGTGTGTGTGTATATATATATATATATATATATAATTATTATTATTATTAAAAAAAATTGTCAACCTTTAATGTCGCTAACCCAGACCCAAATCTTTTGTGAATGCTGGCCTCCAGCCAGCTAACTTTTTGAGGACTCCCTAAAAACACGCCACTTCAATACAGCTATGACCGGAAGTGACTTTTCGTAGCAGGTTAGGAAAGCATTTTTGCTAACCCTAGCCCTTTTTCTAACCTTAACCTAATTATCCTAACCTGCTAAGTTAATTATCCTAACCTGCTGCGTAAGTTATCCTAACGAAAAAGTCACTTCCGGTCGTAGCTGTATCAAAGTGGCATGTTATTAGGGAATATCATATTTTTGTCTATCACCAGAGATTAACCTTTCATAAGCTCTTTTTAAAGCTTTCCTATCCCGTTGGTTCATGTGTTGCAGATGGAGGGGTATAGTCGTAAACTACGGGAGATAGAAACTCTGTTTACAGGCATGGAGAGTGGCAGTCTGCCAGTTAATGACGCCCAGATGGAGAAAGCCATCAGAACAGCAGAGGACATAGTCACAGACCTGCAGAGAAATGCACACACTCTCTCTGGTAAGTCATTCATAACTGGTTATACAATGTAGATACTAGATAGTGTCAGAGGATCACTCATTTGCTAATGAATCAACATATATTAAAACAATTCAGGATGGTTATCAGGCATCTGAAACATGGTGAAGCAATGTCCATGCACTGTATCTCTGTCATACCCCAATGTATCACACTCAGTTTGTGAAGCAATTGGTTTAGAAAGTGCGAGGCAGATCTCATGTTGGTGGTTTGTTTTGCTCTATTGAATAGAATCAGAGAAAGACTTACAGGCTCGGCTCTCAGACATCAGTGCAACCCAGCTGAGTGAAGGCAGAGACATCCAGGCGATCTCCAACACCGTTGACAACATCAAGCTGCAGGACCAGAAGTACCAACGACAGGTATCTGATGTCCAGACACTCATCAGCGATGTGCGGCGCAAACTTGAAGAGGCAAGATTCAACATCAAACAAGCTGTGAGTAATACAGTAGTACAGTAGTATTCCACTCCGTAGTATTCTACTTTTGTCACTGATGTCATTGTCATCAAATAAGGAGAGAGTAAAGGACAGATGAATATATCCAAATGTATGCTTGTTAATAATCCATTTCATTAGTGTTTACCTTCCACCCCCATTTTAGGAATTCCCCTTAGGTGATGCAGAGGCGGGCACGGACACCCTCTCTTCTCTGGTTCAGAGAGCAACAGACCTGGCTGAAAAGTTAGTACTGCACCCCTCCATGTCACATTCATACAGACTGGAAAATCCCATGTTAGAAAATGACTTGTGGTGCTATGAATGACTCTATGTTGTGACTGTTTATTAGACATCAGAGCAAATCAGGGACAGTGGAGAAGACGGCAAACGGTGCCCTTGCAAAGTCAGAGAAGTCCCTGGCACTCATGAGATCGGTCATGACAGGGGAAAACAAGATCAAGGAGCTTGTCAGTGATCTCAAAACCAAGTAAGAAACTCATGTCTTCATACAATACAATACCCATGATCTCTTGTGAAAATACAGTAGACGATATATCCTCTACTAACAGCCATGTAATGATCTGCATAATAACATAGTTGATGAACCGTTGTTGTTAGATTGATGAGATTAACCCTTTCATTTTTCTCTGGTCAGGTATGATGAGAACTCAGCCCAGGTGAAGGCCATGGAGAGCCTGGCTACTCGCCTGAGCAGCTCTGCCCGAGATGAGAGCAGGATGGCAACTGATACTCTGGAGCAGATAGCCTCCCTGGAGCCGGGAATCCCTCGTCCTCTCAAGGTACTGAGCAGAACAGGCCTCTCATCAGGCTCATTTCTCTCTGGTCTCTATTTGGGGACTACTTTCAGGTCAAGTCTTCTGAGATACCTTAATCATAATAAACAAACATACATTGATAGTATGTGTCCTGGAAATGAAGGAGATAAAGACATTCAACACCTTTCACTATGAACAACTATTGGCAGCTGAACCTGTCTCAAGGCATGTCTGTAAAGCTAGATCTCTAAATCGTTTCCTTGCTAAGCTACATTTAAACACAACAAAGCAATTAATGATCAAGAACATGAGTCAGCAAAAAATGCATGGGGGGACGTCCTAATTAAAACCTGGCTGGTGAGGAAACTAGGGCAGTTCTCCACAGATTTGTGAGCATATGTAATTACACTTGCACAACACACTGAGTCTGACTGAGCTTCTTTTTCTGGCAGAAGGACATTGACCGTGTGTTGGCTAAATTGGATGGCCTGAGAGAACGGGTGGAGAAGAACCTAACAGTGTACCAAGCACTGCAAGAGGACACACAGGAGGACAAGGCCGCAGTAGAGGATCTTCTGGCCCAGGGGAAGGCAGCTCAACAGGTACACTAGAGACCTTTCACTATTCACTTGTCATCATTTAGACATCTTTCTGTGTAGGATTGGTAGTATATAAAATAGTATTACTTATATTCCAACTTCAAAGGTTTCTGAGAACTGTTTTCATGCAACCTCTGAAATTCACTGTTAGATTATCCAACTGAACTATTTCAAAAGTGTCGCTAATGACTTCACTAAACCTTATGAATGGTAATAACTGACACAATGTTGATTGTTGGTGTTTCTCTCCTACAGAAATATGACCAGCTTCTTGACAGAGCAAATGATGCGAAGGCTGACACAGAACTGGCCCTGAAGGATATCACAGATAATATTGATGGGGTGGATAATGTACTGGAGATGCTAAGAGGTATGAAAAGCCTTTCATATTTCTATAGGGCTCATTCCCACTACAGCACAGTATAAATATGAATAAACTATCAGCATTATATCTGACAAGGCTGGCCCACATATTAGAAAAGCACAGTCACACAGCAACTGTAATTATATCTCAGAGCTTTTACTCTTGAGTGTACAAAACATTAAGGACACCTGCTCTTTCCATGATATAGACTGACCAGGTGAATCCATTTGAAAGCTATGATCCATTATGGATGTCACTTGTTAAATCCACTTCAACCAGTGTAGATGAAGGGGAGTAGACAGGTTAAAAAAATATTTTTATGCCTTGAGACGATTGAGACATGGATTGTGCATGTGTGCCATTCAAAGAGTGAATGGGCAAGACAAAAGATTTAAGTGCCTTTGAACTGGTTACTGTAGTAGGTGCCAGGTCAAGTGCACTAGTTTGTGTCAAAAACTACAACATTGCTGGGGTTTTTCACACTCAACACTTTCCCAAGTGTATTAAGAATGGTCCACCACCCAAACGACATCCAGCCAATTTGACACAACTGTGGGAAGCATTGGAGTCAACATGGGCCAGCATCCCTGTGGAGCGCTTTTGACACCTTGTAGAGTCCATGCCCTGACATATTGAGGCTGTTCTGAGGGCAAAAGGGGGTGCACCTCAATATTAGGAAGGTGTCCTTTATTTTTTGTGCACTCACTGTATTTCTCAGTTTAATTAATAATGTTTTACTACAGCACTACCGGCAGTTACAGTAGGTGAAAATTAATCATTCAAATGTTGTTTTACTTTTCACCAAATACAATGATTCTCTCGTCTAGAAAGCGTTTAACATATTTATTACATAATATCTGCGACATAGCAGGGTAAATATATTTAAAACTGTATTACTCAAAAAAATCATTGTAAATAATAATACACTATTCATAGGTTGCACCTCCGTCACATCATTTCATTGCTATGAATGTTCTCCAAGCTGCGCTCTACCGGCGATGCAATAGTGGCGCCCTAAAGTCGTGATAAGCCCAGTCATTCTGGACGTAAGCTAACGACTGTTTAGTCAAAATTACTATTACAATTGCCTGGAAATACGATGACATTGCTAAAGTAGTCAAATGTTTATTAGGAAACAACATTGCCAGCAATATCATGTTGTCAAATTTACTTTAGACAGATGGCAATGTTGTTATTAACTAGCAAAGTTTGTATAAAAAAAAAAAGCTAGTAATGCTAACGTTAGTTAGCTAAAATCCTCCCCTCAATCTTAGCTAACTAGCTGCATCTATACTGTGTCTAAAGTCAATCTGGTGACATCAAAAGGTTGTCGTTCTAATTATTTGCCTCCTTTTGAATGGCATTGTATTTCCAAGGCACTGTAATACACTTTTGCTGAAGTCTCCATCAGCACTCATTGACAATGCATTGAGTAGAATTGTCAGTTAGGCATCAGTCCAAAACGAGCGTTCAAAACAATATTGTGACGAAACATGCAACCCTTGAATAGACACACATGCCAGAAATCACTGATGCTTATGTCTGAGTCTCTTGTATTCTGCAGGGTTTGATGGCCAGATCAACAAGAACAAGGCATTGGCCGACGAGGCCATAAAGAAACTCCCTGGCATCAACGCCACCATTCATCAAGCTGTTGGCAACAACTCAGAGACTCTATTCATCATAGGCAATGTGTCTGGAGACTACAATGATGCACTGGGCACTGTCAGCAGCCTGGAAGCTGTGGTCTCTCGACTGGAGGTACCTTAACAGACCCCTTCCTTTCAATAGAAATATCCAACTGGGGTTCATATGCTAATCCACAGCTTGTGCCTTTAGCTAGAAGCTCTAGAAGGAGAATGTAAGTTGGGCAAAACAATGAGTTTAACGTCTCGAGTCACTTATGCTTATGAGTCGATTTGATTCCAGACATGGCCTATTCACAACCAAAATACTAACATTTTAGGCTACCAGGCGTGATTCCAAATGTATTTTACCAAGCATGCATGGAAACTTCGAGATGAGCTCATTTGACTGTTTGTTGATCTCAACAGAGAATGTCCGGCTCTTTACCAGTTCCTCCTGCTGGTCTGTTGAAGGACGCCACCAAGCTGAAAGAGGACGTGCAGGGTCTGCAGAAGCAGGCAGTGGCCACTGTGGCCGAAGTGGCAGCAGAGAGGGCTAACGCTGAGATACAGAAAGACAGAGCTGCAGAGGTCCGTTTCAGTGCGATGCTCTCAGACATGACATGTTAAACCTAAACAAACCTGGGTCAATGTAAAGGATTGACGTGAAACACTCCAGTACACCACTTCAGCACACACAAATGGTTCTTAAAATAAATATATTTTTCCCAATTAAAGGTCTGTAATGCTTTGTAATGTACTTTCGTCTTAAGGCTTCAATGGGAGCAACTGTCGCTTACAACAATGCCAAGCACACCAGAGACGCTGTGGGAGAAACACTCCTGGTCATCAATAACCTTCTGAGCATGATCGGTATGTTCCACTAACAACTACAAACAGCTAACTCGCACCAAACAAAATCACTTGTGTTTTTGTCTTATTGCCGCACCATCCCATCTTCATATGACCACTGTTTTATGACATTATTATGATGTTTGTTGGTGCTGACAATTGGTACTCTCCTAAAAGGTAAACCTGGCAGTGTGGACGAGGAGAGGCTAGGGGAGTTGGAGCAGTCCATCACCAGCGCTCGTGGCCAGGTCAACCTACAGCTCCAGCCTCGACTGCAGGACCTGGAAGAGAAGGAGGCCAGCCAGAGGACCAGGTTGACTGGCCTAAACCTAGATATCGATATGATCCTGGACGACATCAGGAACTTAGAGGACATACACGCGAAAATCCCTAAGGGCTGCTTCAACTCCCCACCTATTGAGAGACCTTAATCCCCACCTATTGAGAGATCTAAAGTTTACGTCCCAAATGGCACCCTATTCCCTATATAATGCACAACTTTTGACCAGGGCCCATAAGACTAGTCAAAAAATAGTGCACTATAAAGGGAATAGGGTTCCATTTGGGACTCAAATATATAGGGAATAAGGTGCCATTTGGGACACAAATTTAGTGTCTGAATGTAACATGTACGAGAAAAGGAACTACATGTATGTATAACTGCCTGCAACAACAAAGAAATCTGTGAAATGTTCAAACACGAGGAGCAATATTTTGTCAATGGTAATGCAATATTTTCAGTGATCTAGTGTTAAAAACAATGTTTTTTCTGTTGTATTCTGTCAAATAAACTTCAATATTTATTCCTTAACAACACAWACCCAGATCTGAAAGTGGAATTGTAGCTCATTTTACATAGGATTCCAAAAAATTTATGTTTTCAGGACTCCACCAAATAAATCAATGAACAGAATAAAATATAAATCAAACATCTCTTCATATTATATCTATAAATCCTCTACTCATACAATTTCCTCAGGTTCTATGAGACCTTCGCTCCCACTGGGCAAACACTGGTTTAATCAACGTTGTTTCCACATCAGTTCAACAACACAAAATCAATGTGATGACGTTGAATCAACGTGAAAACTGATTGGATTTGCAGAAAGTCATCAACGTACTGGAATTTTGTAATTTTTTTCCACCCAACTTTTCACCTAAATTTAATGACATGGAGATTTTATTTTTTATTTTTTGTTGAATTCACATTAGTTGACAACTCAACCAAATTTAAATCCAAACTAGATGTTGAAATGTCTGTGCCCAGTGGGCTGAGACTATTATACTAAACATTGCCCTATTACTAGGACCACGACGATGCTTATTTTTCATATCAGATTTTCCACATCTTGTTTATCTAAACCAGTCTTTGAAGAATACCAAATAACTGATGTTGTGTATGTAAGGAGTACCCTGCTGAGATGTTTGATAGAAAGACTCAAGGGATGCATGTATAAAGACCATCTGCTTGAAGGGATATTGGACCCAGTTCAGTTTGTTCATTACACTCGGATGACACAGAAAGAAGAAATATTGTTTGTCTAGAACATCTTACACACAGTGTACTATTGATAGTCTTGCATCATGCCAGGCTTATACAACGCTACAATATTGACAACTAGTAGCACTTGTGTGTCCATTTCTTATAAATGATGAACCGTGAGATTGCAGGAAGCAGTGGAATGTATTTTGCTTTTGCTTCATCTGATATTAAGATTGAATAACCTAATATTCTTATCCAAATGGATAGATATGAATGCAAGATGCTTTGGTAACAATTAGAGACACTAATTAAACCAAATAATCGTCATTATTTTGCATTGACCAATTGGGCACAATGTGCACCACAGGAGGCTGCTGAGGGGACGACAGCTCATTATAATTGCAGGAACGGAGCGAAAGGAATAGCATGGAAACCATGGGTTTGATGTATTTAATACCATTCCACTTATTCCGCTCCGGCCATTACCAAGAGCCTGTACTCTCCAACTAAGGTGCCACCAATGTCCTGTGATGTGCACATACTGTATACACCCTATTACCCTGTGAAATCATTACTGCACAAATCAATGGTTACACTCAATGCCCATTAAACTGAACTGTCTAAAGTGTCCTGGCACTGAACATGAGAAGCTTCAGTAAGAAACTATTGATCAAAGGCTATGTCCCCACTTCCTTTGCAGAACAACATTAGAGCACATTTTATATCAGGTAGATGATATTATGACAGAGTGTTGAGTGCAAGGGAGCGGGAGACTGTTATATCTGTGAATTCATCCCCAGGCACATGGAATGCACTTCTGTAGTTTGTGCTGTTGTTTTTTCCACTAGACACATTTTTTTAAGAATCTCGAGTAACTAGCTACATAGCACATAGTAAGAAACAGGTTCATTGCATTTGCTTTGGGAGTCGTGGTAATTTGCTTAGTGGCAAGCAGGAGAAATGTGCAAAATCCTTTGCACAAAATCCTTTGCACACAAAAATAAATCAATGTACAAATCATTGTCTTATGTGCAAACAAATCTACATTTTGCACGAATGCCCACTGAAGACAAAACATTTAGGCATTGATATGCAATCGCAAATACATCAATACAGATACTTCTGTACATACAGTAGAATTATAGTGAATAGAAAATGAAGTGAGAGATGGGTACCCACTATATGTTTGTCTTTTTGCAAACACTTTCACAACATATATCTACGAAGTGAGTAAGTACTCATGGCAAAACAAAAACAACGTTCTAAGCATGCAGTCTAAGAACCGACAGATTTAAATCAAACAGCAAAGGCCAACATTCATTCGGTAACAATCTCTGCACCCTCTCTTCATGACACCAAGGTTGCATCCCAAATGGCACCGTATTGAATAAAAAGTGCACCATTTTTTACCAGAAGCCTATAGGACCTGGTCAAAAGTAGTGCACTATATAGGGAATAGGGTGCCATTTGGGACAGATAAAAACACTATCCCATGCGGCCGGCGCAGCCTACACAAAGTCAGTTGTGAAGGTGGTCCACCGTACACACAGCTCTTAAGCACCTCGCTGTACAGTACATCCACAGGTCCGATGAGTCACTATGATACAGTAAGAAGGGAAATGCATATCTAATGCTCCTTCGAATGGAAAAGCAGTAGCTCAAGAGGAGTATACATTTTACATGAGAGACAGACGGGGACAATATGACAGTAGGCCGGAGCAGTAGTTCCTATCCAGAGGCATTGATGTAGAGCTGACTCTGCAGGATGTAGTCGATGACTGTCTGGTTCAGGTAGTCCACCACATGGCCGTCCCCGTGCTGCAGGGCCAGTCTGATAGAAGGGTCATAGAATTCGAATGTGATATGGGAACAGCTTAGTTCAACTAGAGGCGGTTTCCCAGGAGTAGACTAAGCCTAGTCCTGGACAAAACAGTAAGCTTAATGGAGAATATCCATTGAAAAAGCTTTTTAGTCTAGTACCATATGCTTAATCTGTTTCCGGGAAACAGCCTCCTAATGTTTAGCAAATGTTTTGGTTATACCTAAGCGCCACTAAACAGCTACTGAAGTGGTACATTAAAGGGAAAATCCACTCAAAAACTATCTTTTGGTATTTTGCATCATCATGATGATGTGGCAAGTGACACTTGGCTTCTTGAAAGTCCAATATCTTGAAATCTTGAGCTTTGACATGCAAAACATTTTGGAATTGTATCAACATTGGACTATTGAAAAAAATAGCTAAAGATGGTTTTTGAGTGGATTTTCCCTTTGAGAGATACATATTTGTGAAAAAGAACCAAACTTTACCAGAGTGCACAGTGAATAAAAGACAGTAGATTCTATAATTATGTATTATTATTTATTAAATAGGCCTAACGGAGGCCCAAAATAGGATGGTTGCTAACTTATAATTCACATTTACCTGCTCTTGGTTGAGCTGACAATGGACATAGGGTGGTTGGCATCGTCTTTTACTACTGTGATGTTATCCTGGAAAAAAACAAACAGAGAGAAAGTTTTACATGTTATAAAATGTATCAATGGATATTTATAATTTTCTATGGTACAGAGTTGGTACCATGTTAAGACATGAACATAATAAGCTTTAACAGATTACATTATCAAGCTTATTGGGTTTCCACTTTTGACCAAGCTCATGACTCATATAGGCTCATAATGTAGATACTACCTTGTTCTTGCGCAGCACAGAGGAATGGTTCATTATCCTCTCTGTATCAACTCCATCCCGAGGCACAACAACAATCCCAAAGTCTCCCACAATCACCTCCATCTGCAAACCATTTGTATGACACATTGCAGTATTGCCTTATAATGCTGATTAAATGGGTCACTGTAATAGTTATGGTAAAGTGTCTCGGATGCAACATTATGCATATTAGGGTATTAAATAATTATCATTCATGTCCCTATGTGGAGACTGGATAGATTAAAATGTCAACATTATTCAAAAATATTAGTCTTCCAGTGTCCCCTTCGGCCTCTTTAGAGGCCTTACTATGTCTGCTTAGAACTTCAGGGCATGCCACTAGGACAAGTATACTATGTAAAGTATGAAAATAACTAGGGAAAAAAACTAAAAGTGTTATTATTTTCTGTGAGAATGACAGTCTTACAACAGATTTAAGAAGACAGGGAAGTGAAAGAGCGAGAGGGCATACTTACATCACTGTCTTTCCATAAGCCAGGGATGCAGAATGACTCCAGAAGATCACTGCCACACAGAAGCAAGATGCGCAACTCTGGACAATAGACATGAAGACAGAAATTAGACACCCAATAAACAAAAAGTACATGGATAAGATAACTTCCTGTTCAATTATTCAATAATGAAAGTTATTTTGGTTTGTGAAGAGAAAATATAATGACCCAAGTTAAAAGCTTTTGTATTCTGACAATATACAGTCGGTATGCAATATTGGTAATACATCAATCTTATGGAGACATACAAAAGAGTGTTAACTCACCAATTTCCTCATATCGCATTGCAGTACCAAGGTTGGCATTTTCATCTTTTGATATAAAATAAATAAAGATAAAATAAAGGGTTATTAATCAATCATTGTGAACTTACTGTACCATACAATTACAAATGTATGATTGTCAGGAAGTTGCTTGTGTAGCATACTACTTACCCACAAAGGTAAAACGATCAATGTGGGGGCGAACACAGCAAATTTTGCCCAAGCTCTCGCTCATCTTCCCCCAAAGCTTAACTGTTTATGTATGAGGAAGCAAACATCAGACATTTTCTAGTAGCAAATTACATCCATTGAAGAAGTTATAGAAAGCAAACAATCCATTTCTTAGTACATTACAACAACCTTTCCTCCTTCTCATCAATCATAATTTATATTTCACTTTCTGAGCTCTTTATTGTTAACCTAATGAAAATGGCACGAATGAGATCTGAAAGACATTTGTGTAGTATATATGTACATGATCCCTCACTGGCAGAGGGCTTGTTGTTCATTGTGTTGTGGTTCTGATAGATGGCAGTCTGAGTCTCATTCTGTGGTTGGCCGATCACTGGAGTTGTGGACGGTGTGTTCACATTGGACAGAATGCACCCTGTGACTCTCTGTGGACAGGAAAAAAAATATTACATTTAAAAAATACATATAACCTTTATTTAACTAGGCAAAATACCATGATTGACACCTTCCGTCCCGTTAAATGGCATTTGATCCAGCTTAGGTCAGCACCACAAATAGATTGCCCACATTCTGATGGAAGGATTTGTCACATATTACAGCAGTGGTTTGATATACTGTAGTGTTCTAAATACGGTAATGTTTTGTTGCCATGGAAACGATTGCAGCATACAGTAATGTTATAGGCTATTTCTAAAAACAGTTCAAATTGCCCTCAGTCTTTATTCATATTTCCACCACACACTTCAACTAGCTAGTGGGCCGTGCATGAATGTATCATCTATGAATAAGTTCCATACACAGTAGCTAATTCTGTTGCATCCAATGTAGGCTACCTTGAACTCTCCTCTCTGAACTACCACAATTTTATCTTGATATTATCCTTCACTGCTAAATGTACAGCTCATGCAATACACAAAGCCGCAGGAGAAGAGGTGCTGAGGGTGCCCCTGATAAATCAAAAAAATATACAGTACCAGTCAAAAGTTTGGACCCACCTACTCATTCAAGGGCTTTTCTTTATTTTTACTTTTTAATAATAGTGGATAATAGTGAACACATCAAACTACGAAATAACACACATGGAATCATGTAGTAACCAAAAAAGTGTTAAACAAATCAAAATATATTTTAGAGTTTATATTCTTCAAAGTAGCCACCCTTTGCCAGCTTTGCACACTCTTGGTATTATCTCAACCAGCTTCACCTGGAATGCTTTGCCAACAGTCTTGAAGGATTTCCCACATATGCGTAGCTCTTGTTGGCTGCTTTTCCTTCACTCTGCGGTCCAATTCATCTCAAACCATCTCAATTGGGTTGAAGTCAGGTGATTGTGGAGGCCAGGTCAGCTGATGCAGCACTCCATCACTCTCCTTTTTGGTCAAATAGCCCTTACACAGCCTGGAGGTGTGTTGGGTCATTGTCTTGTTGAAAAACAAATGATTGTCCCACTAAGCGCAAACCAGATGGGATGGCATATCGCTGCAAAATGCTGTGGTATCCATGCTGGTTAAGTGTGCCTTGAATTCTAAATAAATCACTGACAGCGTCACCAGCAAAGCACCCCCACACCATCACACCTCCATGCTTCACGGTGGGAAACACACATGCGGAGATAATCTGTTCACCTACTCTGCGTCTCACAAAGACAAATTTGGACTCATCAAATTTGGACTCATCAGACCAAAGGACAGACTTCCACCAGTCTAATGTCCATTGCTTGTGTTTCTTGGACCAAGCAAGTCTCTTCTTCTTATTGGTGTCCTTTAGTAGTGGTTTCTTTGCAGCAATTCGACAATGACGGCCTGATTCAGGCAGTCTCCTCTGAACATTTGATGTTGAGATGTGTCTGTTACTTGAACTCTATGAAGCATTTGGGCTGCAATTTCTGAGGCTGGCAGCTCTAATGAACTTATTCTCTGCAGCAGAGGTAACTCTGGGTGTTCCTTTCCTGTGGCGGTCCTCATGAGAGCCAGTTTCATCATAGTGCTTGATGGTTTTTGCGGCTGTACTCAAAGAAACTTTCAAAGTTCTTGAAATTTTCCGGTTTGACTGACCTTCATGTCTAAAAGTAATGATGGACTGTCGTTTGTCTTTGCTTATCTGAGCTGTTCTTGCAATAATATGGATTTGGTATTTTACCAAATAGGGCTATCTTCTGTATACCACCCATACCTTGTCACTGTAACGATGTGCGCTGAGAGTCGGGAAGCAAGTTCAGGGAGTGAGTGTTTTAATAAATAAATGCAACATAATACAAAACAAGGAACACAAACAACGCACAGACATGAAACAGAAACAATGACGCCTGGGGAAGGAACCAAAGGGAGTGACATATATAGGGCAGGTAATCGAGGAAGTGATGGAGTCCAGGTGAGTGATGACACGCAGGTGCGTGTAACAATGGTGACAGGTGTGCGCCATCACGAGCAGCCTGGTGACCTTGAGGCCGGAGAGGGAGCACATGTGACAGTCACAACACAACTGATTGGCTCAAACACATTAAGGAAAGAAATTCCACAAATGTACTTTTAACAAGGCACACCTGTTAATTGAAATGCACTCCAGGTGACAACCTCATGAAACTGGTTGAGAGAATGCCAAGAGTGTGCAAAGCTGTCATCAAAACAAAGGGTGGCTACTTTCTCAAATATACAATTTTGTTTTACACTTTTTTGGTTAATACATGATTCCATATGTGTTATTTCATAGTTTTGATGTCTTCACTATTATTCTACAATGTAGAAAATAGTACAAATAAAGAAAAACCCTTGAATGAATAGGTGTGTCCAAACTTTTGACTGGTACTGTATATAAAATTTAAAAAATGATATACATACTTTTTCCCGGTCACAAAATGAGTGAACTAGGCCTTCATTAGTCCTGTATTAGTGGAGAAAAATACTCCCCAGCCTGAACCCCCCACGCCGCACAACCCCGGCTTACCTTCATGAGGTCACGATGATGCTCCAGCACGCTGCATGTAGTCTGCCATGTGTCCTGGTAGCACTCCCAGGGATCCACTCTGCAGGAAAATAACACATGATAGATGAACAGCTGTGCATTTCTGGGCCCCTATTCATAAAGCATCTCTGAGTAGGAGTACTGATCTAGGATCAGGTCCCTCCTGTAGATTCATCATAACCTAAACGGCAAAACTGATCCTAGAACAGCACTCCTACTCACGCTTTATGAATACGTGCCCTGATCTCTATCCTTTTCATTAGTAGGGTAATAGAACTGATGAAAATGCACATCTGCTAAATACCTCACACATCATGTCTTGATAAAAACATTGCCAGAAAAACATCCTGTCTCAAAGGACAAATAGAGAAAGTGATATCATCCTGTCTACTGACAATGATACCTATATTAACCTGGTCTATGTCCCAAATGGCACCCTATTCCCTATATAGTGCACAATGGAAGTGGTCAGATGACACGGATACTACACTACAGGACTGTTTTGCTAGCACAGACTGGAATGTGTTCCAGGATTCATCCAATGGCATTGAGGAGTACACCACCTCAGTCATCGGCTTCATCAATAAGTGCATTGACGACGTCGTCCCCACAGTGACTACACGTACATATCCCAACCAGAAGCCATGGATTACAGGCAACATCCGCATCGAGATAAAGGCTAGAGCTGCCGCTTTCAAGGAGTGGGAGACTAATCCGGGCACTTATAAGAAATCCCGCTATGTCCTGCTACAAACCATCAACCAGGCAAAGTGTCAATACAGGATTAATATTGAATCCTACTACACCAACTCTGACGCTCGTCGGATGTGGCAGGGCTTGAAAACTATTACGGACTACAAAGGGAAATCCAGATGCGAGCTGCCCAGTGACATGAGCTTACCAGATGAGCTAAATGCCTTTTATGCACGCTTTGAGGCAAGCAACACTGAAGCATGCATGAGAGCACCAGCTGTTGTGGATGACTGTGTGATAACGCTCTCGGTAGCCGATGTGAACAAAACTTTTGAACAGGTCAACATTCACAAAACCGCTGGGCAGACAGTTTACCAGGACGTGTACTCAAAGCATGCGCGGACCAACTGTCAAGTGTCTTCACTGACATTTTCAACCTATTCCTGACAAAGTCTGTAATACCTACATGTTTCAAGCAGACCACCATAGTCCCTGTGCCCAAGGAAGCGAAGGTAACCTGTCTAAATGATTACTGCCCCGTGGCACTCACATCGGTAGCCAGGAAGTGCTTTCAAAGGCTGGTCATGGCTCACATCAACAGCATCCTCCCGGACATCCTAGACCCACTCCAATTCGCATACCGCCCCAACAGATCCACAAGATGATGCAATCTCAATCGCACTCCACACTGCCCTTTCCCACCTGGACAAAAGAAACACCTATGTGAGAATGCTGTTCTTTGACTTCAGCTCGGTGTTCAACACCATAGTGCCCACAAAGCTCATCACTAAGCTAAGGACTCTGGGACTAAACACCTCCTCTTGCAACTGGATTCTAGACTTTCTGACTGTCCGCCCCCACGTGGTAAGAGTAGGCAACAACGTCTGCCACGCTGATCCTTAACACTGGGGCCCCTCAGGGTGTGTACTTAGTCCCCTCCTGTATTCACTGTTCACCCACGACTGCGTGGCCAAACACGACTCCAACACCATCATTAAGTTTGCTGACGACACAACAGTGGTAGGCCTGATCACCAACAACGATGAGACGATCTATAGGGAAGAGGTCAGAGAACTGGCAGTGTGGTGCCAGGACAAAAACCTCCCCCTCAATGTGATAAGACTAAGGAGCTGATTGTGGACTACAGGAAAAGGCGGGCCGAACAGGCCCCTATTAACATTGATGGGCTGTAGTGGAGGGGTCAAGAGTTTCAAGTTCCTTGGTGTCCACATCACCAACGAACTATCATGGCAAGTGGTACCGGAGCGCCAAGTCTAGGACCAAGAGGCTCCTCAACAGCTTATACCCCCAAGCCATAAGACTGCTAAACAATATAAAAATCGCCACCAGACAATTTACATTGACCCCCCCCCCCCCCCGTTCCTTGTGTACACTCTGCTACTCGCTGTCTATTATCTATGCATAGACACTTCACCCCCACCTACATGTTCAAAGTACCTCAACTAACCTGTACCCCTGCACACTGACTCAGTACCAGTGCCCCTGTATATAACCTCATTATTGTTATTCTTATTGTGTTACTTTTTTATTATTACTTTTTATTTTAGTCTACTTGGTAAATATTTTCTTAACTCTTCTTGAACTGCACTGTTGCTTAAGGGCTTGTAAGTAAGCATTTCACGGTAAAGTCTACACTTGTTGTATTCGGCGCATGTGACAAATAAAGTTTGATTTGATTTGTACAAAAGCAGTGCAGAATGTAGGGAATAGGGTGCCATTTGGGACTCAGCCAAGTTGTTCTGGGCAGATAGCCACTGACTCACCTGATCCAGTCGGAAGACTGGACTGCCAGTTGACACATGGTGAGACGATGTCTGCTGGGGACGAGGCCCTGTGAACACATGGTGGGATTGATAAAGCTTTCAACCAGTCATTGTGTTCATTGTGTGTGTCACATTGTGTGCACCCTATTCCCTATATAGCACACTATATCTGGTAAAAAGTAGTGCACTATGTTGGGAATAGGGTGCCATTTACAACTCATACATTGTGTTTATTCAATTTATTGTATGTCTCTGCATGGTAATCCACTGGTTTGACATGTTTTATTTGTGAGGAATATAAAATGCACATAAAATTCATGATCTGACTGAAACGGCATTTCTCCTACATTTATTATTCATGTTTTCTGTTTCTTATAGAGAGAGAAACTGGGAAAAGCTTTTCATTCATTCCAGAAACGGCTCGGGAGAATAGATGACGATAGTATTAGAGGTGGTTTATGTAATCTGAATGCAACATGAACACTTACACAGGAGGACCACACAAAAAGGTCACACAAAAAGGTCACATTCATAAAAATAACCACAAGCTATCACTACTGTGCGTCATTACTGTAATTATACTCATGTCAGTCATATAAGATTAGGGGATTCTTTGTTAGTTACTCGAACTTCATAGATACCAAACAAAGCCGTCTGGGAATATACTGTTAAAGAAGTTCTTACCGGTTTGCCATAGGAGTCATGTACAGGTGAAATGATACCCCCAATCACAATGAACTTCCCTGTTTTGTGCAGGTATTCTCTGGCTTTTTCTGTAAAAGCAGATACAGTATGTAACTGTCAACATACTTATCATAGATCATAGTGTGCACAATATTACAGTTTTAATCAGGTAACCTGTTTGCCATCAGCAAACCCAAAAATAAATTAAGCCTGGTTTGCCAGTATACATGCAATTTAATTTGTACATAATATCTCCAGGGAGACCAATAAAATTATTCCAGATGCCATGATTTAGTCTAGGCTACAAATTAAGTCTATAATAACAGTTGTTTTCAATTGGAAGTTGATTGATGAGAACTTTTTGTTTCGACCACAGGGCAAGAATTAATCTATTCATCTATTCACTCTGTTGTTGTGGAGTAACGTTACTGCCTGCATGCCACTAATAGAGAAACTCATTATATGAGTCCTCTTCAAGCAAGCCTGTCTGTGGAAACTTACTGAAGACTATATGTTGCAAGTATACCAGCTCAAAGTGTATGATGTACAATGCCTGTGCAAATTGAGCAGAGCCACTACAGATAGAGTCATATACATTAATATGATTAGAGAATGTATTATTCATGCAAGAAGACGGGGTATGAGAGAGGAAAGTAAGAAAGCTATGTTTTGAGTCGAATGTTAATGAGAAAGTCAGAAATCTGGGGTTGCCTTCCAAATCAGATGGATTGAGGCAACAAAAAAAAGAAACCAAGGCTGCGTCCTAAATAGCACCCTATTCTCTATGTAGTGTGCTACTTTTGACCAGGGACCATAGGCCTCTGGTCAAAAGTAGTGCACTATATAGGAAATAGAGTGCCATTTGCAACACAGACAAGGGTTTTAGTGAAGACATGCAACTATTGAATGAGGTGATAATGAGCTACAAGCGTCTCACCCTCACATTCTCAAGAGAATCACAATTCTTCTCAACAATGACTTGAAAAATAGATTAAACTGAATAACTATTGAAATGCATGATCTGACACCATCCACAACTTTTCATATTCAGTAGTCCTAGTCCTTGATATATGCATGTATTTGCTTCATCACTTTCTGTTCTTTCGTGTAATCCTGCTGTGAGTCAGAAGGGCTCACTGGGGAGTTTCCATTGCTCCCTATGAGCAACTACAGTACTTTCATTTTTCCAGAACTGCCACTCCAAGGCATACAGAGAGGTGGTGTGAAAAATAGGTCATGGAAACATGGATGCTTTCCCCCTCTGCCCCATAATATTCTAGGTTCACTTACTACTGCTGCAGCATAATGATTTCACTCAATCTATTCTAATGACTATCTCTTAGGATTTTGTTATTTTTCAGGGTACTAGCCTATGGTGTACCCTAACTTTGGATGACGGTCATTTAACTATCTTTTATGATAATGGTTTGTATTATAAAATAGAGTACTTTACTAGTTATTCTGTGATTGTTTACGTCAATATACTGATGCAACTGGCTGGCTGTTGAAATGTGAAATATCCCTAATTGTGGCACTGTGCCATTACTGACTTGTGTGTACTGGATCAGTAGCCTAATATTTAAAGCAACAAGAAAACCATGATGAAATAGTCCACAGATATTTAATTGACGAAATGTCCGTTGAAAACTGATAACATTTAAGGCAAAGACAATAACGCAATTGCCTCAATGGATCAATCAAATTGCAGGTCTGCAGTCACAGAACATGAAAAAGAAAGGATATACAGGACCACACATATGTCAAAAATTAGAAAATATTAGTCAAGAGATTTAGATTTGCCATTTGTGTTGCCTTGATATTTTGCTGCATTTCCATGAATTGGTGAATACCTGTTGTGTTTAGCCGATTGTTTTACATTATTGCTCGGCTGCACAGTAAGATTGATTGTATGCTATTACGATTTGAGATACGATTTCTCATTCGTTATGAGTGACGCAGTATGTGCTATCAGGCAACCAATGCCCAAACATGCTCAAGATGCCCCTGTGTCCAGTGGCTCAACATCCGTATACTGCAATACATTCTCAAAATAGCCTAGCCTACTTTTTCCAAATCCATTTGCTATTGTTTTTAGGGCTGGTCGGGCTATGCAGCATACACCAACGTAGACTACACTGAAATGATACTGTGCGTTCAATATAGTAATAATAACCTGTAGATGGAACGGTTCTGGTGTTAATTCATGTAATTATTTTAAACATACGTGGTGTTCAAAAACACACAGCAAAATAAAGACCCCCACGTGAAATTCAATGATAAGACTTTAACTTAATTGACATAATCATATTTCCGTCACTGAGGCCGTCGCCCATTTCAGCACCCCCCTCGTGGACAGCAAATACCATAAAGGTCTATGGCAAAACGCCTACCCAACATCACCCAATTCTGATATTATAATACTGATATATAGGTTAATTGCCATAGTAATGTAGACCCCTGAACGCCTTCTCATTCTTAAACTAATATCCTACCCACAACATCTGGGGCACCAAACATCCCTTCAAAATATACAGAAGAACGCATAGGTAATGCTTACCAAACATATGAATGTGTCCTTTAGTGATGGGGTTAAAACTTCCACATGACAGCAAAATAACGTGCGTTTTAGTGTTGTCCGTCATGATATGATTGGATATGAGTCTCTTTTTCTGCAACTACCGATTTGTTCTTCTTTGTTTTGCTGTTAGCGACCGCAGAGAGAGGCGAGGTTCATTTGGATGCGGCAGTATCCAAGTCTCATCGCAGGATACAGAGCGTCACTGCACTCTATATTAAAGGCACAGGACCAAAGGCACTCACAGCACTGGGCATTTGAAAATGTTTGATTTTACAATACAATTTAAAACAATAGGTAGGCTACATTGGCTTTTATTATAGACTTAGTGTATGTAGCCTCTGGCAAATTTGCCACATAATGGGGCAAGTCACTGATCGAAATGTTTCTTCTGTTTTTAATTAGACCTACTACTCCAGTATTAATTTGCTTCTGACTCGAGTAGCCTAGACGGTTTAGACATGAGATTAAGTGAGAACACTGAACTAACTGTTGTTAAAAGGGCTGATGGCCTTAGTCTTATAGGCTTACCTTAAGTGAAAACTCCACTCAAAAACTATATATTTGTATTTTTTTTATTAGTCCACTGTTAATACAGTCCCAAAATGTTTTGAATGTCAGCAGTCAAGTTTTCAAGATATTGGACATTCAAGAAGCAAAGTGTCACTTTGTCACAAAATGCATAATTTGATGTGGCAAGTGGGTTTTCCTTTAATGTAAAGAACATTCCATCCTTTCTGCGCTGGCACTATACCCTCAAGTTGCAGTTATGGTTTGTGTGGCCCATGGACAATTTACCATCATAATAATAATAATTAGGCCTATACATTTGCTGTGATAGCTGTACATAATAGACAGTATATGACCCTATCATGCATTTAAAAATTCAACAAATAATTGAGTTAATGTTAATTGGTTATATAGTGAAATTAAACGTATTTTCCTCATAGACTCCATGAATGTGAGTGTAGACTACCATGTTCTCTTTAAAATTGGTCTGGTCTTGGGCTCCCTGGTGCTGTGCTCGCCCCATAACAGCAGGGTCGCTGGTTCAAGCCCCATTCTGGCTGGTCCGAATTTGATTTGTCTTTTAATCACTACACTGGTGGCAGGGGTGGGATAATTCTGCTGTCTTTTTAAGGTTGTGATCCCCTGTTGTGTTCCCCTGTTCGCATTGGGGTTGGCTGTGTGCAGTATTGCAACCTCCCTGTTGTGAACGAGCATAGACCTAATATATCTGCCAAGAGGTCAGGACCCTTATGTCAAAGTTGACTCGATTTGTGATGTGAAAAAGGCAATCGAACTGTAAATGTCTGGGTGATTCCATTCTAGTATAGCCTATAATTAACCTCTTAGTTAACCTAGGTTAACCTAGTTAGCCTAGGTTAGGCTAGGTACATTTTGATAATTTTCCTAATTCCGCCCAAGGCAATTGAGATCAGAATGGATATATTATTGTAGGTCAGTGTGACCGCGAAGCAGACTCACTGGCTTGAAACAAAACTTGACCATACCTTGTGCCGCTCACAATTTGCATGGTGTACATTTACCACGTTCAAAACAACTCAGGAACTCGGACATTCCGACTTGGAAACTCGTTGAAGGATTAGGTCAGAGTTTCCCACTCGGAAAGTCTCAGAATCAACCAATGGGAAGCTCTACACAAATACCGTACGCAAATTTTTAACTCAGAGGTTTTTGAGTTTCAGAGTTGTCAAGAACGCAGCAACTGGGCCGGTGGCTCTGTTAGTGACAGAGTGACGAACAATATGGCGCCGGGAGTAGCTCTTGCTTTTGGACCAGTCGTTGTCTAAAGACCGGCGATCGGACAGGATGAACCTCTGCGCCCAATATTTACGGTAAATTTGAAATTCTACATTTTATACGTTTTTTTTCTTCTTCTTCTCACCTACTGCTTAATCTTATTTGTGTTATCGCCATAAATGTCCGTTCTGTCTAGCTAATTAGCCAGCAGCGTTAGCTAGCAACGCACAACAGGAAAACGCGTTATTTGAGCTAGCAGCTAACGTTACCTATTTGCACGAAATTTCACTAAAGATGCCATCCTTGTTGTTTATTCGTGTAAAAAACGTATGTGACTGTGATTAGGGTCAGTTATTAGCATGTTAGTGAGCTAAAGTACACAGTCGTTTTCGAGCTCGCGGGTAACGTTAGGATGACTAACTAGTTAACGTTAGCTTGTTCGGCCGATACGATAACACGTTAGCCAAGTTTTTACTAACCATTATGGTTATTTCCATAGCGAAGGAATGGAAGTAGTATGTGTCGTAAGGAAAATGGATAGCTAGCTAACGTTACTAAGTTAATTCTCGAGCGCGTTACTTAGCGAACGGATAACTAGTTTAATCATAGGCTGCCGTTAGCTAGCTAACCTAGTAGCGCCCCTGCCCTTGTTTGGTAGTTAGCTAACGTTAGCCTGCAGGGCATGTCGTTTTTAGCTTGGTAGCTAGTTAGCTAATGGATGTCAACCTGAGTCCGGATGTCTACCATTTAACTAGCTAAACTGGATTAGTTAGCTAACGTTAGTCACTGCAGTGAACCTTTCTGTCCACATTGATTACTAACAATAATATTTTTAAATGGCTGGCTACATGGGCCTTGGCTTTAGCCAAACGTTACCTAGCAGCTCAGACTAGTGTCAGTGACATTGGATTATCCAGGCAAGGATGTTGTAAATCAAACGCCAAGTAAAATCAGCAAGCCAAATGTAACCATAGATTCATCCACTATAATCAATCTAAAATCGTAGCCAGCCAGCGACTGGTGACAGTTTTTGGCTAACGCTAGATRAAATTTGGTATACATGCATTCCAGTTTGGCCTGTTTGAGTGCGAGTTTGCAGGATTGACACTTCACTGTGCATGTCTCACGAAATGAAACCAATAATTTGCTGTTTTTATGAAAATATACAGGTCCTTTGTTATATCAGAGAGGAATTGGCTAATATTTGGTTAACAGATATTGGGATGTTAGAGCAAATCGTGGTTTAAGAAATACAGGAGCAGAAACACTTCACCCCCTACACTGGTAGCGTGAGCCCTGTATATTAGTATTCTTCATCCCTAGCCCGACCATTGAGCTACAGATGAAGGATAATAACAACAGTATATGGCCAATCTTGCTTAGTTTACGAGATACCAGTAGTATTGTATCATTTGAATGCATAGTAATCCAATAAAGCAGTCTATTGGCGATGGAAAGATGCGATCATGTGAAGTAGTATATTACATAGGACGAAAACATATGTATCCTCCTGTTTTCTGGCAAATAGTGCTCAGTTTCCATTGAAACTAGTAGTATCTGTAGTTTTTAGCCTATCCCTTTCCAGCATGTCAAACCACAAATACAATCTCCTGTTACATGTTTGATTGAATTTAGGAATTAGTGGCAGAGGACTAGCACACCCTGTCTTTAATCCCCATAGTTTTCATGTTAATCTTTTTAAATATCCAATACACTGATTTTAATTCATTATGGTTTATACTAGGTAGCGTTGTAAGATGTGGTTCTCAGTGGGTCTGTATTGATTGACTTAGCTTGCCGCCTCTTTTGTTTGTTTACAACCAAGCAGGCAGGCAGAGGCCCTGAAGGCTGACATGACAGGTATGTTCACACCTCAAATTTGGGCTTGCTTTGTTTTAATCCACAACCCCTGCATATAGAGTATGAATTGCAGACAGTATTGCTTTTGATAATATATTCTCTTAATGTCGAAAGTTTTGTTCTTGAAAGCTTTTATACTTGTCTGTTTTTGGATGTTGATAAGCCCCACAGGGACAGGGACAGGGATTGCATATTAATTTGTCATATTCTGCATATGTATCCCATGGTATCTATGAATAGTCTCACTGTTGTAGGCCTATTTGATGAAGGATGTTTAGCCTATAGAAATATAATCTCATTCTAGTGGTTTAGTCTGTACCGTAATCCATCTGAAGTGTATAAAAGATCAGTGAGTGTCATCTTTTCCCCTAGATTTTAAGCTTGGTGCAGCAGAGGTCTGGACTTCAAGGCAAGCGCTTCAGGACTTGTACCAGAAGATGCTGGTGACTGATCTGGAGTATGCTTTGGACAAGAAAGTGGAGCAAGATCTGTAAGCCCCAGTTGACATTACATTGATTATGTTATGAAACCGATTAGCCTGCCTACTACTATCGCTTCTCTTGCTAGGTCTAGGGGTCTTAGTCTTGCTTCCTAACAATTAGATGGTCCTCAATTATACAATTATATTTGTAAGACTGCAAGACAACTATAAAGACGGTAGATAAGTTTAGTGAGTCAGCTTGCGTTCAAGCACAATACAACTGTTCTATTGTTGGAATTAGATTGATTATCATCAGCTGTTTGATTAAACTAAAAGGTATTTGATTTCCTCAATTTTTCAGCTGGAACCATGCTTTTAAAAATCAAATAACAACACTACAGAGTCAAGCCAAGAACCGAGCCAACCCCAATAGAAGTGAGGTGCAGGCCAATCTGTCCCTATTTCTCGAGGCAGCTAGTGGATTCTACACACAAGTAAGTTGCAACTACAACGTAGCCTAACTAGGGCTGGCACAATTGCCATATAACTGCGTAACCGATGTTTATGGTTGAAGACAGTTATGAAAATAAAATGTCATAACCATAAAAACAAGTGTGTGTGTACACATACACACAGTATATTCAGACCCCTTTACTTTTTCCACATTTTGTTACAATACAGCCTAATTCTAAAATTTATTAAATTGTTTTCCCCCCCTCATCAATCAACACACAACACCCCATAATGACAAAGCAAAAAACAAACAAACAAAAAACTTAATGTATGTGTGTGTTTATATAAAAAAGTGCTGCAGAGATGGTTGTCCTTCTGGAAGGTTCTCCCATCTCCACAGAGGAACTCTGGAGCTGTCAGTGACCATCGTGTTCTTTGTCACATCCCTGACCAAGGCCCTTCTCCACCGATCGCTCAGTTTGGCCTAGCGGCCAGCTCTAGAAAGAGTCTTGGTGGTTCCAAACGTATTTAATTTAAGAATGATGGAGGCCACTGTGTTCTTGGGGACCTTCAATGCTGCAAAAATTTTACTTTGTCATTGTGGCGTATTGTGTGTAGATTGAGAATTWAAAAAAAATCAATTTTAGAATAAGACTAACGTAACAGAATTTGGAAAAAGTCAAAGGGTCTGAATATTTTCCGAATGCACTGGATAGTGTATGTTCATCAGAAATTCAAATGATGTTTGAAATGTATTTATTTATTAAGTTTATTTTAACAGGGAACAATATACAACATAAGTCACAAGCTTGATGTATTCATTGCGTGCTATGAATATGGGACCAAATACTGACACTTTTTACTACTTTAATACACAATACACAAATACACCTTAAAATGAAGGGACTATATATACCTGATATGGATGAAAATACCCCCAAATTAAAGCTGGCAGCTTTAACTCAAGTCATTGTATAATTTAAAATCCAAAGTTCTGGAGTACAGAGCCAAAACAACAAGAAATGTCACTGTCCCGATACTTTTGTAGCTTCCTGTCTAAACATGAAAACATTATATACAAAAGAACAGCATTCATACATCAGACATTTAATAACAGAAGTCAGGACAGACATGTTTCAAAACTGGGGTCAACACATTACACATGAAATTATGTTTGAAGATCTACAATGTGAAAATGACGCAGAACTCGGCTGCTCTTAATAATACTTGATCCTGGCCTCTAACAGTTACTACAGGAGCTGTGTACCGTGTTCAACGTGGACTTGCCTTGCCGTGTGAAGTCATCTCAGCTTGGAATTATCAGCAATAAACAGACCAACACCAGCGCCATTGTAAAACCCCAACCCAGCTCTTGCTCTTATATCTGCCAGCATTGTCTCGTCCACCTCGGAGACATCGGTGAGTGTTGTCACATATTCGCTACAAAATAATTTAACTGTGCAGATCATTTTGTGGTCAAAGCTATGCTTTGAGGAGTTTTGCTTATATGCTACCCACCCCCCCCCCCCCTTCCAGCACGGTATCGCAACCAAACCAGCCAAGCGGAGTCCTATTACAGACACGCAGCTCAACTTGTCCCTTCAAATGGTAAGTACTTTATACAGAAGTTTTCCTGTACAGTATTTGTTTACTGACACACACAGCATTAATGTGCTTTTTTCTTTCACCTGACGGCGAAATAATTTCAGTATATGAAGTCTTCTGTCAACCTGTTGATCTGTCAATGTCTCTCTTCCAACAGGTCAGCCTTACAATCAGCTGGCCATCCTGGCCTCCTCTAAAGGGGACCACCTCACAACGATATTCTACTACTGCAGGAGCATTGCCGTCAAGTTCCCTTTCCCTGCAGCCTCCACCAACCTGCAGAAAGCTCTCGCTAAAGCTGTTGAAAGGTATCATTGAGCATTTTTATTGTAGCCTCATTTCAACTGCTCTTTTGAAGATGTTTTGCTTAACTTTATTTATTTTCCCACCTTTATCAACCATCATTTGGGATGGGACTAATGCGCATTTTGATTTCCATCTTAACTGGTGTTGATATCACCCAGCTGGTTTACGGTGTATGGACTTTAGGAGTTAAAGTTGTTCCATGTATACTGAAACCCTGTCTCGTCTTCAGCCGTGATGAGGTCAAAACAAAGTGGAGTGTGTCAGATTTCATCAAGGCCTTCATCAAGTTCCATGGTCACGTTTACCTGAGCAAGAGCCTGGAGAAGCTTAACAACCTGAGAGAAAAGCTGGAAGAACAATTTCAGGTAAAGTTTAAATCCTTGCATACTTTGTGAAGGGGAACTAAGGATATACACCTTTCAAACCAAGACGTGTTGCCACCAACTTAAGCATCCTGTCAACTTTTTGCAGACTTTTCTTTATAGATGAAAGCTATTACTGGCGACAAAGCCTCTATTTTATTTCTGCCTAATGACCTAGTCATGATTGCGGTAATGTTCTGCTTACGGCTTAGTATGAAATGTATCTGTAATGCTGAGGCAGCATTGGAACGCACACTTGGCTCTTAAGGTCTTGGATGGTTGCTAGGCAGCGCCCGTTACTACTATCCTCCTGGCAGTTCTAAACTTTGCAAGGCATGTCCCTTCACCCATGTTTTCGCATAGCCCACTCATGTACTGTTTTCTTAACCTCAACTGGATGGAGCCATATATAATTCCCGTTTGAATAAATATCACTGAATTACGTAAATATTGGAGTAAAGTAGGCTAATGCAATTGAAGCCATCAAATTGTTGCTTACTGAAATTTCCAAAGTTATCCAATTGTTATAATGCATTTGAAGCAATAGCCTATACCTGCGTGTGGGCAACTATTTCAGCGCTGATTTGAGACATGCGTGGGGACTCGATCGTATTGATATATCAAAAAATGTCAGATAAAAATAAATAAATGTATTTCGTTTTTACTGAATCGCTGTTTGGATATTGGTTAGGCTACAATTAGCCTGGGGAAATATTATCTAAATTGAGGTGAGTGCTGCTCGTGATCATCTTGTCAAGTTGGGGGGGTGGGGTGCTGCTGCTGAGGAGTATTTATGTCTGTAATAAAGCCCTTTTTGTTGGGGGAAAAACTTATTCTGATTAGCTGTGCCTGGCTCCCCTGTGGGTGGGCCTATGCCCTCCCAGGCCCACCCATGGCTAAGCTCCTGCCCAGTTGTGAAATCAATAGATTAGGGCCCAAATAATTTATTTCAATTGACTGATTTCCTTATATAAACCCTGTTCAGCTAAATCTTTTAAATTGTTGTCTTTTTTTATTTTAGTTCCATATAATTTAACAAGTGGATTATTTTGCTCTTCAGTTGCTTAGTAGACTAGGCCTACTCCTGACCAAATGCCTGTGACTTAATCAATCAATGTGATTTTGTTTCACTGAATCTGTCTGTATATTTGGTTAATTCTCTGGCCGGGCAAATACGTGGAGGTGGTAAAGCTCATCTATTTGTTTGCTCATCTATCACTGACCAGAAACATTTAGCATGCAGCCTAAATCAAGAGTAGGCCTATTATTTTGCTCTATCACGTATAGGCAACTGTCTAAAAGCCCACGTAGGCTGTGAAATATGAACATGAGACTCACATGCTTTTGGAAAATATAGATTGCTATTATTTTCTATCGGTATCATGATGAGGATACTCGGTGTAAGACCCTGCTCCCTAACAAAGTGGAGTGATGGTAGGAAAGAGATGAAACGGGGATCTGAAAAGCTTGGGCTCTGTTTTTAAAATATGACCTTTTTTTATGACAGCGGTTCCACACGTTGCCGTGACTCAAGTTGTGTTTTGTGTTATATTTCATTTATATTCATAGCCTACTATAAAATCTGTGACTGTGATCAGGGTAGCCTAAGTGTGTATTGTCTGTTTAATTAACTATTGATTTCATCAGGCCGCACAGACAAATAACATAGTTAAAAGCTAAATATGGCATTCTATTATTTTGAATACATTTTATTGGTCTTATGTTTCTTAAGACCTGCCTAAAACAAATTAATAATTGATTTCTTTGATGGTGTTTATTCAATGGATTTATTCAAATAGACATTGGCTCATATGTACTCCAACTTGCCGTGCACTGGCGATTAGAAAAGCTTATCCCGGCAAGAATGTGGCAAAAAAAGACTGAATTGGATTTGAAACAAATATTAGCAGATCTTAAAAATCGACCTAAAAAAAAAAAAATGAATAGGCATCATACTGTAAGGTCTGTCTGTAAGCGTCGATAATAGAGTGGTCTTGGATATGTACCATTTTATGAAAGTCTTTGGGCCGGTTTCCCGGACACTGATTAAGCCTAGTCCTTGACTTAACTATTCTCAATGGAGAATATTCTTTGAAAGTACTTTTTAGTTCAGGACTAGGCTTAATCTGTGTCCAGGAAACTGCCCGAAGACGTCTGAAGCTACCCCAATTCCATATGAAAGTAGCTTAAACACCCTTGTTTTTTTGTAGCGGCTGATTCTGCAGAAAGCCTTCAGCTCCCAGCAGCTGGTCCACATCACAATTATCAATATGTTTGAGCTGCACCATCTGAGGGACTTCGGAAATGAAACAGACGACCAGAGCTTCAGCTCCGAGGAGCAAATCGGCTGGTTCCAACTTCTCGGTCTCTTCAGTATGTCCCCAACTCCAATTGTCTCTCAATATTCACGATACAACTTACCTTGTGAATGACATGGCTGTTCGTGGTTATGCAACTGCTGTTTTTAGATTTGGAGTTTTACTTGCTTTTTAAAAAATAATCTGGAAGTACAGATCGATGTTACCAAATCAGTTATCTTAGATTGAACTGTGTCAACTGCAGGGTGCTTTCTCACGGCCCCACTAGCAGGTTATCTGTAACTCTTTCCTCGACCTCACTCTCTGTGGAATTGGAACGATTCAAGGAGCCAGGTTGTTGTTGGTGTTTTAAGGCCCTCTTCCTMTCCCACAGTGTCATTTCTTGGTGTCATGTGTAGCCGAGCACTGCTGAATATGAACCGAGGAGAGGAGATCATGGGAGAATGTCCATTGCCAGCCATCAAGGTGTCCCTGGACTGGCTCAAACTACGACCTACCGTTTTTCAGGATGGTGCCGTGGACAGACGACAGTAGTATGTGTATCTTTTCTCTTTCAATGTCACTGTTTGCCCTCTAGGTGTTTAGATACATTCTGCCTGTCTGGTGTTGTAGCGTGTTATTTGTTTTGGACTTTTTTCTTTTATATCTTAGCAATAGCAGTAATACTTTTGAATGTGGTTTTGTATTGTCTGCATTTAGTTAAACAAGATTTTGCTCTTATTTCACCTTAGTGTTTGGCCTTGGCTGGTGTCCATTCTGAACAGTTTCCAACCAAAGGAAGATGATGTTTCCTGTGCATCAAGTAATGGCCATTCGATATCTCTGCTTTTGATATACAAATTTGTTTCACTTTTTGTTGATTGTCTCTAAATAATGTCCCTTACCTCTCTCTTCCAGTAACTCCACTTCCAGAGGAGTTTGAACTGCAGGGGTTTTTGGCTCTCAGGCCAGCGCTACGGTACATACAGTACATCCCCTTTTGTCTCAGCCTCTCTTCCATATAGAATGTGTCGTTGTGTGCATACCATGTTCCATGTTTTATTGTATTAACACTGGTCTGTTTTGGTGTACTCCTTTTCCAGGACCCTTGACTTCACTAAAGGCCACCAGGGTGTTGCTGTGGACAAGGAGGGTCTGCCAGTCCGTGCCCGTCATCAGAGGCTCATCAGCCTGGGGAAATGGGTGGCAGACAACCAGCCAGGGTGAGTCTTCCTCTCTCTACCCACTACTGTTTTGAACTACCACATCCATAACAACAATATAAAAGCAGTTTCCATCTTTGAATAATTGCTTACTTTTAAAAGATACAACAGTATTTCACAAGGCCTGTGTGTTTTGGAGGGGTTGGAATAAAGCAGAAGACAAGTTTGCTTTGGACTCCCATGTACATTGGATAATAAAGTAATCTTGTGTGTACTATGTTTCAGGCTGATTCAGTACAAAGTCAGCGATGGCCTGCTGCTGTTCATCACCGACATCGAGGAATTGGCCATCGAGGAGCCCCAGGAGAAGGATGCACCTGTGCTCCAGGAGTCCTCCAACAGTGAGCAGACCCCCAACGAGGGCAACATGGGCCTGAAGTCAGTCTTGTCCATGGGCAAGACCCAGAACAGCGTGTTGGAGATCGGCGAGAGGCCCGTGGTGACCTTCAAGGAGAACATCAAGCCCCGGGAGCAGAGCAGGGAGCCTAGCCGCAATCACCACCAGAAGGAGGCAGGGAAGGAACGGAGGGACTTCGGCAAAGGCAACGGAGTGCCGGGAAAAGGAGAGCAGAAGAGGGATGGCAAGAGGAAGAGTGAGGTGAAGAAGAACAGCCATGAGAAAGCTGCAGACGCAGGGAAACAGGTCAAACAAATAAATGTTTTTTCTTTAAGTTGGGATATATCCTGTGATTGTTTGTATGCATCCCACATAGCACCCTACCCCCTATAGAATGCATTACTTTTGACCAAGGCCCACTGAGTGCCCTTTGGGATTCAGACATGTTTACTGTGGTTGAAGGCTAAAGTACTTTACTGACTGAGTTTGTGTGTCTTCATGCAGGTGAAAGCCCAGTCGGATATGAGGAAGATGCCAGTGTCTGAGGCCAGGAAGACTCCAGTCACTCAGACCCAGACTACCTGCTCCTCCCAGTTCATCCCCATCCACCACCCGGGAGCCTTCCCTCCACTGCCCAGCCGACAAGGTACTAGCACCACCTCTCACAGTGCCTAGATTTAAACATTTTACACTTAAAAGATTTTTAGATCTAAGAGTAGTGAATAACCTTCTCTGTTTTATGTTGAAACTGTTTGCAGTTCAATTGTATTCTGCCATGTGAATAAATTAAATTAACTTGATCTTTCCAGGTTTCCCCCCTCCGGCCTATGTGATCCCTCCTCCCGTGGCGTTCTCCATGAATCCCGGCTTTACCTTCTCTACGGGCATGTCTGTCCCCGGGCCGTTCCTGCAGTCGGCCTCCCACCCTCAGCAGCCCGGTGCCCAGCAGGTAAAGGGAGACGTGCTCAAGTCTAAGGGCCAGAATAGCGGACACCGATTAAGCCTAATCCTGGATTTAAAAGGACTTTTAATGTAGAATCTCCATTGAAAATGACTTTAATTTGGAAAACCACCCCCTGATCCTCTTGTGCAAACATATACAAATATGCTTGGAACCAAAAAACGATACCATAAAAAGTATTTTTCATGGCATCCAGCAGGTGCAGGTTCAGGCTGGGAAGCCGTCGCACATTCCATACAGCCAGCAGAGGCCGTCAGTGCCGGGGGCGATGAACCAAGGGGCTCCCCAGGGCCAGCCCCAGCAACAGCCTTCCCAGACCATGCAGCAGGTGCAGCTCCAGGTCCAGGCTCTTGTCCAACAGCAGCAGTCACCCACCAAGCCTGTGCAGCCAGTACAGCTGGGCAAGAGCCCACCTCACCATCCAGGGATGCAGCAGGTACATTTATAGATCACAATGGTTCTGGACTGGTAAGATACTAATAGATAACATCAGTCCAGTCTGTTGAGAGCCAGAAAGGTTATTTACAGGACTGATGACAGCAGGTAGCCTAGTGGTTAGAGCGTTGGACTTTGGAATCCCTGAGCTGACAAGGGAAGTCTGTTGTTCTGCTCCTAAAGAAGATAGTAAACCCACTGTTCCTAGGCCGTCATTGAAAATAAGAATGTGTTCTAAACTGACTTGCCTAGTTAAATGAAGGTAACAAAAAAAAAAAAAAAAAAAAATGGATTCTGCCGGAATTAATGAGCTTGTCTGTTAGAGGCAGCTTTACTGTTTTGCATTGCAACTTGAAACTTGTATGACGGGCGACATGTTTATCCTGCATAGATGGACTGTTTTAGTGTGTTGTACTGCAGGGATGTTTTTTTGACAAGTGTCCTGTTTTCCTCCTGACCAACAGTACATGCAGGTAGATCAGGCTGGACAGATGTGGGGCCAGCACCAGGCCCAGCAGCACCAGACCCAGCCCACCATGCAGAAGATGCAGGCCATGCAGATGCCTGTCAAGCAGCCCTACTACATGGGAAGCCCCCAGGAACCCCTCAAGCTCTTTGAGCAACAGCAGTACGCCATGCAGACGGTTCCCCAGCAGAACAGCATGGACAAGAAGATGAAGTACCCGGATGTGAAAATGCAGGATTTTTACTGGGACCCTTCCTACCGCATGGGGGATAACAGACCGATGGTGGGGGAGAGGATGGGCAAGCGGCTGCCCCCTGGGGCCTTCCACCCAGACCAGGACAACACACCCAGAGGGCCTCCTTTTGAGGTGAGCCTTGGTGTACTCCTCAACCACCTAGACCTAAGTTGCATCCCAAATGGCACTCTATTCCTTATTTAGTGCCCTACTTTTGACCAGGTTCCATTTGGGACCAAACGCTGCAAATTAGGGAATGGAGAGTTTAAGGAGAAGGAAAGGTTGTGGAATAGGTTTGGTCTTATGCTCTTTTCTATAACCAGTTCCATCCAAKCTTTTTTTATGTGAGTAAAGTATATGCCGGATAAAAGTCATGACAGTCGTGATTGAAACAGAACATTTGCCTGTAAACTTTCCAAATGTCGACAAAACAAAATACGCTAGGCCTCCCGGGTGGCGCAGTGGTCTAAGGCTGAGAGACCACCAGAGACTCTGGGTTCGAGCCCAGGCTCTGTCGCAGCTGGCCGCGACCGGGAGGTCCATGGGGCGACGCACAATTGGCCTAGCGTCATCCGGGTTAGGGAGGGTTTGGCCGGTAGGGATATCCTTGTCTCATCACGCACTAGCGACTCCTGTGGCGGGCCGGGAGCAGTGCACGCTGACCAGGTCGCTAGGTGTACGGTGTTTCCTCCGACACATTGGTGCGGCTGGCTTCCGGGTTGGATGCGCGCTGTGTTAAGAAGCAGTGCGGTTGGGTTGTGTTTCGGAGGACGCATGGCTCTCGACCATCGTCTCTCCCGAGCCCGTACGGGAGTTGTAGCGATGAGACAAGACAGTAACTACTAACAATTGGATACCACGAAATTGGGGAGGAAAAGGGGGTACATTTTTAAACATTTTAAATATGCTAGACAAGGTGGGATTTTTTTGTTAAAATTAATTGTGATGTCTGTGGAAATGCTTTGTGCGGTATAATAATAATTATTGAATCAATATTTGAAGTAAACTTGGAGTCATGCGAGCACATGGTCCTCCCACTACGTCGGGAAAGTATGCAGTTTATTAGGCTACAGATGAAATAAGTTGTGAAAGTACAAGGTGATGAGCTTGATGCTCCTTTCCAATAAATATCGAGGGTCTTATTCTGGTGACATGATCATCACTGCTTGCTTGGCTGTCATTTGACAAATAAAAATTATCTTGCTCTTTTGTCCATAATAATCTCATAATGTTGGCTAACATGCTAACCAGACAGGACATGTCGCGTGCGTCGCAAAATAAATGTAGAAATCCATGTTATTCAATTATTGCACCCACACTGCTCGCGCACGCCAACGAGCGTCACCAAGGGGTAAAATAGAAGTCATTCCTATTTCTTATTTCCTATTGCTAGCAAGTGCAAGGTAACTAGCTAAATTGCCATACATGTTTAATGCTTTTCGACCTGTCCCCAAATTAATCTCATTGGTTCAGAGTTTGTTTTGATATTTTAACCTGCGTGTCGTTATCGCTTTTGGTATAGGGGGACAAAATAAATGTATGCACGATGGCGCGCAACCGGTTTGGTTTCCGTGTAAAGGCCTATCCCCACTGTATCTGCGAACTATTGGCTAGAGCGCACCTGCCAATACCAGAGTGGACACACTTGCTATCTAACGCAACATTTTTTGTGCGAAAACCATCAGTTGAAAATGCAACGGAAACCCGTTTAACTTGTTTTTTTTAACCGTAGAAGGTATTTTTATGTGCTCTGTCATCACGCACAACCTTTTATCCTCAACAAGTCTATTTGATGGACACGCATCTCTGGTGGTAAAATGCGCATGTTGTTTTTAATGCGGATTTTAGAATATTCACATGAAAATCATCTGTCGCCAATTGGATGGAAACCTAGCTTATGTTTATTTTTTTTACAATTTAGTGTGTTTTACGATTTGGTGTAACTGTTGTAAGAAAGTGCTGAGAGGATGCGTATTGGGTTATATGATGCCTATGCTGAAGGGTACATTAGCCTACTCGACACTAAATGTTGGATTTGAGTCCATTGGGTCTCGCTGGACTCATTTATTGGCCTGGTGTATGCTTCGGAAATCCTGTCCTGGACCCACAGGAAATATGTCCAGCATGTAGGTTTTAAAGATCTGCTATTGGACTGACCATACTTGTTGGTTGTTTGAGCAAACGATTGGGAGCTACAGTTGAAGTCGGAAGTTTACATACACCTTAGCCAAATACATTTAAACTCACTTTTTCACAATTCCTGACATTTGATCCTAGTAAAAATTCCCTGTCATAGGTCAGTTAGGATCACCACTTTATTTTAAGAATGTGAAATGTCAGAATAATAGAAAGATTTATTTCAGCTTTCATTTCTTTCATCACATTCCCAGTGGGTCAGAAGTTTACATACACTCAATTAGTATTTGGTAGCATTGCCTTTAAATTGTTTAAATTGGGTCAAACGTTTCAGGTAGCCTTCCACAAGCTTCCCACAATAAGTTGGGTGAATTTTGCCCATTCCTCCTGACAGAGCTGGTTTAGCTGAGTCAGGTTTGTAGGCCTCCTTGCTCGCACACACTTTCTCAGTTCTGCCCACAAATTTTCTATAGGTTTGAGATRAGGGCTTTGTGATGGCCATTCCAATACTTTGACTTTGTTGTCCTTAAGCCATTTTCCCACAACTTTGGAAGTATGCTTGGGGTCATTGTDCATTTGGAAGACCCATTTGCGACCAAGCTTTAACTTCCTGACTGATGTCTTGAGATGTTTCTTCAATATATATCCACATCATTTTCCTTCCTCACGATGACATCTATTTTATGAAGTGCACCAGACCCTCCTGCAGCAAAGCACCCCCACAACATGATGCTGCCACCCCCGTGCTTCACGGTTGGGATGGTGTTCTTCGACTTGCAAGCATCCCCCTTTTTCCTCCAAACATAACGATGGTCATTATGGCCAAACAGTTCTATTTTTGTTTCATCAGACCAGAGGACATTTCTCCAAAACGTACGATCTTTGTTCCCATGTGCAGTTGCAAACCGTAGTCTGGCTTTTTTTATGGCTGTTTTGGAGCAGTGGCTTCTTCCTTGCTGTTCGGCATTTCAGGTTATGCCGATATAGGACTCGTTTTACTGTGGATATTCATACTTTTGTACCTGTTTCCTCCAGCATCTTCACAAGGTCCTTTGCTGTTGTTCTGGGATTGATTTACACTTTTTGCACCAACGTACGTTCATCTCTAGGAGACAGAACGCGTCTCCTTCCTGAGCGGTATGATGGCTGCGTGGTCCCATTGTGTTTATACTTGCGTACTATTGTTTGTACAGATGAACGTGGTATTTGGAAATTGCTCCCAAGGATGAACCAGACTTGTGGAGGTCTACATTATTATTATTTTTTTTAGGTTTTGGCTGATTTCTTTTGATTTTCTCATGATGTCAAGCAAAGAGGCACTGAGTTTGAAGGTAGGCCTTGAAATACATCCACAGGTACATCTCCAATTGACTCAAATGATGTCAATTATCCTATTAGAAGCTTCGAAAGCCATGACATAATTTTCTGGAATTTTCCAAGCTGTTTAAAGGCACAGTCAACTTCGTGTATGTAAACTTCTGACCCACCCACTGGAATTGTGATACAGTGAATTATAAGTGAAATAATCTGTCTGTAAACAATTGTTGGAAAAATTACTTGTGTCATTCACAAAGTAGATGTCCTAACCGACTTGCCAAAACTATAGTTTGTTAACAAGAATTTTGTGGAGTGGTTGAAAAATGAGTTTTAATGACTCCAACCTAAGTGTATGTAAACTTCCGACTTCAACTGTATGTTCTTATGTAGTGTGACATAATGCTTGCAGGTTCCTCCCACTTCTGTTTTGGCCTCATTTTCATTTTTTCTAAGGTGGTCGACTTGACTAGGAAGGAATTTGAAAGTTGTAATACTATCTGGTTGTATGATTAATCTCCAGCATCCTATATTGGTGTCAAATTGTTATGCTTGAACAACTCCAACTGCAATGTATGGGCTTATATAATACCTTTGGTAAATTAGACTCATAAACCCAGTGTGACGACAGGGCTTAGTGTAAAGTATTTCTGTATCTTTGGAAAACTAGGCCTGTCTTTTTACTACCTTTTACTGGCTTCTCCACATCTTTGGCTAACTTATCCCTTTGCCAACCAATTTCTTACTGGCTTACCTTTTCTGTTTCTTTCTTTTTTCCTTCCATCCTTTTTTGCTTCATTCTCTCACTAGGACAAGAGCTCCCCTCTTCTGCCTCCAGACCTGTTAAAAAGTATATCAGATTTTGAGGAGGAGGAAGAGCTGGCCTTTACTAAGCCTCATGGTTTCTACCAGGCCTTGGCTGGCCCTCTTAGTACTGCTCCAGGACGAAATATATTTGTACGTAGTTAATTTCTCTTAATGTAATCCCCCTGGCTTAACCAGCATGTTAAACATCAGGACACGTATTCATAAAGCCTGCTGATCTAGGATCAGTTTTAGAACATAATGAGTAAGATTACATGGACGGGGGGGGGACCTGATTCAGGGTCAGTACTCATGAGGCGCTTTATGAATACAGGCCCAGATTCACCTTCACAACTAGTTTTAAGCAGAATTGTCTGGGATGTGAGTAGAATAGTTGAGTGGGAGGGTTATGGCTCATTTAAATAATGTAAGGCTTATATGTTAAATAAGAGTTCAGAATGTGTACGCATATTTTTCCAGGCTAGTGTTGATATGATTGTGTGGTTTTGTTCCTTATTCTATGTTAACAGAAATAGACCCAGTACCTGAGCAGTCGCTGTGCATTTTTGGAGGATTAGGCTAAATGTTGTGTATGTTGCAATGCATGATTCCTGTAAAATGTTGTAGGCATTCCTACATTATCCACAATGAGAGAAACAGGCTTTTTGTACATGATCAGGTTGAACAAACTGTAACGGGGATTACATGTTGTGTAAATTGCAACCCTGTCAGTATTAATAGCAAACATACAAACAAACACCTGCAGCGTCGACTTGGGAGAATGTGCTGATGGAATAAATGACATTCATCAGAAGCTATTAGTTAACACATCTGATACTGTAACTGTTTTCCCCAACTCTCTCCTATAGTTGCCAAATCAGTCAAGAATGGAAAGTGGCTCTGAGGTGATTGGCCAGTCGTCTTCTCTCATGCCCTTATCTGGGTTCCCAATTCAGGTCCGTATGCATGGGTAAAGCTCCACCCTGCCTCTAGACTTGTTTTGACTGCTGTTTGTTGAAAATGAAAATGTCTGCAGCATCTCACATGCAGTGGTTTAAGGTCACTCTGAGACAGATTTGTTAATGTAGTCTCACTGAGCTTCTTTTTAAGGATATTTGCTCTGAAATACCATTTGGGTTTTAAATGCCATGTTTAATGTTACCTAAAGGGGTATGTGTGACTGGCATTTGATCGTATGACAAAGGTCTAATTGTGTATTTTTGTTCTTGGTTTAGGAGAGTTCCTATCAAAACAACAGCATTTTTAGCCAGGCCTATGGGAAGAACATGGCTCCCAACCCCAAGTCCGACGCTCCCATGCTTCACCAGGAACCTTCTCTCTACTCCCTGTTTGAAGGAACTCCATGGTCCCCATCCCTTCCCGCCAGCTCAGGTACCTGCCTCCGCTCTCTTCTTTCCCCCACTTTTCACACCAAGCTGTCCATAAACATCACAACAGCACCCCTGTTAGTGTTAATTAACACGCTTAGGCCAGACAAAATTGATTCACTGTTTTAATGGATTTTCCACTGAGAAAAGTGAGGCGAGCGAGCAAAAAAAAACAAGACAAACATTAAGTGGATAAGGGATAACAGTACTTTACCACATTGTCCTGGGCATTTTGTACAGGCTCTGGGCCGAATGCGAGCTTCAAGAGTTATATTATTCCATGTGAAAACTTACAGCCGGGCGCATTTCCTCCGTCGGTGGTGCGCCGCAACCGGCTSCGGGTCGGCTTGGAAGGGCTTAAAAGAATACAGATGTTAGTGTTATAACCATGAGAAATGAAACGCAATGAGAACTATAATTTTTCTTTATTCCTGATAGAAAATAAAAATAACTCTTAAAATCAAGAACATCTTCACAAGACACCATAACTAATGTTGGCCGTATGCAGTAGATCACCTACTGGGTGTCAACAAACCATGGCGATTCAACATGTAGACTCGTCTGGAAATAAAAAATTACGGACAATGTTCTGTGATCAGAGGCAATAGCGCAATCACCTGCTGCTTTTTACTGTTCAACAGCACGGTCTGTTTTGTGCTTTATTTCTTGTTTATTCTGGTCTCTAGGGTGTTCATTTCTTTTTAAGATTTATTGGAGCTCTCGTAATGAACTGCTTTCCTTCTTGCTTACACACGGCTCATTGGCCTGACGGTTGGAATTGTTGTTTGAGCTTCACCACCTCTTTCCCCTCAAGAACATCTGGACATCCACAATGGACACACATCTGGGAACGACTCTGATTGTTGAATAATACTGCGTCTCCACTTACATTCCACAGTTTAGCCCCTTGAAAGCAACTATCTGCTCGTGATATGGATTGTCTTCTTTGTAAATCTCTGAACCAGCCATACAAGCACCTTGGGTTCTCACATTCAACACAGTTGATGGTCGCTCTCTTCTTTGCACTGACCATGGCAGCACTCCTCTTTACATTTTCTATATTTGGTGTCAGAGAAGGACTATCCTTGTCAGTGGTGTCCAGGCTGTATAGATCGTCACATGTCTGGTGCTCACGTTTGTCCACTGTCAATGTTGGATCAGGCACAAACCTTCAGTTCTTAAATTGATCTTCTGACAAATGTGGAGGACATCTTGAAATGACTGTTCTGGAATTGCTTGTACTGTTTTTTGTCAAGGACTTTTCTGCTGAGGTCATGCATCATGTCAACTTCTGTATCAATGATGTTGAATTGTTGTGCAATTTTGGCAATGTCTTCCTGTGTTGTGGGTTGATGTACTTCTACGTGTGTTCCTTTCCACTTCAGGTGCACAAACCAGCCACCTACGAGCTGCAACAGGGTGCATACTCTTTTCAAAAGCCTCTTTCAGGTCTGGTTGTTTGTTGGCTCTTTCACTTAGGCTTGTCATTGTGCTACTCTTCTTCACGTGCTTCTCATTTGATTCTTCCATCTTCTCCCTAGGGTTAGGGTAGCCAGGGCTGTTCCCTGAAGCCCCAAGTTTAGAAGGGAATTAAATCTCTCGGCAGGCTTGGCCCAGCTGTTTTACAAGCGATAAGCATGTCAAGATCCAGTTGAACAAACAGGAGTGTGGCATGCTTGAACAGAGGCATATGTGGTTCTGTGGTTGCCCCCACCATCAGATTGAGTGATCAAGATTGACTTGTTGGGAGAGACATCTGCACTGTAGTTCTCTCCTCTGAGGATGCTGAGATTTTCAACTGTGTGTCGAAAGGGGGCTGGTTGACATGAACTAGATGGAGATGCTGGGATGTCTGGGATCAACATGACACAGTACAAGTCCACTCATGGTAATCATGGTTGGCAGCTGCTAGAACTGTCCCACTCACAGGAGCAGTGCTTGGATGTCTGCCTGTTACAGGTCCCTATAGGCTGGCCAAGTTCTCCGACAGGGATGCTTGCCTTATCATCCACACAACAACATTTCACAGTCCTTCTGCCACATGCAGGCAGGGATGGGATTTTAGTTTCTGGTGGAAGCCACTTTTCTGCTGTCACACAAGTCCTCAACTGAGATAGCAAAAGGTAAGTACAAGTACTCAACATGTCTGCGATCGCTGACCTGAGCTGTGTATTTGTTAAAATACTTTGGTACTTCATCCCAAAAGGATTGTGGTTTGCCATTCAGCTTCTTTAAATCCATTATCAGGTCTGGGTCATCACCATCAAGGAGGAACAAGGATACTCTCTCATCAAGTAGGCCCTGTTTACCATTGTTTGCTGATCTTTTGTCTGTCAAACTGGTGCATTTCTCTTAGGAAGTAGCAGTTCACTTTGGCAGCATGTGTGTATTTGTTCAGGAATGCTTTTTGCATTGCTCTGGTGTGGTATGTTCGTATTTCTTTCCTCAGGGTGGAGATGACTGAATCTTGCCTGGTCTCATGAACACAGTTGTTGTGTGAGGATACCTTCCATATGAATGTCAGATTGCCTAGGTAGTTACCACAGGCATACTTCAAAAGTAAAGTCAATGGAAGTTTCAAGTTGTCAATCCATTTCCTTCTCTGGAATCTATCTTCAGGAGCAAAGTCCAGTGGGGTGGTATTGGGGCACTTTCTCCAAAGCTTGTAACCGAGTGCTGTACTGGGGGCTGACCCGTCTGCATGATGCTCTCTGTGTAGCATACAATCAGACTCTGGTGTACGTAGGGGAGTGGGCTGTTGGTGACGTCTGGTAATTGCTTGATTCACCTTCTCCAAGTGGGATGCATAAGCTGCTATGAACTCATTTAAAAAAAAAAAATGCTATGGACTCATTTTTTAAATAATTTTTTATTTTATATCACCTTTATTTAACCAGGAAAGCTAGTTGAGAACAAGTTCTCATTTACAACTGCGACCTGGCCACGATAAAGCAAAGCAGTGCGACAGAAAACAACACAGTTACACATGGAATAAACAAGCGTACAGTCAATAACACAATAGAAAAAAAGAAAGTCTCTATACAGTGTGTGCAAATGGCATGAGGAGATAAAGCAATAAATAGGCCATAGTAGCAAAGTAATTACAATTTAGCAGATTAACACTGGAGTGATAGATGAGCAGATGACGGTGTGTAAGTAGTGATACTGGTGTGCAAAAGAGCAGCAAAGTAAATAAAAACAATATGGGGATGAGGTAGGTAGATTGGGTGGGCTATTTACAGATGGACTATGTACAGCTGCAGCGATCGGTTAGCTGCTCAGATAGCTGATGTTTAAAGTTAGTGAGGGAAATGTAAGTCTCCAACTTCAGCGAGTTTGGCAATTCTTTCCAGTCACTGGCAGCAGAGAACTGGAAGGAAAGGCGGCCAAAGGAGGTGTTGGCTTTGGGGATGACCAGTGAGATATACCTGCTGGAGAGCGTGCTACGGGTGGGTGTTGTTATCGTGACCAGTGAGCAGAGATAAGGCGGAGCTTTACCTAGCATAGATTTATAGATGACCTGGAACCAGTGGGCCTGGCGACAAATATGTAGCAAGGGCCAGCCGACTAGAGCATACAGGTCGCAGTGGTGGGTGGTATAAGGGGCTTTGGTGACAAAACGGATGGCACTGTGATAGACTGCATCCAGTTTGCTGAGTAGAGTATTGGAAGCTATTTTGTAGATGACATCGCCGAAGTCGAGGATCGGTAGGATAGTCAGTTTTACTAGGGTAAGTTTTGCGGCGTGAGTGAAGGTGGCTTTGTTGTGGAATAGAAAGACGATTTTGGATTGGAGATGTTTGATATGAGTCTGGAAGGAGAGTTTACAGTCTAGCCAGACACCTAGGTATTTGTAGTTGTCCACCTATTCTAGGTCAGAACCGTCCAGAGTAGTGACGCTAGTCGGGCGGGCGGGTGCCGGCAGCGAACGGTTGAAAAGCATGCATTTAGTTTTGCTAGCGTTTTAAGAGCAGTTGGAGTCCACGGAAGAGTGTTGTATGGCATTGAAGCTCGTCTGGAGGTTTGTTAGCACAGTGTCCAAAGAAGGGCCAGATGTATACAGAATGGTGTCGTTTGCGTAGAGGTGGATCAGGGAATCACCTGCAGCAAGAGCAACATCATTGATATATACAGAGAAAAGAGTCGGCCCGAGAATTGACCCCTGTGGTACCCCCATAGAGACAGGCAGAGGTCCGGACAACAGGCCCTCCGATTTGCCACACTGAACTCTGTCTGKYAAGTAGTTGGTGAACCAGGCGAGGCAATCATTTGAAAAACCAAGGCTATTGAGTCTGCCGATAAGAATACGGTGATTAAGAGATTCGAAAGCCTTGGCCAGGTCGATGAAGACGGCTGCACAGTACTGTCTTTTATCGATGTCGGTTATGATATCGTTTAGTACCTTGAGCGTGGCTGAAGTGCACCCGTGACCGGCTCGGAAACCGGATTGCACAGCGGAGAAGGTACGGTGGGATCCGAAATGGTCAGTGATCTGTTTATTAACTTGACTTTCGGAGAAAGGCAGGGCAGGATATATATAGGTCTATAGCAGTTTGGGTCTAGAGTGTCACCCCCGTTGAAGAGGGGGATGACCGCGGCAGCTTTCCAATCTTTAGGGATCTCGGACGATACGAAAGAGGTTGAACAGGCTGGTAATAGGGGTTGCAACAATGGCGGCGGATAGTTTTAGAAAGAGAGGGTCCAGATTGTCTAGCCCAGCTGATTTGTAACGGTCTAGGTTTTGCAGCTCTTTCAGAACATCTGCTATCTGGATTTGGGTGAAGGAGAAGCTTGGGAGGCTCGGGCGAGTAGCTGTTGGCCGGAGGAAGGCCAACAGGAAGGCATGGCCAGCCGTAGAGAAATGCTTATTGAAATTTTTGAATTTCATCGATTTATCGGTGGTGACCGTGTTACTTAGCCTCAGTGCAGTGGGCAGCTGGGAGGAAGTGTTCTTGTTCTCCATGGACTTTAGTGTCACAAAACTTTTTGGAGTTAGAGCTACCGGATGCAAATTCTGCTTGAAAAAGCTAGCCTTTGCTTTCCTGACTGACTGTGTGTATTGGTTCCTGACTTCCCTGAACAGTTGCATATCGTGGGGACTTTTCGATGCTATTGCACTCCGCCACAGGATGTTTTTGTGCTGGTCAAGGCCAGTTAGGTCTGGAGTTAACCAAAGGCTATATCTGTTCTTAGTTCTGCATTTTTTTGAAAGGGGCATGATTGTATAAGATGGTGAGGAAATTACTTTTAAAGAACGACCAGGCATCCTCGACTGATGGGATGAGGTCAATATCCTTCCAGTATACCCAGGCCAGGTTGATTAGAAAGGACTTCTCGCAGAAGTGTTTTAGGGAGCGTTTGACAGTCATGAGGGGTGGTCGTTTGACCGCGGACCCATTACGGACGCAGGCAATGAGGCAGTGATCGCTGAGATCCTGATTGAAAACAGCAGAGGTGTATTTGGTCAGGATAATGTCTATGAGGGTGCCCATGTTTACGGATTTAGGGTTGTACCTGGTGGGTTCCTTGATGATTTGTGTGAGATTGAGGGCATTTAGCTTAGATTGCAGGACTGCCGGGTGTTAAGCATATCCCAGTTTAGTTCTCCTAACAGAACGAACTCTGAAGCTAGATGGAGGGCGATCAATTCACATATGGTGTCCAGGGCACAGCTGGGAGCTGAGGGGGGTCGGTAGCAGGCGGCAACAGTGAGAGACTTATTTCTGGAGAGATTAATTTTTAAAATTAGAAGTTCGAACTGTTTGGGCATAAACCTGGAAAGTATGACAACTTTGCAGGCTATCTCTGCAGTAGATTGCAACCCCCCCCCCCCCGCCCTTGTCAGTTCTATCTTGGCGGAAAATGTTGTAGTTTGGTATGGAAATCTCAGAATTTTTGGTGCCCTTCCTAAGCCAGGATTCAGACATGGCAAGGACATCAGGGTTGGCGGAGTGTGCTAAAGCAGTGACTAAAACAAACTTAGGGAGGAGGCTTCTGATGTTGACATGCATGAGGACAAGGCTTTTTCGATCACAGAAGTCAACAAATGAGGGTGCCTGGGGACACGCACCTGAGGAGGAGWAGGATGAGGGTACGGCTAAAGGCTATCAAAACAGGTAGTCTAGAGCGTTGGGCACAAAGAATGAAAGGAGCAGATTTCTGGGCGTGGTAGAATAGATTCAGGGCATAATGTGCAGAACGGTATGGTGGGGTGCGGGTACAGCGGAGGTAGGCCCAGGCACTGAGTGATGATAAGAGAGGTTGCATCTCTGGACATGCTGGTTATACTGGGTGAGGTCACCGCATGTGTGGGAGGTGGGACAAAGGAGTTATGATGAGTGGAACTAAGGGTTCCATTGTAACTAAAAACAATGATAACTACCCTAAACAATAGTATACAAGGCATATTGACATTTAAGAGAGACATAAAGCAATCACAGGTGTTGATTGGGAGAGCTAGCTAAGACAACGGGTAAGACAACAGCTAATCGGCTAAGACAACAACAACAGGAGTTCTGGGCTGGGGCCAACAGTTGAACAAAAATAAACAGAATGTAGTAGCGTGATTAATGTACATTCCAGCAGGCACCAGCTATGTAGCCAACTGATCATAGGGTCCATGGGACAGCAATAGATGGAACAGGGAAGTCGCGGAGTAGTCGCTACTATGTTAGCACGTGGGCGACACGGCGTTTAAAATTAGCAGCCCGGGGCTAGTAGAAGCGTCTGCTCCGACGTCCGACAGAGGCCAGTTGAAGGCATAGCGGATGGAGTATCCGTCGGCAGACCAGTCGTGGTGGTGGGGTGGGGCGCCGTGTCAACAAAGGATCAAAGCCAGATGGCGAAAGAGGTGTTGTAGTAATTTAGTTTGCTAGCCGGGAGATGCGGCTAACTGGTGCTAGCTTCGGGGCAGGGGCGTTAGCCACTCGGGAGCAGCGGTGATCCGGTGCCAAGGTCCAGAGCTTTCGGCAAGGATCCGGTGGAGTAGTGGATTCTAGTCGTGTTTGGGTGGAGTCCGGGTGAACAACTGAGTAGGCCGGGTGGTGGGCCTGGCCTGGCTCAGGGCTAGCTTCGGTACTGGGTCACTCGGTGGCAGCTAGCTAGCRGTGAAGATCAGGAGTAATGGTCCAGGGTTTACGGCAGGAATCCGGCGTTGTAGTGGAGAAACAGTCCCATACTGGTAGGCTGGCAAGTATTATCCAGGCTAAAAAGGGCTGGTATCTGTGCAGAAGGTAAAGGCCGCTAGCAGTGGCTAACAATGACTAAATAGCTWGTAGCTAATTAGCTGGTTAGCTTTGATGGCTAGGTGGTTCTGGCTATAAGGTTCCGTAACACATTGGGTGAGGCAGGTTAATGGAAGGTATAATTGATTTAAAATGGAAAAGAGAATGAAAATAGAAATATATGCGAAAAATACAAAAAAAACACGTCTGCACTGCTTCCGCCATGTTGGAACATCTTCTCAGATGCACTGCATCTTCTCTGGGATCTGAGATGTGTTATCTAATGTGAACAAGGAATACAGGCAGTTTTAGTTCAGGTTTAAAATTGAAAGTTACACTTTGAAAATAAATGTTTACATTTCCTGAATAAATGTGGACATTTTACAATATCAGACACAGTATGTTTTACATACAGAATCAAACTTAATTGATATAGAAAATTACACAATACATTCATTAAAATACCTGTGAAGTGATTCTGGTGTGCCCGGGGCTGGGATATTGAGCTAGAGCTGACTGCAATGATCCCGAAGCTGATCTTGACTTTGTTTTGGTTCCTTCTGTCGTGTTTCCTGTTATATGTTGTAGGATCCAAGTCCTTGTGGTAATTGCAGGAATCTGTCTGGTATGGCTAAACCTCTCTCTTTGAACTTCTCTAGATGGGGATCCATATATCAGAGTGCTTTTGATAATTGGGTAATGAATGTCCAGGCTATATGGACATGAACAATAGAAAATATACATTTCAGCTTAATTTATCAGATTATAATTAATACACAAATTAACATTAATGAACATTATTCACATAGGATGTATAATAGAATGCAATATTGAAAATGTAGATATTAATAAATGCATTTCTATCGCTTCCAATGGTGGGGGAGTTCCAAGATGGAGGCATGGTGGCTTCAAAACAGCACCCCCTGGGACTCATCTAGTGTACATATAACTCATTAGTATAAAAAAAATGCAGTATTGCAATCATATTAAAAAATGATTGGAGAAATTCTGTTCATTAATCTACTTAATTGTATAGCCTTCAAATGAAGACAATATAAATCAAATGTATTTGTCACATACACATGGTTAGCAGATGTTAATGCGAGTGTAGCGAAATGCTTGTGCTTCTAGTTCCGACAATGCAGTAATAACCAACGAGTAATCTAACCTAACAATTCCACAACTACTACCTTATACACACAAGTGTAAAGGGATCAGTACATAACCAACAGAGCTATATCTAACCCTAACAATTCCACAAACTACTACCTATACACACAAGTGAAAAGGGATAAAGAATATGTACATAAAGATATATGAATGAGTGATGGTACAGAACGGCGTAGGCAAGATGCAGTAGATGCGTATAGAGTACAGTATATACATATGAGATGAAATGTAGGGTATGTAAACATTATATTAAGTGGCATTGTTTAAGTGGCTAGTGATACATTTTTACATAAATTTCACATCATATTCCCATTATTAAAGTGGCTGGAGTTGAGTCAGTATGTTGGGCAGCGGCCACTAAAGTTAGTGGTGGCTGTTTAACAGTCTGATGGCCTTTGAATAGAAGCTGTTTTTCAGTCTCTCGGTCCCTGCTTTGATGCAACCTGTACTGACCTCCCTTCTGGATGATAGCCGGGTGAACAGGCAAGTGGCTCGGGTGGTTTTGTTCATTGATGATCTTTATGGCCTTTCCTGTGACATCGGGTGTGTAGGTGTCCTGGAGGGGGCTCCTGCTGGCTGGTCCTGAAGTCCAAATCCATTTCCTTGGTTTTGTTGACGTTGAGTGTGAGGTTATTTTCCTGCACACCACACTCCCGAGGGCCCTCACCTCCTCCTGTAGGGCCGTCTCGTCGTTGTTGTGATAATCAAGGGCCTACCACTGGGTAGGTCTCGTCCGCCAAACCTTTGTATGGATTGAGTTGGACGCGTGCCATGGGCCACGCAAGTCGTGGTAGAACAGGGAGTACGAGGAGAGGGCTCAGAACGTACCCCTTGTGGAGGCCCCAGTGTTGAGGATCAAGCAGGGGTGAAGATTTGTTACCACCACTACCCACCTGGGGGGGCCCTCAGGAATCCAGTATCCCATGGCACAGGCGGGGTCGAGACCCAGGTCTCTCGAGCATTGCATGACTGAAGTAATCTGGATTCGGTACTATGGTGTTGAAAATGCTTTGAGGCTGCTTGCCGAGAAACAGTCATTCTCACAACGGTATTCCTCTTGTCCAGATGGGTTTAGGCAGTGTGCAGTATGGTTGACGATTGCGCGTCGGGACCTATTCGGTCGGTAAAGCAAAGTAGTGGGTCTAGGGTGTCAGGTAGGGTTGGAGGTGATAATGGTCCTGACTAGCTCTCTCAAAGCACTTTCAAATGACGGAAGTGAGAGCTACGGGCGGTAGTCGTTTAGCTTCAGTTACCTTAGCTTTCTTGGGAACAGGAAACAATGGTGGCCCTCCCCTCTTGATTGAGTGAATATGTCCGTAAACCACACCAGTCAGCTGGTCTGTGCATGCTCTGAGGCGGCGGCTGGGAATGCCGTCTGGCCCTGCAGCCTTCGAGGAGTTAACCACGTTTAAAATGTTACCTCACCTCGGCTGCAGTGAAGGAGAGCCCCGCAGTTTTGGTAGCGCGCGTGTCAGTGGCACTGTAATTTCCTCAAAGCGAGCAAAAAAAGTTATTTAGTTCTGTCTGGGAAGCAAGACATCCTGGTCCGCGACGGGGCTGGTTTCTTTTTGTAATCCGTGATGACTGGGAGACCCTGCCACAAACCTCTTGTGTCTGATCTGTTATTTGTGACTCTACTTTGTCTTCTATACTGGCACTTAGCTTGTTTTGATTGCCTTGCGGAGGGAATAGCTACACTGTTTGTATTCGGTCATGTTTTCGGTCACCTTCCCCTGGTTAAAAAGCAGTGGTTCGCGCTTTCAGTTTCACCGCGAAATGCTGCCATCAATCCACGGTTTCTGGTTTGGGAAATGTTGTAAATTTTGTTGCTAGTGGGTATTTACGTCCCGATGCACTTTCTAATGAGACTCGCTCACCGAATCAGCGTATTCGTCAATGTTGTGTTGTTGGACGCAATGCGGGAACAATCTCAATCCAACGTGATCGAAAGCCAGTCTTGAAGCGTGGGAAATCAGATTGGTCGGACCAGCGTTGAACCAGACCTGAGCGCGGAGCTTCTGTTTTAGTTTCTTTTGTAGGCTGGAGAGCACAACCAAATGGAATCGTGGTCAGCTTTTTCCGAAAGGAGGGCGGGGGAGGCCTTATATGCGTCCGGGAAGTTAGAATAACCAAATGAATCCAGGGTTTTTACCAGCCCTGGTAGCACAATCGATATTGGCCGATAGAATTTAGGGAGTTTTGTTTTCAGATTAGCCTTGTTAAAAATCCCCAGCTACGATGAATGCAATTCCTCAGGTGTGGTTTCCAGTTTACATAGAGTCAGATAAAGTTCGGTCAGGCCATCTGTGTCTGCTTGGGGGAAGATATACGGCTGTGATTATAATCGAAGAGAATTTCCTTGGTAGATAATGCGCGTCACATTTGATTGGGGAATTCTAAGTCAGGTGAACAGAATACTTGAGTTCCTGTTATGTTGTATGACACAACACGTCTCGTTGAAATCATAAGGCATACCCCCCCCCCGCCCCTCCTTCTTACCAGAAAGATGTTTGTTTCTGTCGGCGCGATGCGTGAAGAAACCAGCTGCGCT
>NC_036859.1:23375509-23382367 GCF_002910315.2 Salvelinus sp. IW2-2015
GCTGCACCGACTCCGTTAGCGTCTCTCGAGTGAGCCATGTTTCCGTGAAGCAAAGAACGTTATAGTCTCTGATGTCTCTCTGGAATGCTACCCTTGCTCGGATTTCATCAACCTTGTTGTCAAGAGACTGGACATTGGCGAGTAGTATGCTAGGGAGTGGAGCGCGATGTGCCCGTCTCCGAAGCCTAACCAGAAGACCGCTTCGTTTGCCCCTTTTACGGCGTCGTTGTTTAGGGTCGCCGGCTGGGATCAGATCCATTGTAAAGGCAAAACAGAGGATTCGGGAGAGTCATATTCCTGGTCGTAATGATATTGAGTTGACGTTGCTCTTATATTCAGTAGTTCCTCCCGACTGTATGTAATGAAACCTAAGATTACCTGGGGTACCAATGTAAGAAATAACACGTAAAACAAAATACTGCATAGTTTCCTAGGAACGCGAAGCCAGGCGGCCATCTCTGTCGGCGCCGGAAGTAGAAAAAAGGCCTATCATAGGCTACCTTTTCTAGGAAAAATATGCCCTCGCCAACAGCCAATGAAATTGCAGGGCGCCAAATTCAATCAACAGAAATCTCATAATTCAATTTTCTCAAACATACAAGTATTAGACACCATTTTAACGATAAAATTCTCGTTAATCCAACCACAGTGTCCGAATTCAAAAAAGCTTTTCGGCGAAAGCAGAACATATCATTATGTTAGGTCAGCAACTAGTCACAGAAAGCATACAGCGATTTTCCAACCAAAGAGAGGAGTCGCAAAAAGCAGACATATTGATAAAATTAATCACTAACCTTTGATATTCTTCATCAGATGACACTCCCGGGACAACATGTTACACAATACATGTATGTTTTGTTCATATTTTTTCCAAAAACCTCCGTTTACATTTGGCTTTGCCTCCAAAACATCCCGTGAATTTGCACAGATCCACATCAAATCACAGAAATACTCATAATAAACATTAATAAAAGATACAAGTGTTATTCACAGATTTAAAGATATACRTCTCCTTAACTTCTCTGGGATATGTGGGACGGTAGCGTCCCACCTAACCAACAGCCAGTGAAATTGCAGGGCGCCAAATTCAAAACAACAAATCTCATAATTCAAATTCCTCAAACATACAAGTATTATAAACCATTTAAAGATAAACTTCTCATTAATCCAGCCAAGGTGTCTGATTTCAAAAAGGATTTACGGCGAAAGCACACCTTGCGATTATGTTAGCTCAGTACATAGCCACAGAAAAACACAGCCATTTTTCTAGCCAAAGAGAGGAGTAACAAAAAGCAGAAATAGAGTTAAAATGAATCACTAACCTTTGATGATCTTCATCAGATGATACTCATAGGACTTCATGTTACACAATACATGTATGTTTTGTTCGGTAAAGTTCATATTTATATCCAAAAATCTGAGTTTAGGCGGGACGCTACTGTCTCACTTGGCCAAAAGCCAGAGAAAATGCAGCGCGCCAAATTCAAATAAAATACTATAAAAATCAAACTTTCATTAAATCACACATGAAAGAAACCAAATTAAAGCAACACTGGTTGTGAATCCAGCCAACATGTCAGAATTCAAATAGGCTTTTCGGCGAAAGCAAATGATGCTATTATCTGAGTTAGTGGGGCAAAAAAGTATTTAGTCAGCCACCAATTGTGCAAGTTCTCCCACTTAAAAAGATGAGAGGCCTGTGATTTTCATCATAGGTACACTTCAACTATGACAGACAAAATGAGAAAAAAAAATCCAGAAAATCACATTGTAGGATTTTTAATGAATTGATTTGCAAATTATGGTGGAAAATAAGTATTTGGTCACCTACAAACAAGCAATATTTCTGGCTCTCACAGGAGAGAGATGTATGTTGGCAGCGGCCACTAAATGTAGTGTGGCTGTTTAACAGTCTGATGGCCTTTGAGATAGAAGCTGTTTTTCAGTCTCTCGGTCCCTGCTTTGATGCACCTGTACTGACCTCGCCTTCTGGATGATAGCGGGGTGAACAGGCAGTGGCTCGGGTGTTGTTGTCTTGATGATCTTTATGGCCTTCCTGTGACATCGGGTGGGTAGGTGTTCTGGAGGGGGTGCTCCCTCTGCTGTTTCTGAAGTCCACAATCATTTCCTTTGTTTTGTTGACGTTGAGTGTGAGGTTATTTTCCTGACACCACACTCCGAGGGCCCTCACCTCCTCCCTGTAGGCCGTCTCGTCGTTGTTGGTAATCAAGCCTACCACTGTAGTGTCGTCCGCAAACTTGATGATTGAGTTGGAGGCGTGCATGGCCACGCAGTCGTGGGTGAACAGGGAGTACAGGAGAGGGCTCAGAACGTACCCTTGTGGGGCCCCAGTGTTGAGGATCAGCGGGGTGGAGATGTTGTTACCTACCCTCACCACCTGGGGGCGGCCCGTCAGGAAGTCCAGTACCCAGTTGCACAGAGGCGGGGTCGAGACCCAGGGTCTCGAGCTTGATGACGAGTTGGATGGTACTATTGTGTTAAATGCTGAGCTGTTGCCGATGAACAGCATTCTCACATAGGTATTCCTCTTGTCCAGATGGGTTAGGGCAGTGTGCAGTGTGGTTGCGATTGCGTCGTCTGTGGACCTATTCGGTCGGTAAGCAAATTGTAGTGGGTCTAGGGTGTCAGGTAGGGTGGAGGTGATATGGTCCTTGACTAGTCTCTCAAAGCACTTCATAATGACGGAAGTGAGAGCTACGGGGCGGTAGTCGTTTAGCCATTACCTTAGCTTTCTTGGGAACAGGAACAATGGTGGCCCTCCCCTCTTGATTGATTGAATATGTCCGTAAACACACCAGTCAGCTGGTCTGTGCATGCTCTGAGGGCGCGGCTGGGAATGCCGTCTGGGCCTTCAGCCTTGCGAGGGTTAACACGTTTAAAATGTTTTACTCACCTCGGCTGCAGTGAAGGAGAGCCCGCAGGTTTTGGTAGCGGGCCGTGTCAGTGGCACTGTATTGTCCTCAAAGCGAGCAAAAAAAGTTATTTAGTCTGTCTGGGAGCAAGACATCCTGGTCCGCGACGGGGCTGGTTTTCTTTTGTGTAATCCGTGATTGACTGGAGACCCTGCCACATACCTCTTGTGTCTGAGCTGTTGATTTGTGACTCTACTTTGTCTCTATACTGGCACTTAGCTTGTTTGATTGCCTTGCGGAGGGAATAGCTACACTGTTGTATTCGGTCATGTTTCCGGTCACCTTGCCCTGGTTAAAAGCAGTGGTTCGCGCTTTCAGTTTCACGCGAATGCTGCCATCAATCCACGGTTTCTGGTTTGGGAATGTTTTATGTTGCTGTGGGTATTACGTCGCCGATGCACTTTCTAATGAACTCGCTCACCGAATCAGCGTATTCGTCAATGTTGTTGTTGGACGCAATGCGGAACATATCTCAATCCACGTGATCGAAGCAGTCTTGAAGCGTGGAATCAGATTGGTCGGACCAGCGTTGAACAGACCTGAGCGCTGGAGCTTCTTGTTTTAGTTTCTGTTGTGTAGGCTGGAAGCAACAAAATGGAGTCGTGGTCAGCTTTTCCGAAAGGAGGGCGGGGGAGGGCCTTATATGCGTCGCGGAAGTTAGAATAACAATGATCCAGGGTTTTACCAGCCCTGGTAGCACAATCGATATGCCGAATAGAATTTAGGGAGTTTTGTTTTCAGATTAGCCTTGTTAAAATCCCCAGCTACGATGAATGCAGCCTCAGGGTGTGTGGTTTCCAGTTTACATAGAGTCAGATAAAGTTCGTTCAGGGCCATCTGTGTCTGCTTGGGGGGGAATATATACGGCTGTGATTATAATCGAAGAAATTCCTTGGTAGATAATGCCGGTCGACATTTGATTGTGAGGAATTCTAAGTCAGGTGAACAGAATACTTGAGTTCCTGTATGTTGTTATGATCACACCACGTCTCGTTGATCATAAGGCATACCCCCCCCCGCCCCTCTTCTTTACCAAAAAGATGTTTGTTTCTGTCGGCGCGATGCGTGAAGAAACCAGCTGGCTGCACCGACTCCGATTAGCGTCTCTCGAGTGAGCCATGTTTCCGTGAAGCAAAAGAACGTTATAGTCTCTGATGTCTCTTGAAATCCTACCCTGCTCGGATTTCATCAACCTTGTTGTCAAAGAGACTGGACATTGGCGAGTAGTATGCTAGGAGAGTGGAGCGCGATGTGCCCGTCTCCGAAGCCTAACCAGAAGACCGCTTCGTTTGCCCCTTTTACGGCGTCGTTGTTTAGGGTCGCCGGCTGGGATCAGATCCATTGTAAAGGCAAAACAGAGGATTCGGGAGAGTCATATTCCTGGTCGTAATGATATTGATTGACGTTGCTCTATATATTCAGTAGTTCCTCCCGACTGTATGTAATGAAACCTAAGATTACCTGGGGTACCAATGTAAGAAATAACACGTAAAACAAAATACTGCATAGTTTCCTAGGAACGCGAAGCCAGCGGCCATCTCTGTCGGCGCCGGAAGTAGAAAAAAGGCCTATCATAGGCTACCTTTTCTAGGAAAAATATGCCCTCGCCAACAGCCAATGAAATTGCAGGGCGCCAAATTCAATCAACAGAAATCTCATAATTCAATTTTCTCAAACATACAAGTATTAGACACCATTTTAACGATAAAATTCTCGTTAATCCAACCACAGTGTCCGAATTCAAAAAAGCTTTTCGGCGAAAGCAGAACATATCATTTGTTAGGTCAGCAACTAGTCACAGAAAGCATACAGCGATTTTCCAACCAAAGAGAGGAGTCGCAAAAAAGCAGACATATTGATAAAATTAATCATAACCTTTGATATTCTTCATCAGATGACACTCCCGGGACAACATGTTACACAATACATGTATGTTTTTTCATATTTTTTCCAAAAACCTCCGTTTACATTTGGCTTTGCCTCCAAAACATCCCGTGAATTTGCACAGATCCACATCAAATCACAGAAATACTCATAATAACATTAATAAAAGATACAAGTGTTATTCACAGATTTAAAGATATACTCTTCCTTAACTTCTCTGGGATATGTGGAGACGGTAGCGTCCCACCTAACCAACAGCCAGTGAAATTGCAGGGCGCCAAAATTCAAAACAACAAATCTCATAATTCAAATTTCCTCACATACAAGTATTATAAACCATTTAAAGATAAACTTCTCATTAATCCAGCCAAGGTGTCTGATTTCAAAAAGGATTTACGGCGAAAGCACACCTTGCGATTATGTTAGCTCAGTACATAGCCACAGAAAAACACAGCCATTTTTCTAGCAAAAGAGAGGAGTAACAAAAAGCAGAAATAGAGTTAAAATGAATCACTAACCTTTGATGATCTTCATCAGATGATACTCATAGGACTTCATGTTACACAATACATGTATGTTTTTGTTCGGTAAAGTTCATATTTATATCCAAAAATCTGAGTTTAGGCGGGACGCTACTGTCTCACTTGGCCAAAAGCCAGAGAAAATGCAGCGCGCCAAATTCAAATAAAAACTATAAAAATCAAACTTTCATATAATCACACATGAAAGAAACCAAATTAAAGCAACACTGGTTGTGAATCCAGCCAACATGTCAGAATTCAAATAGGCTTTTCGGCGAAAGCAAATGATGCTATTATCTGAGTTAGTGGGGCAAAAGTATTAGTCAGCCACCAATTGTGCAAGTTCTCCCACTTAAAAAGATGAGAGGCCTGTGATTTTCATCATAGGTACACTTCAACTTGACAGAAACAAATGAGAAAAAAAAATCCAGAAATCACATTGTAGGATTTTTAATGAATTGATTTGCAAATTATGGTGGAAATAAAGTATTTGGTCACCTACAAACAAGCAATATTTCTGGCTCTCACAGACCTGTAACTCTTCTTTAAGAGGCTCCTCTGTCCTCCACTCGTTACCTGTATTATGGCACCTGTTTGAACTTGTTATCAGTATAAAAGACACCTGTCCACAACCTCAAACGTCACACTCCAAACTCCACTATGGCCAAGACCAAAGAGCTGTCAAAGGACACCAGAAACAAAATTGTAAGACCTGCACCAGGCTGGGAAGACTGAATCTGCAATAGGTAAGCAGCTTGGTTTGAAGAAATCAACTGTGGGAGCAATTATTAGGAAATGGAAGACATACAAGACCACTGATAATCTCCCTCGATCTGGGGCTCCACGCAAGATCTCACCCCGTGGGGTCAAAATGATCACAAGAACGGTGAGCAAAAATCCCAGAACCACACGGGGGGACCTAGTGAATGACCTGCAGAGAGCTGGGACCAAAGTAACAAAGCCTACCATCAGTAAACACACTACGCCGCCAGGGACTCAAATCCTGCAGTGCCAGACGTGTCCCCCTGCTTAAGCCAGTACATGTCCAGGCCGTCTGAAGTTTGCTAGAGAGCATTTGGATGATCCGAAAGAAGATTGGGAGAATGTCATATGGTCAGATGAAACCAAAATATAACTTTTTGGTAAAAACTCAACTCGTCGTGTTTGGAGGACAAAGAATGCTGAGTTGCATCCAAAGAACACCATACCTACTGTGAAGCATGGGGGTGGAACATCATGCTTTGGGGCTGTTTTTCTGCAAAGGGACCAGGACGACTGATCCGTGTAAAGGAAAGAATGAATGGGGCCATGTATCGTGAGATTTTGAGTGAAAACCTCCTTCCATCAGCAAGGGCATTGAAGATGAAACGTGGCTGGGTCTTTCAGCATGACAATGATCCCAAACACACCGCCCGGGCAACGAAGGAGTGGCTTTGTACGAAGCATTTCAAGGTCCTGGAGTGGCCTAGCCAGTCTCCAGATCTCAACCCCATAGAAAACTTTGGAGGGAGTTGAAAGGT
>NC_036859.1:23382392-23400339 GCF_002910315.2 Salvelinus sp. IW2-2015
CCGTGTTGCCCAGCAACAGCCCCAAAACATCACTGCTCTAGAGGAGATCTGCATGGAGGAATGGCCCAAAATACCAGCAACAGTGTGTGAAAACCTTGTGAAGACTTACAGAAAACGTTTGACCTCTGTCATTGCCAACAAAGGGTATATAACAAAGTATTGAGAAAAACTTTTGTTATTGACCAAATACTTATTTTCCACCATAATTTGCAAATAAATTCATTAAAAATCCTACAATGTGATTTTCTGTATTTTTTTTCTTCTCATTTTATCTGTCACTCCAATATGTCCCATAAACATCACAAATGGTCCTTTTGTTCGATTAATTTGTTCGATTATATATCCAACATGTCCATTTATTTGGCGCGTTTGATCCAGAAAAACACCGGTTCCAACTCGTGAAACATGACGACAAAATATCTCAAAAGTTACCTGTAAACTTTGCCAAAACATTTCAAACTACTTTTGTAATACAACTTTACGTGTTTTTTAACGTAAATAATCGATAAAATTGAAGACTGGATGATCTGTGTTCAATACAGGATTAAAACAATCTGTAGCATGCTTTCTGGTCACGTGCCTCTATCTAACAGGACACTTCAAGTGACCCTGATTCAAAATGGCCGTACTTCTTCATTACACAAAGGAAAAACCCTCAACTAATTTCTAAAGACTGTTGACATCCAGTGGAAGCGGTAGGAACTGCAAGAAGGTCAATTAAATCTGTATTCCCAATGAAAATCCATTGAAAAGAGAGTGACTTCAAAAAAATAAAATAATCTGAATGGTTTGTCCTAGGGGTTTCGCCTGCTAAATAAATTATGTTATTCAAACAGTTTTAGAAACTTCAGAGTGTTTTCTATCCAAATCTACTAATTATATGCATATTCTAGCTTTTGGGCCTGCGTAGCAGGAAGTTTACTCTGGGCACGCTTTTCATCCAAATGTGAAAATGCTGCCTCCTATCCATTAATGTGATGTATAGAGTAGACAAAAAAAAAATCTAATTCTTGAATTTATTGACAAATAATTGTAATCATATTAAAATGTTGTTGTATAATAATGAGTTCATTACCTGAATGCATCTCCTATAGGCGTTAACATTTACTTCATACCCATCCCGGATCCGGGAGCATCCTCATCAAAAAAGCTGACTAGCATAGCCTAGCCTAACGGGACAGGGATATCATATAATATAATTTCATGAAATCACAAGTCCAATACAGCAAATGAAAGATAAACATCTTGTGAATCCAGCCATCATTTCCGATTTAAAAAAAAATGTTTTACAGCGAAAACACTATGTATTTATATTAGCTAACCACAATAGCCAAACACACAACGGCATATTTTCACCATGTTCGCACCGCATAGGTAGCCTTCACAAAACCCACAAATAGAGATAAAATGAATCACTAACCTTGAACAACTTCATCAGATGACAGTCTTATAACATCATGTTATACAATACATTTGTGTTTTGTTCAAAAATTTGCATATTTATAGCTACAAATCCTGGTTTTACATTGCAGKCACCATCACAAATAGCACCAAAGCAGTCAGAATAATTAGAGAGCAACGTGAAATACATAAATACTCATCATAAAACATTTATGAAAAATACATGGTGTACAGCAAATGAAAGATAAACATCTTGTGAATCCAGCCAATATTTCCCGATTTTCATTTTTATTTAATACAGCGAAACACTATATATATTTCTATTAGCTCACTACAGTAGCCAAACACACAACGCAATTTACTCCCGCCAAATAAGCTTGCACAAAACCGACAAAATAGAGATAAAATTAATCACTAACCTGAACAACTTCATCAGATGAAAGCTTGATAACATCATGTTATACAATACATTTATGTTTTGTTCGAAAATGTGCATATTTAGAGCTGCAAATCGTGGTTATACATTGTGAATACATAGCAACGATTCACCAGAATGTCCGGAGATATTTTGGACACTCACCTAATCTGACCAAAAAACTCATCATAAACTTTACATAAAAATACTTGTTGTATGGCAAATGAAAGATACACTGGTTCTTAATGCAACCGCTGTGTTAGATTTTTTWAAATAACTTTACCATAACATACAGCATGCGTTATTGTGAGACAGCGCTCACCAACACGGCGGAGAATAGGAGTCAACATATTACACAAATACGAAATAACATCATAAATGTTGTCTTACTTTTGCTGAGCTTCCATCAGAATGTTGTGCAAGGAGTCCTATTTCCAGAATAAATCGTTGTTTGGTTTTAGAATGTCCATTTCTTCTGTCGAATTAGCAACCTTGGCTAGCATTGTGGCGCGAACATTCCCATCATCTCTTGGCGCAAAGAACGGAAAATTCCAAAAGTCCCAATAAACGTTGAATAAACTGATAAAACTCAGTTGAAAAATCGTACTTTATGATGTTTTTCTCATATGTATCAAATAAAATCAGAGCCGGAGATATTCGCCGTGTATACCGAACGCTTTTCAGAAGACAATGTGGAGCTCCTTCGCGCGCCGTGGAAAACTGACAAAAGGGCTGACCTGTCACTCCAAAAGCTCTTATTCGGCCTCAGATCAAGCTAGACACCCCATTCAACTTTCCACTGCCTGTTGACATCTAGTGGAAGGCGTATGAAGTGCATACATATCGATAAATAAAAGCCAGTTGAATAGGCAGGCCCTGAAACAGCCTCGTTTTCAGATTTTTCACTTCCTGTTTGGAAGTTTGCTGCCAAATGGCCAAATGAGTTCTGTTTTTCTCACAGATATAATTCAAACAGTTTTAGAAACTTCCGAGTGTTTTCTATCCAATAGTGATAATAATATGCATATTGTATGATCTAGAACAGAGTACGAGGCCGTTTAATTTGGGCACGATTTTTTCCAAAGTGAAAACAGCGCTCCCTATTGACAAGAAGTTAACAAAATGTTCATACAATAATAATATAAATAATACAAATATTTGTTTATAACATGCCCAATTAGAAGCGTCAATCTATATAGAGCAAGTTTTACTAAATTCGAGCCCAGTAACTTTGCTCACCGCATCCTTCTTCAATTGTCTCGTCTGGCTGCCACGAAAAGCCCCCACCTTGGAGACGGTCAATAACATCATTGTGGAGCTGCTGATCTGCACYAAGTGTGAGAGTGCCACTGGCGATGTACTTTGCTGGACATGCTAGCTGTTCTCGGTGGCGTATCATCACTTTGTTTCACTGTCCAATCCGAGTCTGTTTGGTCTCTTGCGCATCAACTTGATAAAGCGTCAAGGGCAAGAGGACAGTGCATTATAAACAAAGCGCCGCATATATTGCCCCAAAAATAACATCTGATAATTTTTTTTTTTACAAAAGTAAATAATTGCGGGTGGTGGAGCTAATTAAGGCGGGCCATCCATTTAAGAGTAATTAAACTTTGTCCGGCCTTAGCATCTGAGTCAATATTTCAATATAATCTTATTGAAAAACATTTTTATAAAGGCAGAAATTCTGTTAGAAATTAAGACATATTTGCATGTAAGTATAATTATATTTTTCCATTTCCATAACAGACCACTCTACACCAGCAAGCCAGTCCCCCCATTCTTCCAACCCAAGCAGTTTACCCTCTTCTCCACCCACGCACAACCATGGCTCCATCCCCTTCTCTAACTTCGGCCCCATAGGAACACCCGACAACCGAGACAGGAGGATGGTCGACCGCTGGAAGGTGGAAAAGACGCGTAAGTCAACCTCATGAATCTAAATATATAAATGATATCCGTCTACCTCTTATACCCACTGATATATGTAATGAATGTCATGTTTGGTATAAACACTTAGCCTTTTCCAGACATTTTGTGTTATTCTTAAGTCATGGTGTTTTATATAATGAATCTCTGTTTTTGTCAAGTAGCTGTGAGTGGGTTTGGTCTGGACTACCTGCCCGCTGCGTCGTCATCTTCAGACCACCGAACCCCTGAGAACAGCTGGCACCAGGGGAACGCCTCCAGCAGCTCCTGGGCCGCCCAGGAGTTGCCAATGGAAGACTCCTCCACTGTGCTCCTGGACAGTCTGAAGGTACCACACGACACACACCTTTCTTACCTTTAGGGTTGCAAAAGTAAGTCTGGTAACTTTCCACAAATTCACAAGTTTTCAAGAAATCCCAGTTTGAGAATTCCTGGATTACAAGATTATTCCCTAGTGATTCAAGGAATATAACAACCAAGACTTCTGGATAACATCTGAATTTAGGGAAAGTTACTGGACTAAAGTCCCCCTTAGTCATTTAGAATTAAGTGACGTCACCTCTTATTGCCACTTATTTCACCCCAACTGTATTTTAGGTCCTGTCTAGGGCTGTTGCGGTGACCGTATTACAGCCACACCGGCAGTTATGAGTCATGACCGCAGTAAAATTCCATGTGACTGTTGAGTCATGTTAATCTCCCTTTAGGCAGTTTGGACATGCTCTGGTAGTACCCAACTTGCTAATGATCATCAGGTTCAAATGGCCTGGTACTCAGGGCTCTATTGTTCCTCCATCAGGTCCAAATTGCCTGGTACTCAGGGCTCTATTGTTCCTCCATCAGGTTCTAATGGTCTGGTACTCAGGGCTCTATTGTCCCTCTAACTAATCTGACGTCAATGCAAATGCATTCGTCAAACTTGGGGACGCCAACTCATTCCGGAGTTTTTATTTTTACTCTCTTCTACATTGTTGAATAATAGTGAAGACATCAAAACTATGAAATGACACATATGGAATCATGTAGTAGCCAAAAAAGTGTTAAACATATCAAAATATATTTGAGATTCTTTAGAGTATGTCCTTTGAAACTATAAACTAGTGACTAGTGTCATTATACCCTGATGAAGACAGCTTGTCTGTCAAAATGTTGGTTATTAGGCTATTCAATTATTGCATCTGAGCTCCTAGAGTGTGCGGCTCTCCTTTTTCTTTTTCAAGATTCTTCAAAGTAGCCACCCTTTGCCTTGATGACAGCTTTGCACACTCTTGGCATTCTCACTACCAGCTTCACCTGGAATGTTTTTCCAACAGTCTTGACGGTCTTCCCACATATGCTGAGCACTTGTTGGCTGCTTTTCCTTCACTCCACGGTCCAACTCATCCCAAACCATCTCAATTGGGTTGAGGTCGGGTGATTGTGGCCAGGTCATCTGATGCAGCACTCCATCACTCGCCTTCTTGGTCAAATAGCCCTTATACAACCTGGAGGTGTGTTTTGGGTCATTGTCCTGTTGAAAAACAAATGATCATCTCACTAAGCGGAAACCAGATGGGATGGCGTATCGCTGCAGAATGCTGTGGTATCCATGCTGGTTACGTGTGCCTTAATCTAAATAAATCACTGACCGTGTCACCAGCAAAGTACCATCACACCACCTCCATGCTTCACGGTGGGAACCACACATGCAGAGATCATCCGTTCACCTACTCTGCATCTTGCAAAAAGACAGCGGTTGGTACCAAAAATATCAAATTTGGACTCATCAGATCAAAGGACAGATTTTCACCGGTCTAATATCCATTGCTCGTGTTTCTTGGCTCAAGCATGTCCTTTAATAGTGGTTTCTATGGAGAAATTTGACCATGAAAGCCTGATTCTAGGGCTGTTAAACAAATCCAAATATATTTTCAATTCAAAGTAGCCACCCTTTGCCTTGATGACAGCTTTGCACGCTCTTGGCATTTTCTCAACCAGCTTCATGAGGTAGTCACCTGGAATGCATTTCAATTAACAGGTGTGCCTTGTTAAATGTTAATTTGTGGAATTTATTTCCCTCTTAATGCGTTTGAGCCAAACAGTTGTGTTGTGACAAGGTGGGGGGGTATACAGAAGATAGCCCTATTTGGTAAAAGAACAGCTCAAATAAGCAAAGAGAAAAGACAGCCCATCATTACTTTAAGACATGAAGGTCAGTCAATATGGAACATTTCAAGAACTTTTAAAGTTTCTTCAAGTGCAGTCACAAACCACCAAGCGCTATAATGAAACTGTCTCTTATGAGGACTCCCAGAGGAATGGAAGACCCAGAGTTACCTCTGCTGCAGAGGATAAGTTCATTAGTTACCAGCCTCAGAAATTGCAGCCCAAATAAATGATTCAGAGTTCAAGTAACACACACTGTATTTTCAGAGGAGACTGTGTGAATCAGGCCTTCATAGAAGAATTGCTGCAGAGAAACCACTACTAAAGGACCTCATTGACAAGAAAAAACTTGCCTGGGCCAAGAAACACAAGCAGTGGACATTAGACCAGTGGAAATCGGTCTCATGAGTCCAAATTTTAGATTTTTGGTTCCAACCGCTCTGTCTTTGTGAGACGTATGTGTATTTCCCACCGTAAGGCATGGAGGAGGAGGTGTGATGGTGTGTGGGTGCTTTGCTGGTGACACTGTGTGTGATTTATTTAGAATTCAAGGCAAACTTAACCAGCATGGCTACGACAGCATTCTGTACCGATATGCCATCCCAGCTGGTTTGCGCTTAGTGGGACTATCATTTGTTTTTCAATAGGACAATGACCCATCATACCGCCAGGCTGTGTAAGGGCTATTTGACCAAAAAGGAGAGTGAGGGAGTGCTGCATCAGATGACCTGGCCTCCACAATCCCCCAACCTCAACCCAATTGAGATGGTTTGGGATTAGTCAGACCGCAGAGTGAAGGAAAAGCATCCAACAAGTGCTCAGCATATTTGGGAACTCCTTCAAGACTGTTGGAAAAGGATTCCAGGTGAAGCTGGTTGAGAGAGAACCATGAGTGTGCAAAGCTGTCAAGGCAAAGGGAGGCTATTTGAAGAATCTCAAATATAAAATATATTTGGATGTGTTTGACACTTTTTTGGTTACTGCATGATTCCATATGTGTTATTTCATAGTTTTGATGTCTTCACTATTATTCTAGAAAATGGTAAAAAGAAAAACCCTTGAATGAGTAGGTGTTCTAAAACTTTTGACTGGTAGTGTACACACACAAAAGTATATCTTTGGTACATAATTGGTCTAGTCTAAATTCAACAAATTCAGAGTTAGCCAACAGTTATAGTGAGTTTGTATTTGATTGTGAATAGCCTAGTAATAGGGCATTTCTAATATTTTCATAATGAACAGGCTGACACATTGTCTTTTAGCTACAGAATATCTCACCACCATGCATTTCCTTCTCCTCCCCTCTTTCCTTCGTTCCTTTCTTCAGATTGCAGAGGGGCTGTATAATTAAATGTTTTTTTTTGTGTGAAAACATGTTACTGTTGATTTTCCCAAACAGATTTAACTTGGTTTCTTATTTAAGCACTGGGTAGTTGCAGGAACAGGGTTGGAGAACATATGGCATACAGAGTTTGGGTAGAACATCACCTCTTGCACAGCTTAATAAACGGAGTAGCCTACCCGACATGACTGAAAAATGTACCAGCGGGAAGGTGGCCTCCATTCGCTATTCGAGTGCATACAGATGACATGTCTTGCCCCTGTTCCTGCCCATTTGATAATGGGCCATTCTAAATCGAAACAATTTTGGGATATTTGTAAAGATTACTGAATTGAGGATAGTCTGATGGGTGAAAATATGATCACATGATAAGCGAACAGCGTGTGCCGCCTGAGGCAAGGAACAGATCGTAAGCTTTTYGTCTCATCATGCAGCCCATATATCTTTTGATTTCTAAGGTTTGTATCATTCACAACTAAAGTTGCCAAATAACTCTAAATCTAGTGTATAGGACCCTTTTTCAAATGATGACGTTTACTCTCAACATAGCCACTTCATATGTGCACTCTCGCTCTGGAATGGGAAAAATATCCTTTATTTTATTCAGCTAAGTTCAATTATAATCTTCTTACTATAAAATCATGTAATATAAAATAATGCCACAGGACTTATTAGCATATCTTGTCAGCAAAATGAACAAGCCTACAGCTTATGGCATGGAGCATAGCCAGATAACATATAGTAGGCAAACTCATACTCTGTTCTTCTGAAATACAATTTCTTCATATCATAAACTTTGTTTAGACCTGCCTAAAATAAATGGATTTATTGTGATGGTGTATATTCAATTAGATTTTTATAAGACTTTTTAAAATGTAGATGTTCCAAAGCCGTGCATCAGCGACTTGTGTGAGTGGAGTCCTGGAGATGCTAAACGTGTTTGTTATTTAACTGTAAATTACCGTGTGACTGGCTGTCTTTTGCATGACCGTAACCGGCTTACAAAATGTAATGACCGCCACAGCCCATATTGTTAAATTCCTTTTCAATCTATCTCTGTGCTCCCCAGTCCATCTGGTCTAGCTCCATGATGCAGCCGGGGCCTTCGGCCCTGGAGCAGCTCCTCATGCAGCAGAAGCAGCAGAGGGGCCGGGGCACCATGAACCCTCCACACTGAAGGGCCTGCAGTCAGAAGCACTTGTGTGAAGAAGTAAGAAGTAAAAAAAAAAAACGAGCTCCAAATCGGAATTACCGGCATATGGAGGCTGGGGAAGGTGAAACGATGACCCAACAGGCTCAAAACACCCTTCTGCTGACGAGGAGGACTGGTGCAAGTCTACTCTCCACTCTCTCTCTGTGCCTCCCATGGCAACGAGGGTGTGCAAGCACCTCCCACACCACCTCACTGAGCACGATTCTTACATTGAGGAAACTGAAAACCTCTGACAGCCAGTCACCATGCATACCTCCTGAATTCCTCTGGAGAGTGTGGGAATAAACAACCATCCTTCAGTCCATCTCACTTGGATTCCATGTATCTGGTCTCTGAAAACTATTCTTGAGCTGCTCTTGGTGTGGATTTACTATCAGTCTTTGATTTGCCTACTGGAGAAGAGAGGAGCCTAAAGGTGGTGCGGGGTGTTTTTGGGAAGGCAAGGTAGGCCTAAAACGGTAGATGTGGTGGTGAAAAAAAGAAAGACTGATCTTTCTGAATTCTTGACAAAATTTTCTTTATCTCGGACAGAGAGCGATGTAGCCGGGTTATGAATGAACGAATGAAGGCGTTAACAGCTATATTGCCACAGTCGTTGGTAAAAAGTGGGGGGAAAGCGTGCCTATCATACTGTGCACAGAACCGTTTGAAAATGAGACGCAGATTATGCTATAGATGCGATTTTCCAGTTTGCAGATTGTTCCTTTCTGTAAAGGTTTTACAAGGAGGGAGGTGCATCTTCAGGTCAGTTGAGGATGATGGGAACGCTTCACAAACTCACCACAACGTTCGCTCAAAAACAAAAGAATCAAACTGAGACGGTGATGAGAAAATAGATGTAGGGATAGTATTATTAGCTCTAATAGAGATTTGCAATTATTAGAAATACTGTATTTTGTGATTTGTTCGTAGCAGTTTTAGCTTTATGAAATACTGAGTAACTATGTCCAATAGTTTACTGCTTATGGGGAAAGTAGATGTTAATATGTTCTCTTTACCCATCTTTCTTTGAGTAAAAATGTAACTCTAGCTTATCTGCATAATTGTTTATTTCGTTCATGGTCTGCCTTTTAATAGTTTTAAGCAGCTTTATTGGCTCTCTTTGTGCCTGGTCAGTGTTTTTTATTTTATTATTACTATCATGGTTGGCACTGTCATGTAATGGAAACAAGCAAACGGGTCCAGCAAAGCTGCTGGTTCAGCAATATGGGGCACAAGCCAAGCGAGACACAGACCATCAGACAGACAGTTGGGCTGGGCTGTGGCTGGGGGACAGAGGGCAGGTGTAGTCCCTGACTCCCCTACTTGGCTTAGAACAGGAGAGAGAGACTGATTTATGCTAACCTCTTCACAACCACTACTATAATCACAACAGTTATCGAATTAATGCATATTAGGCCCTGGAGAGTTGCATGCTTGGTTTGCTTGTCTAAAGTCATAGCTCAGCTTTTTACATACCTCTGTGGTGTGTAACTAACTGAACTAATTGTTTGGTATTAAGTTTCTGTCACTTGGGTTACGCCCAAGCCAGATAATCAGAAATGCCCAAGGCAGATAATGACTTTTTCCCCAAATAATGAAATCCATGAAGCACTGAGTGACAATCAGCAGACCAAGAGAGGCTCTCCAGGAACAGGGTTAGAGGCCAGTTGAGTCTAGGGGTCACTGTTGGATAGGGTTAGAAATATGATGACTATATACATTGGTACCCTCTATGGTTTAGGCAGCAAAAGGCATTTTGTATTTAAAGGGTATACAAAGACTTAATATCTTGTATGAGGGGAAAAACATGTTTTTATTTTCATGTAGAGAACATTTTATTAAACCCAACTTTAAATGATGTCTAATTTGTGTGATTGTGCTTTTCCTGTTACATTAAAATTATATTTAAAAGAAAAGATAAATAGATTGGACTGAATGTTGCGACATATTCAGCCAGAAGCTATTAAAAAAAATGAATTCAGCACATAAATGCTAGAGCGGAACTGGGCTGTAAAGTTGGCTGTGTATCTGCTCATTGTAAAGGGGTTCTGATTTCAAATGTGTGGTTAGATATGTTTGGATCATGAATGGTATTTGTCAGTGGTGTTGAGCTTACCAGTTCTTGCTGTCGAGATGGGCGGAGGAGGGAGTGAGGGGTAACGCACTAGAATGTTAGAAGCGCTCTGCTCTGAGCATCCTGCCATTTACTGCATTCATGTGGACTCTCCTCTGCTGCATCCTTAATAAACTGACACATCTAACAGTGGCTTTGGTTTTACCACATTAAGGTTTGTGGAAAAGAACCCTGCACTTTGAGCAGTTGTAACATTCCATACTTCTAATAGTCCTGTGGGACATTACAGGCAATGAAAACTGACAGACGGCTATTAACAGTTCCCTGCACAGCTGACCAACCAACATCAAGCACTGTGTCCCAGTTTAAGTTCAATATCAAGGAGAGAATCACTGAAAGTTTGAAATTGCATGAGGATTTGGAATTCTAAATGCTTTCACGGGTTATGGGGAGCGAGGTTGGAGTCCTTTTACCTGTGGGAGGGGGAGGGCGGGGGGGGGGGGTCATCCAGAAATGGGCTTGTGTTCTAAGCGTTTTGTGTTTCGTCTTTCTCTAGACATTCAGAAATGGTGGAATCGGCTATGCCTTTAAATAAAGTAAACCATGTTCTCCCTATCTTTTCACTGGACTGTCATTTTTCTGTGACTATCATGTACTGTATGTATGGTTTCTAAGAAGGTATCATCTTGTGCACCAAGTCTACTTTCCCCACAGCTCACAATTCAGGACAAAAGTGTGTACAATACATTTGTGTATACAATTTCCATTCATACTGTATTCTGATATTAGTATGGTTTAGAGAAAATGGCTAAATGGTAATAGACAATGAATCATTTTGACTCCAACGTTATGTAGCCTTATTGTCAAGGTGATCAATAGGAACTGAGCAAGAATTTAATACTAGAAAATGTTTTTCACACAGGCTGTCACCCTCCCTCCCCACCACACACTCAGGAAATCCTAGGGAGCCATACTTGTGAATGTTAAGTTTGAACTTAAACTTTTTCTCTCTCAAAATCCATTGACCTAGTTGCATGTGGTCACATCCTGCCACACTTAGCCCTATGCTAACCTCACCAGCTGGCAGTGATTCTTTCTCGTAACATTCTGCATCAGCCAATTACAAATGTTGGTGTTGGAAGTGATCAAACATTGGCCTTTTCTCAATTTGATTTGCTCAACTCCTGCATTCTCCCCTCTGTCATTTCTCACCACCTTTTGAAAAAGGTCCAACGTAATCMAGAGGCGGCGAGGAGTGTGAACGTGGACGAAAATGCGCTATTATGAAATGAGAAGCTCCTCCACTTGCACGTCATCAGGCAAATTACACTAACGGGTGGATCCCAAAATAAATGTACAAAATGATAACCAAGTTAGTTGTGGAATACATTTTATAGATAAAAGGATAGGTAGCATATCGTTTTTAAATGTGCAGTCTTGTCTCAAATACATCTGATTCAAAGGGGGTCAATGACAGATGACTACTCAATGACAGATGTCAACTCTTCCGCGGTAGGATAGATGCACGCAAATACAGTACAGGATGTTTAGAACAGGGATCATCAYCTACATTCGGCTGCAGGCCAAATTCGGCGCGCAGGCCGATACACTTGTGCWTCCAAAAGGAGGCTATTGAGGTGGGGAGGACCGTTTTCGGTTTGCCTGCTAACGAATTGACACACCCCTAGACCACACAACCACTTATCGGTTTCTGGAGGATGGACGACTGACTTGCCCAATCGAGAAAAGGTCACGGTGTCACATTGCAGACAAACCTGCTAATGTCACACCCACTACAGAGGTTGCATTTTGTCTACACTAGTGCTGCTGCTGTACTAATCACCCTTGAAAGCAGAGATTACATTAACATGTAACCACAATCACTCTGGTATCCTAAAAACATTGAGTGTATCTGATATAAAATTGTAGTATTGAAACAGTTTCTGACAAGGTAGAAGGATAAAATAATGATCTAGGTTTTTTGTACAGCATCTCAGAAAAATGTAAGCACTGCATGCTTTCCCAAAAGCACAGTATTAGAGAGCTATGTCTGCCAGGGTTAGATGTTTTATGACCAGTTCATACGCTATACGTTGTGGATTTATAGAGGAATGTTCACTACTGGTACTTTGTGGCACCTTAACCATTAGAAACTGAGGTGCCTTGTTAGGATACTGCCGGTACCAATAATTATATGAGAGGAAGGTTAGTTTTAGGACATAAACACATTATCCATGATACACTTACATACACCTGGTTGATAAGCACATCAGGTGCAGCCGATTAGGGTGATCAGCAGTCATAGTACCAGCTTGCAAGCTGTGAGGCTGCTGGGGGCCATCAGTACTTTCAATTGGTTTTTAATCTTTTTTTTTTAGGCATGCCTTTTTGTAGTTTCCCCCATCGCGACGTCCCTCTAAGGCACTTCTGCTAACTGCTAGCTTGCTAGCCCCGGCCTGCTAACTGTCTGAATCGCCGTGTCCCCAGCCAACCCAACCACTCACTGGATCTATACGATTCACTTGGCTGCGCATGCCTCTCCCTAATATCAATATGCCTTGTCCATTACTGTCCTGCTTAGTGATTACTGTCTCATTTCACTGTAGAGCCTTTAGCCCTGCTCAATATGCCTTAACAAACCATGTTGTTCCACCTCCCACATATGCGATGACATCATCTGGTTTAAACGTCTCTAGAGACTATATCTCTCTCATAATTACTTACTATGCCTTGAATCTATGCTACCGTGCTCAGAAACCTGCTCCTTTTACTCTCTGTTCAGAATGTGTTAAACGGCCAGTTCTTAAAGCCTTTAGCCGTACCCTTATCCTACTTCTCCTCTGTTCCTCTGGTGATGTAGAGGTTAATCCAGGACCTGCAGTGCCTAGCTCCACTCCTACTCCCCAGGTGCTCTCATTTGTTGACTTCTGTAACCGTAAAAGCCTTGGTTTCATGCATGTTAACATTAGAAGCCTACTCCCTAAGTTTGCTTTATTCACTGCTTTAGCACATTCTGCCAACCCGGATGTCTTAGCCGTGTCTGAATCCTGGCTTAGGAAAACCACCAAAAACCCAGAAATTTCCATCCCTAACTATAACATTTTCCGCCAAGATAGAACTGGCAAAGGGGGCGGCGTTGCAATCTACTGCAGAGATAGCCTGCAGAGTTCTGTCTTACTATCCAGGTATGTACCCAAACAATTCGAGCTTCTACTTCTAAAAATTCACCTTTCCAGAAACAAGTCTCTCACCGTTGCCGCTTGCTATAGACCACCCTCTGCGCCCAGCTGTGCCCTGGACACCATATGTGAATTGATTGCCCCCCATCTATCTTCTTAGCTCGTGCTGCTAGGTGACCTAAACTGGGACATGCTTAACACCCCGGTCATCCTACAATCTAAGTTTGATGCCCTCAATCTCACACAAATTATCAATGAACCTACCAGGTACAACCCCAAATCCGTAAACACGGGCACCCTCATAGATATCATCCTAACTAACTCGCCCTCCAAATACACCTCTGCTGTTTTCAACCAAGATCTCAGCGATCACTGCCTCATTGCCTGCATCCGTAATGGGTCTGCGGTCAAACGATCACCCCTCATCACTGTCAAACGCTCTCTAAAACACTTCAGCGAACAGGCCTTTCTAATCGACCTGGCAGGGGTATCCTGGAATGACATTGACCTCATCCCGTCAGTAGAGGATTATTCTTAAAAAGTGGTTATTCTTTAAAAGTGCCTTCCTCACCATTTTAAATAAGCATGGTCCATTCAAAAACTTTGAACCAGGAGTAGATATAGCCCTTGGTTCACTCCAGACCTGTCTGCCCTTGACCAGCACAGAAACATCCTGTGGCGTTCTGCATTAGCATTGAATAGCCCCCGTGATATGCAACTTTTCAGGGAAGTTAGGAACCAATATACACAGGCAGTTTGAAAAAGCTAGCCTTAGCTTTCCTAACAGAAATTTGCATCCTGTAGTACAAACTCCAAAAGGTTCTGGGACACTGTAAAGTCCATGGAGAATAAGAGCACCTCCTCCCAGCTACCCACTGCACTGAGGCTAGGAAACACTGTCACTACCGATAAATTAAAAATAATTGAGAATTTCAATAAGCATTTTTCTACGGCTGGCCATGCTTTCTACCTGGCTACCCCTACCCCGGTCAACAGCCCTGCGCTCCCAACAGCAACTCGCCCAAACCTCCCTCACTTCTCCTTCACCCAAATCCAGATAGCTGATGTTCTGAAAGAGCTGCAAAATCTGGACCCCTACAAATCAGCCGGGCTAGACAATCTGGACCCTCTCTTTCTAAAATGATCTGCCGAAATTGTTGCAACCCCTATTACTAGCCTGTTCAACCTCTCTTTCGTATCYTCTGAGATTCCCATAGATGGGAATGGTGTGGTCGTGGTCATCCCCCTCCTCAAAGGGGGAGACACTCTAGACCCAAACTGCTACAGACCTATATCTATTCTACCCTGCCTTTCTAAGGTCTTTGAAAGCCAAGTTAACAAACAGATTACCGACCATTTCGAATCTCACTCTACCTTCTCCGCTATGCAATCTGGTTTCAGAGCTGGTCATGGGTGCACATCAGCCCCGCTCAAGGTCCTAAACGATATCATAACCGCCATCGATAAGAGACATTACTGTGCAGCCGTATTCATCGACCTGGCTAAGGCTTTCGACRCTGTCAATCACAACATTCTTATTGGCAGACTCAATAGCCTTGGTTTCTCAAATGATTGCCTCGCTTGGTTCACCAACTACTTTTCCGATAGAGTTCAGTATGTCAAATCGGAGGGCCTGTTGTCCGGACCTCTGGCAGTCTCTATGGGGGTGCCACAGGATTAAATTCTCGGGCCAACTCTCTTCTCTGTATACATCAATGATGTTGCTCTCGCTGCTGGTGATTCTTTGATCCACCTCTACGCAGACGACACCATTCTGTAAACCTCTGGCCCTTCTTTGGACACTGTGTTAACTAACCTCCAGATGAGCTTCAATGCCATACAAAACTCCTTCCGTGGCCTCCAACTGCTCTTAAATGCAAGTAAAACTAAATGCATGCTCTTCAACCGTTCGCTGCCCGCACCTGCCCGGCCGTCCAGCATCACTACTCTGGACGGTTCTGACTTAGAAAATGTGGGTGGACAACTACAAATACCTAGGTGTCTGGTTAGACTGTAAACTCTCCTTCCAGACTCACATTAAACATCTCTAATCCAAAATTAAATCTAGAATCGGCTTCCTATTTTGCAACAAAGGCTCCTTCACTCATGCTGCCAAACATACCCTCCTAAAACTGACCATCCTACCGATCCTCGACTTCGGCGATGTCATTTACAAAATAGCCTCCAACACTCTACTCAACAAATTGGATGCAGTCTATCACAGTGCCATCTGTTTTGTCACCAAAGCCCCATATACTACCCACCACTGCGACCTGTATGCTCTCGTTGGCTGGCCCTCGCTTCATACTCGTCGACAAACCCACTGGCTCCAGGTCATCTACAAGTCTCTGCTAGGTAAAGCCCCGCCTTATCTCAGCTCACTGGTCACCATAGCAGCACCCACCCGTAGCACGCGCTCCAGCAGGTATATCTCACTGGTCACCCCCAAAGCCAATTCRTCCTTTGGCCGRCTRTCCTTCSAGTTCTCTGCTGCCAATGACTGGAACGAACTGCAAAAATCTCTGAAGCTGGAGACTCTTACCTCCCTCACTAGCTTTAAGCACCAGCTGTCAGAGCAGCTCACAGATCACTGCACCTGTACATAGCTCATCTGTAAATAGCCCATCCAATCTACCTCATCCCCATACTGTATTTATTTATTTATCTTGCTCCTTTGCACCCCAGTATCTCTACTTGCACATTCATCTTCTGCACACCCTACCATTCCAGTGTTTAATTGCTATATTGTAATTACTTCGCCACCATGGCCTATTTATTGCCTTACCTCACTTATCCTACCTCATTTGCACATGCTGTTTATAGATTTTTCTACTGTATTATTGATTCTTGTTGTATGTGTCGAACTGCTTTGCTTTATCTTGGCCAGGTCGCAGTTGCAAATGAGAACTTGTTCTCAACTAGCCTACCTGGTTAAATAAAGGTGAAATAAAAATATATATTTATTTTGGTCACCTTTGAACAACTAACAATCTGCTTGGACTGGACGACCAAGAGGTCAAGACAGAGGTCGCCCTGAACTTGGTAAGTTGCTGTCTCCTGGGCACCTGTGCCTCCAAACCGGTCCTCAAAACGCTTGTTGAAATGCACACACTCATTCAGGTTACAGACCATGTAACTGGGGTAGCAGGTAGCCTAGTGGTTAGTGTTGGGCCAGTAACCAAAAGGTTGCTGGATTGAATCCCTGAGCTGACAAGATAAAAATCTGTTGTTCTGCCCCTGAACAAGGCAGTTAACCCACTGTTCTCCGGTAGGCTGTCAATGCAAATAAGAACTTGTTTTGTAACTGACTTGCCTAGTTAAATAAAAGTAGCTATTGTAGGACCCCATTGGCTAGTTATTGGGTTAACAGTATCATATGAGTAACTGTGTCACAGATTCTCCCTCTGTCCAGATTGACTCCGTGCTTTACAGGAGTTATGTGATCCCCAGTAATCAGTTCTGTAAAGATAATGCAGTATACAAAGTATTACTACTGTACACAGATATAGAACAATAAAATCCAAAATGGTAATGGCGTAACATACTGTCTCACTTTTACATATCATGTAATGGTAACAGCATTATGCTTCTATTCTAGTAAAGCTAATGTTAAAAGTGAGGTGCTAAATATATCACATACATTTACCTGAGGCCACAATGAGAATTAGAAATGTCTGCATTGCAATCAAACTTCCGCTACCGTTCATTGTATTCTGATGCTAGAAAGAGCAAAAACAAATGATAGATGGAATGAGATTGATTCCTGTCTTTGTGGCAGCACAGGCCTAGACCATGCAGCAGCACAGAGGGGATGCTCAAATAGACAAGTCATTTCAGAATAGAAAGTAACAGTAACTTGGTAATGGTGCCCCCTTGTGGTTGACTCTGGATTTTCCATTACTCTACACAATACTGTGTATTGCTATTTTCTAATACATTCATAGTGGAACAGAAATACCTCTAATCCATGAGATATTTGAATGCGATTAAATGCCTCAAATGTATATTTCTAGCTAGCTACATTAGAAGAGGTTGCTTTATTGAGATAAATAACATAAGCCAATAATACAGTCCTACTTCCTATACTAATAATTATTATTATTATCAGTGAGATGGTTGTGTTGATTTTCAAAGTGGATCACTGTTCAGTGGCGACCCGTCTTTCAGGGCAGGTGGGGCAGAGCCTGTTTTGCATGTTATTTTGGCATTAAAACGTGTCAAATATCAGTTTGCAAACAATGTAAAAAATGTATATATTGAGTAATAAAGC
>NC_036859.1:23403175-23555319 GCF_002910315.2 Salvelinus sp. IW2-2015
GAGGGTTTGTTGAATGACTAAGACGGTTAAGAATCGTTATCCGGCTTCCCTTATGTCGTCAGCTTCTCGAGATTTTTGCAGGGAGCCAGGTTCTTTACTAAGTTGGACCTTCGTTAACGCTTACCATCTCGTACGCATCAGAGAGGGGGAACGAGTGGAAAACGGCGTTAACACTCCTTAGGCATTTTGAATACCGGTGTTCTGCGGTTTGCGGATCGTGCTAAGCTCCTGCTGTCTTTCAGGCATTAGTTAATGATGCTATGAGAGACATTCGCATCATTTTGTTTTCGTTTCCTTGACGATATCCCCTGATTTTTTCACCGCATCGAGGATTTCGTTCAGCACTCGACGTGCTACTCCACGCCTTTTAGAGAATTGTTCTAACGTGAAGGCTGAGAAGTGCGCCTTTCATGTCTCCCTGATCCACATTTCTGTGCGTTCTGTTATTTCGCTCAAGGCATTCAGATGGATCCCGCTAAGGTCCAGGCGTTCAGCGATTGGGCCCGTTCCTAAGTCCGTGTCGGCGTTGCAGGCGCTTTCTTCGTTCCGCATAATTCTATCCGGCGTTTGCATTCGTAATTTCGAGTCAAGTGGCTGCCCCTCTCAACAGCTCTGACTTCTGTCAAGACTTGCTTTAAGTGGTCCGGTTCCCGCCCGGGAGGCTTTGATCTCCTCAAGAAGCGTTTTAACATCCGCCGCCTATCCTTGTTACTCTGACGTCACTAAACCAATTCAATTGTCGAGGTTGACGCTTCACGCAGTGGGGCTGGCGTAGTCGCCGGCCGGTAAGTCAGAAGCGCTATTCTGAGGTATCTCACCGCTTATAAGGCCATTCCGGCACGTCGGTGACAAACGGCTTACTAGCATCAGGAATCCCATAAGTGGGTCAACTGATGCGGACTGTACATCGATAGCATGAGCAAGTTGCACGAGGTCGACCACGTACTCGACCTCAGCTCCCCGACTGAAAGCTATCCATTAGATGCGTAACTGATGGGTAAGGATCTCCATCCGCATTGCTAGGTGGCAACGGGTTGAGCGGGACATCGTTCACCCTGTTCTCTTGCTTGTGTTTCGGAGACCAAAAGCTCTCTGGACGGATCCGTCTGGACCACTAAACGAGTCTTAAGAAGTCAGAGCTCGTTGAAGGGCGAGTTCAGCCACTGCGTGATCGAGTTCGTTACATGTATACCATCGCGAGGAGAAGTAGCAACACCAAGCCTTGAATGCGCTTTATCCCAAGTCCGCTCATTAAGTTTCCGTCGGGCTCTCTGACGCGACCCCGAGGATTCTCCCTGAAGGCGCTGTTGTCGGTTGACTGTCTGGGAATTGAGAGACAGGTAAAGCAAGCACTCACTCACACTCGTCGCCGCGCGCTTGTCTAGTAACTTCTGTCGTTCCTGTCTCAACTCGTCTGGCTGTTCTTCAGTGGGCTCACTCTGCCAAGTTAGCTGCCACCCCGGCGTTCGGGTACGCTTGCTTCTATTCGGCGCGTTTTGTGGCCTACTCAGAGCGGACACGCGCCGTTTCGTGGCTGCTTGTTCGGACTGCGCGCAGACTAAGTCAGGTAACTCTCCTGCTGCGGTCGTCTCAGACCGCTTCCCATTCCTTCTCGACCATGGTCTCACATCGCCTTAGACTTTATTACGGTCTGCGTCTTCGTCTGCGGGAAGACTGTGATTCTTACGGTTATCGATAGGTTCTCTAGGCGGCACATTTCATTCCTCTCGCTAAGCTTCCTTCCGCTAAGGAGACGGAAAATCATCATTGAGAATGTGTTCAGAATTCATGCCTCCCGTTAGACGCCGTTTCAGACAGAGGTCCGCAATCACGTCACAGTTTGGAGGAGTTCTGCTCGTTGATTGGTGCTTCCGTCAGTCTCTCTTTCCGGTTTCATCCCCAGTCTAACGGCTCAGCAGAAAGGCCAATCAGTCGATTGTCGCATATTACGCAGCCTTTCGTTTCGAAACCCTGCGTCTTGGCAGAACAGCTCCCTGCTGAGTACGCTCACAACTCGCTTCCTTCGTCTGCTACCGGGCTATCTCCGTTTCAGAGTAGTCTTGGGTACCAGCCTCCTCTGTTCTCGTCCCAGCTCGCCGAGTCCAGCGTTCCCTCCGCTCAGGCTTTTGTCCAACGTTGTGAGCGCACCTGGAGGAGGGTCAGGTCTGCACTTTGCCTTACAGGGCGCAGACTTGAGAGCCGCCAATAAACGTAGGATTAAGAGTCCTAGGTATTGTCGCGTCAGAGAGTGTGGCTTTCCACTCGTAACACTTCCCTCTACGACAGCTTCTCGCAAGTTGACTCGCGGTTCATTGGTCCGTTCCGTGTCTCTCAGGTCGTCAATCCTGTCGGCTGTGCGACTGCTTCTTCCGCGACATCTTCGTCGCGTCCACCCTGTCTTCCATGTCTCTTGTGTCAAGCCTTTTCTTCGCGCCCCCGTTCGTCTTCCCTCCCCCCCCCCGTCATTGTCGAGGCGCGCTCCTATTTACAAGGTACGGAAGATCATGGACATGCGTTTCTTGGGGACGTGGTCACCAGTACTTAGTGGATTGGGAGGTTACGGTCCTGGGAGGAAGGAGTTGGGTTCCATCTCGGGACGTGCTGGACCGTTCGTTGATTGATGATTTCCTTCGTTGCCGCCAGGCTTCTCTGCGAGTGCGCCAGGAGGCGCTCGGTGAGTTGGGGGGTACTGTCATGTTTTGTCTTGATCATCATGTCTTGTCCTGTGCTTCCCTCTGCTGGTCTTCATTAGGTTCTTTCCTCTTTCTATCCCCTCTCTCTCCTCTCTCCTCTCTCCCTCTTCCGCTCTCTCTCTCTATCTTTCCGTTCCTGCTCCAGCTGTTTCTCATTCTCCTAACGACCTCATTTACTCTTTCACACCTGTCCCCTATTTTGCCCTCTGATTAGAGTCCCTATTTCTCCCTCTGTTTTCCGCTTCTGTCCTTGTCGGATTCTTGTTTGATGTTTGCTGTCCTGTGTCCTTGTTCCGCCCTGTCGTGTTTTGCCTTCTTCAGATGCTGCGTGTGAGCAGGTGTCTATGTCAGCTACGGCCTGTGCCTTCCTGAAGCGACCTGCAGTCTGTGGTCGCGTCTCCAGTCGTTCTCTCTCTACTGACGAGAGGATTTCAGTTTCCTGTTTTGATTTACCTTTGATATATCCAGGAGAATCATTGTTTGTTTGATACTGGAATAAAGACTCTGTTTCTATTACGTGCTTTGTTGGGTCCTCATTCATCAGCATAACAGAAAAATATGTGGGCAGAACTGAGAAAGCGTGTGAGTGCAAGGAGGCCTACAAACCTGACTCCGTTACACCATCTCTGTCAGGAGGAATGGGCCTAAATTCACCCAACTTATTGTGGGAAGCTTGTGGAAGGCTACCCAAAATGTTTAACCCAAGTAAACAATTTATAGGCAATGCCACCAAATACTAATTGAGTGTATGTAAACTTCTGACCCACTGGGAATGTGACAAAAGAAATAAAAGCTGAAAAGAATCATTCTCTCTACTATTATTCTGACATTTCACATTCTTAAAATAAAGTGGTGATCCTAACTGACCTAAGACAATGAATTCTTACTAGGATTAAATGTCAGGAATTGTGAAAAACTGAGTTTATATGTATTTGGCTAAGGTGTATGTAAACTTCCGAATTCAACTGTACATATGGATGAGCGATGGCCGTGCCGGTGTAGGCAAGATGCAGTAGATGGTATAGAACAGTATATACATATGAGATGAGTAATGTAGGATATGTAAACATTATTGAAGTGGTGTTATTTAAGGTGACTGGTGATACCTTTATTAAGTTCATAGTATCTTTATTAAGTTCAAATGGCCAGAGATTTGAGTCTGTATGTTGACAGCAGCCTCTCCATGTTAGTGATGGCTGTTTAAAAACTTCTTAAGGCTAGGCATCCCGGTAGTGGGACAACTTCCGGTGAAACTGGAGGGCGCGCAACTCAAATTAATAATCATAAAAATTATGGATATTAAACATTTATGTACATACAAGTGTCTTATATCGGTTAAAAGCTTAAATTATTGTTAATCTAACTGCACTGTCCAATTTACAGTAGGCTTTACAGCGAAAGCATGCCATGCGATTGTCAAAATATTTTTCCACCGGCACAGTTTTCATAAATTCACAAATAGCGATTAAATATTCACTTACTTTTTGAAAATCTTCCTCTGATTTGTCATCCAAAGGGTCCCAGCTACAACATGTAGTGTCGTTCTGTTAGATAAAATCCTTCTTTATATCCCAAAAAAGTCTGTAGTTGGCGCCGTCGATTTGAGTAATCCACTTGTTCAATATGCAGAGAAAGGAATCCAAAAAGCTACCGGTAAACTCTGTTAAAACAAGTCAAAATATGTTTCTATTCAATCGTCAGATACCCTAAAATGTATTTAACTATAATATTTCATACGGAAAGAAGTATGTTCAATAGGAAAACGATATTAGCTGGTGCGTGTCCTCTTCGTCGCGCGCGCATACACGAATATCCAAGTCTGTGTCCCTGTACTAAAACTCATTATTCTTCCTCGTTTTGGAAGAAACAAGCCTGAAACCTTGAACAAAGACTATTTACACCGAGTGGAAGCKATTGGAATTGGATACTGGGAGCTAGATTACATTTTTTACCTATACGTTCCATTGGAAGAGCATGGGCTCTCTCAAAAAAAAAATCTGGTTGGTTTTTCTTTGGATTTTCTCCTACCATATCTATTGTTTTATAGTCTCCTACATTATTTTAATATTTCTACAAACTTCAGAGTGTTTTCTTTCAAATGGTATAAATTATATGCATATCAGGGCCTGAGCAACAGGCAGTTTACTTTGGGTATGTCAGTCAGGCGGATATTGAGAAAAATAGACCCTAGCCTGAAAAAGTTCTGATGGCCATGAGATAGAAGCTGTTTTTCAGTCTCTCGGTATCAGCTTTGACGCACCTGTACTGACCTCGCCTTCTGGATGATAGCGGGGTGAACAGGCAGTGGCTCGGGTGGTTATTGTCATGAATGATCTTTTCGGCCTTCCTATGACATCGGGTGCTGTAGGTGTCCTGGAGGGCAGGTAGTTTGCCCCCGGTGATGCATTGTGCAGACCGCACTACCCTCTGGAGAGCCTTGCGGTTGAGGGCAGTGCAGTTGCCGTACCAGGCGGTAATACAGCCCGACAGGATGCCCTCGATTGTGCATCTGTAAAAGTTTGAGTGTTTTAGGTGACAAGCCAAATTTCTTCAACTATTATTAGTTAGCTAATAATACATCATTTTTTTTACATTATCAAAATGTATTTACTTACTTGAAAAGGTTCTCCCAGCCATGTGAACAATTGGAAACAGGGCAGCAAAGTTTGTCACCAGAGCGTTTAGAGCATATTACTATTTACCTATTTAATAACCAGACCTTCATACAAACTTGCTATGCTGAATACTTGACTCACAATCGAACGTGCTGCTATATGCTGCCATATGCTGCCAGCACGCCCACAAGCAAGTCACAATAGGCGGCCTAAGCGGGACGCAGCAATTTACCGCTTGCTAGTGAACATGCCCTGTACGGACATTTGACCAAGGAGAGTGATGGAGTGCTGCATCAGATGACCTGGCCTCCACAATCACCCGACCTCAACCCAATTGAGATGGTTTGGGATGAGTTGGACCGCAGAGTGAAGGAAAAGCAGCCAACAAGTGCTTAGCATATGTGGGAACTCCTTCAAGACTGTTGGACAAMCATTCCTCATGAAGCTGGTTGAGAGAATGCCAATTGAGCAAAGCTGTCATCAAGGCAAAGGGTGGCTACTTTGAAGAATCTTAATTTGTTTAACACTTTTTTGGTTACTACATGATTCCATGTGTGTTATTTCATAGTTTTGATGTCTTCACTATTATTCCACAATGTAGAAAACAGTAAACATAAAGAAAAACCCAACACAATCATTAAGTTTGCTGACGACACAACAGTGGTAGGCCTGATTACCGACAACGATGAGAAAGCCAATAGGGAGGAGGTCAGAGACCTGGCAGTGTGGTGCCAAGACAACAACCTCTCCCTCAATGTGAGTAAGACAAAGGAGCTGATTGTGGACTACAGGAAAAGGCGGGCCGAACAGGCCCCCATTAACATCAACGGGGCTGTAGAGGAGCGGGTTGAGAGTTTCAAGTTCCTTGGTGTCCACACCAACAAACTATCATGGTCCAAACACACCAAGACAGTTGTGAAGAGGGCAAGACAACACCTTTTCCCCCTCTGGAGACTGAAAATATTTGGCATGGGTCCCCAGATCCTCAAAAAGTTCTACAGCTGCCCCATCGAGAGCATCCTGATCAGTTGCATCACCGCCTGGTATGGCAACTGCTCGGAATCTGACCTTAAGACACAACAGAGGGTAGTGTGTACGGCCCAGTACATCACTGGGGCCAAGCTTCCTGACTTGCCTTGTTAAATWAAAAAATACAAATGTAACCCTGCACATTGACTCGGTACCCCCTTTATAAAGCCTCGTTATTGTTATTTTGTTACTTTTTATATATTTTTTTACTTTAGTTTATTTGGTAAATATTTTCTTAACCAACAATGCAGTTCAAGAAAGAGTTAAGGGCTTGTAAATAAACATTTCATGTAAGGTCTACGTTATATTCAGCGCATGTGACAAAGTTTGATTTGATTTTAATGAGTAAGTCTGTACAATCTTTTGACTGGTACTGTATATCCGTTGATTCTCAAAGAATATAACTTAGAATTGACTCATGAGCTTAGTTTAAGTGTCACACTCCATGAGACCCCAAAATATTTTGTAAACATTGTAAATGTAAGCAAACACTGTATAGCTTCATAACATGGTTGAAATAATAATTTTGCTATCATGGATGGTCAGTCCTCGCATCCATAGCTCTCTATTAATCTTACATTTCTCCAGGCCCATCCCTCAGCTTTTTACCAAAACAGAGGCAGGGCGAACGTTTTGTTATTGTTTCATCTGTGGATTTGCCCTTTAAACAGCTGCATATTATCAAGATATCAACGTCTCACCAACAAAAAGGTAAACAATAGGACTATAACAAACGTAGCATATGGCATTCATTTTTCACATGTAATTAGCACTTTTCAGTAGTGCTCAAAGCATGCCATTCCATGAGCGCAGCATTTATTTTTCAACTCAATGAGCCCAATCAGTCCTCCATGACAACAAAATCATAATCAAGAGAGTAGGGCTGGCTAATAAGTCCTTAATTTTGGGGTTATGCTCAGATAAAACAATTGGCTAATCTATACTTCCATATTTCTAAATCCTATTCTTCAAGATCAAGGGGTATAACATTTATTGGAATGACTGGAATTCTGATAGACTTTGGTTTTTAATGTAAAGATAATTTAATTGTATTATTATATGTAGTAGAAAGCGATGGGTTAGAAGAAGCCTACATAACCAACCCATAAAGCAACATTTAACATCCATATATGGCCAGCTATGTTAACTTTAACATTGATTTATCCTGCAATAGATGTCATTCAATTGGTAACATACATTTTGTCTTATTCTAATGCCTCAAGGGGAAAGTAATCTAAAAGTACCTGAATAATCAGATTAATTTGGGTAATCCAAAAGCTAACGTTACTGATTACAATTTCACAGGTAACTAACAGATTACATTTAGAAAGTAACTTACCTAAACATGGCTGTAGCTAAGAACGTAATACTAAGTGTATGTTGTGTAGTAAGCTGTTAGTAGCCCATGTGCCTTACCCTAATCATTTGATCCCTTTTCCAACTCTTAATTTCGCCTACACTTCTGACTTGGTGGTGCACATGTAGCCTATAACCTGTTTTAGAGAAATGTAATCATCAAATATTGTAAAAGCTTTCATTGTCTGATTATATTCCCCCTTTATTTATCCTACGGTTCTGACTTGGTGTACAGGGAGAATACTGAAAGAACAGGCCATGTTCTGAATTCTGTCGCTGTACATTTTAAAAGTGCTGAACAAATAGTTATATTGACTACGTCCATCCTAGCTCGCTCATTAATATCAATCTAAATTACTGATTACCTCTTATACGCTCATCTCCCCCTTATTCCATAGTTTGTACATCTCAATTGTCAGTAGAAACCACATATGTTTCCGAAAGTCAGCCATAAAAGCGATGTTTTTTTAAAGGCAGTAAATGAGGCGGAATGAACTGTTTCGCTGCCAGACAAGGCTCCGCTGATAGCCAGGTGTAGCGGTGGTAAGGTGTTGGGACTGCTGTTAGGACTCTGCTGTTTGGACAGCTTTATGTAGGCCCTAACAGTTTGTGGGCACTGTTTATCACCGTTATAGTGCAATTAATGTATTGTTTAGTGTTGTGTAGTGGCTTTGCTGGCATGCATCAACAAAAAAAATTGGGGGGTTTCCCCACCAATATTTACATGATAAACTCGCCACTGACTGTGTTATACAGGAGTAGATTCATTGTCATTCATTGTGTAGGCCTACAGTATGTTTTTGTAAGGGGACTGTATATCCTGTTGTCTCAGTGCGCCTCAGAGCACAGTAGTACACAGCGGAGTCAGACACCTGCAGCTTCTGGATCGTCAAGGGGGCTAATTGTGTCTTGGCATCTAGATTGGCATAAAATCTCTATTTGACGTCAGTGGCATTGTCCCCAGTTCCAAATTTGAACCGCATAAGCACAAACTTGGGGTAGTCATTTGCTCCTTGTTTTTACCAGAACAGAAATGGACTTGCATCGTCGGTTTCGTAATGACAGTCAGGTGTTATTTGTCCTCCTTCAGTAGCAGTCTTATCTTCTTTTGGCTCTGGCACATTGTCTACTCTGCATTCTACAGAGATGTTTCAAGAAATTAAGTGTTTGATGTTTTATATCCATTATCATTGGGAGCATATCGTGTGCAACTTTCTCTCTTTTTCATAACGATAGAAAGGGATCAAATGGCAGTAAGCAAATTAATAAAATAGTTATCATACAACAACAAAATGCAGCAAGAATCAAAAGATTCTTCAGCCAAGATTCCAAGTTTACTGTAAGATGGGTAGGTAAGTAGAGAGCAAACAATTCTGTCATGGGCTTGTGAAACCACTTCTTTGTGTGCTTCAACTCTGCCTTAAGAAGCATTGAGGAGCTTACACTAGGCTCTCTAAGCCTTATATCACACTATCAAATAGTTTTTGTAAGGGGATTGTATATCCTGTTGTCACAGTTGGCCTCAGAGCACAGTAGTACACAGCAGAGTCAGACAGCTGCAGCCTCTAGATAGTCAAGGGGACTTTGATTCCCATTCATCGAGATGGGCATCAAATCTCTCCTCAAACTCAGTGGCACTTATACTTCAAAAAGGAAACACAGCCCAACATACACTTTGGGGAGTCATTTACTTCATGCTTGTACCAGACCAGGCTGAGATTTGTAATATCGTAAGTCTCAAATTGACAGCCCAGTGTGACCTGTCCTCCCTGAGAATTAGGAATGTCCGCATGGCAATCTTACACTGAGGATCAAACCTGGTGGCTTGAGCCTTCTCCTGTGCATTCTGAAAAATAATGTAATACACAATTGTATTAGGGGAGAGAATAATAAAGCAAGATGGAGGGTATAAAAAACGTATGAAATTAAAACTGGTACTATTATACTGAAATGTTTGTAGAAAAAGGATGGGAGCAAAGGCAGTAAACGAATAAGGAAAATAGTATTATCATACCATAACAAAATACAGCAAGAATCAGTCAATTCCTCAGCCTGGGTTCCATGCCTGCTACTATGAGTTGGGTGGGAGAAGAGTGAAACCATGGATGTACAGAAGGCTACGTGCCATGATGCAACTAAGAAATCCTTGTCTCTTTTTGGGCCTTGTCAAACATTGAGAAGCTTGTGACTGTCTGAACAACACTACCCTTTTGTATTTTGTACATTGACTGAATCTCCTGTTGTCACAGTGAGCCTTGGTGCATAGTAGATAGCAGTCAGACAGCTGCAGCCTCTGGATCGTCAAGGGGATGGAGCTGAATGTGCCTGGAATCAAACCTCTTGAACTCATTGCTATTGCTCTTCTGAATAACAATCCCTTCTATCGCTCCGAGACAGCTTCTTTCCCCTGGCCATAAGACTGTTGAATAGCTCACTGTGCTCCTAAAGACTCTCCACACTGCCTACCTGCACTGAATCATCCACAGCTTTCTACCCACTTAGACACACACACCAACAGACACTTATCACGCGCATACACACTTACAGTACTTACATGCCCTCGCACACACACTACTGATGCCACATACATACACACACCTACTCACAACATAAGCTGCTGCTATACTGATGATTACCATTACCATTACGCTGCTGCTCAATTTATTATCCTGTTCAACCCTGACACCCTATGGTGGCATTTTCTAAACTACGCATAATATTGTATGCTACCCTCAAAGTACATTTTGGTTTCAAAACTAAGACCTACAAACACATGCTTAGTACTGTTAAAAATGTAAAACTGCGGGATTCTGATAAAGGTGTCAGAAACAATGTGACTATTACAGAGCCCAAGATACAGCAGGCCCCCAAAAACTGAAGTGTACACATTTAATTTTTTATTTCACCTTTATTTAACCAGGTAGGCCAGTTGAGAACAAGTTCTCATTTACAACTGCAACCTGGCCAAGATAAAGCAAAGCAGTGCGACAAAAACAACAACAGAGTTACACAAACAAATGTACAGTCAATAACACAATAGAAAAGAAAAATAGAAAAATCTACATACAGTGTGTGCAAATGTAGAAGAGTAGGGAGGTAGGCAATGAATAGGCCATTGAGGAGAAAATAATTACAAATTATCATTAATACTGGAGTGATAGATGTGCAGTTGATGATGTGCAAGTAGAGATACTGGGGTGCAATAGAGCAAGAGGGTAAGTAATAATATGGGTATGAGGTAGTTGGGTGTGCTATTTACACATTGGCTGTGTACAGGTACAGTGATCGGTAAGCTGCTCTGACAGCTGATGCTTAAAATTAGAGAGGGAGATATAAGTCTCCGGCTTCAGAGATTTTTGCAATTCGTTCCAGTCATTGGCAGCAGAGAACTGGAAGGAACGGCGGCCAAAGGAAGTGTTGGCTTTGGGGATGACCAGTGAGAGATACCTGCTGGAGCTCGTGCTATGGGTGTGTGTTGCTATGGTGACCAGTGAGCTGAGATAAGGCAGGGCTTTACTGAGCAAAGACTTATAGATGACCTGGAGCTAGTGGGTTTGGCGACGGATATGTAGCCAGCCAACGAGAGCATACAGGTCGCAGTGGTAGGTAGTATATGGGGCTTTGGTGACAAAACGGATGGCACAGTGATAGACTACATCCAGTTTGCTGAGTAGAGTGTTGGGGGCTGTTTTGTAAATGACATCGCCGAAGACAAGGATCGGTAGGATAGTCAGTTTTAGGAGGGTATGTTTGGCAGCATGAGTGAAGGAGGCTTTGTTGCAAAATAGGAAGCTGATTCTAGATTTCATTTTGGATTAGAGATGTTTAATGTGAGTCTGGAAGGAGAGTTTACAGTCTAACCAGACACCTAGGTATTTGTAGTTGTCCACATATTCTAGGTCAGAACCATCCAGAGTAGTGATGCTAGTCGGGCGGGAGGGTGCGGGCAGCAATCGGTTGAAGAGCATGCACATAGTTTTACTAGCATTTAAGAGCAGTTGGAGGCCACGGAAGGAGTGTTGCATGGCGTTGAAGCTCGTTTGGAGGTTTGTTAGCACAGTGTCCAAAGAAGGGCCAGATGTATACAGAATGGTGTCGTCTGCGTAGAGGTGGATCAGAGAATCACCAGCAGCAAGAGCGATATCATTGATATATACAGAGAAAAGAGTCGGCCCGAGAATTGAACCCTGTGGCACCCCCATAGACTGCCAGAGGTCCAGAGGTCTGAGGTCTGGACAACAGGCCCTCCGATTTGACACACTGAACTCTGTCTGAGAAGTAGTTGGTGAACCATGCAAGGCAGTCATTTGAGAAGCCAAGGCTATTGAGTCTGCCGATAAGCATGCGGTGATTGACAGAGTTGAAAGCCTTGGCTAGGTCGATGAAGATGGCTGCACAGTACTGTATTTTATCGATGCCGGTTATGATATAATTTAGGACCTTGAGTATGGCTGATTAATTTATTAATTGTCAAATGTTTTGAGATTTGAAKGTTTTTAAATGAAAAAAATAAATAGTCTGATCTTACCTAATATTGTTGCTCTAAACATGCTCAAATTCCCATAGGAACACATCCATTTTAAAAGCGCAGGGCTTGTGAAACGTCATTTTTTGTGTTACAGGAATAATTTTGTTTTACAGGACTGATATACATATCAGGAGAAAGCTGAAGTCTCTACCTATCAACCGATATACAGTGCATTCAGAATGTATTCAGACCCCTTGACTTTTTCCACTTTGTTAGGTTACAGCCTTATTCTAAAATGGATTAAATCGGTTRCCCCCCCAATCTACACACAATTCTCCATAATGACAGAGAAAAAACAGGTTTAGAAATGTTTTGCTAATTTATAAAAAACAGAAATACTCGGTACTTTGTTGAAGCACCTTTGGCAGTGATTACAGCCTCAAGTTTTCTTGAATATGACGCTACAAGTTTGGCACACCTGTATTTGGGGAGTTTCTCCCATTCTTCTCTGCAGATCCTCTTAAACTCTGTCAGGTTGGATGGGAAGTGTTGCTATACAGCTATTTTCAGGTCTCTCCAGAGATGTTCGACCGGGTTCAAGTCCGGCCCACTCAAGGACATTCAGAGACTTGTCCCGAAGCAACTCCTGCGGTGTCTTGGCTGTGTGCTTAGGGCCATTGTCCTGTTGGAAGGTGAACCTTCGCCCCAGTCTGAGGTCCTGAGCGCTCTGGAAAGTTTTCATCAAGGTCCCTCGTACTTTGCTCCGTTCATCTTTCCCTCAAACCTGACTAGTCTCCCAGTCCCTGCTGCTGAAAAACATCCCCACAGCATGATGCTGCCACCACCATGCTTCACCGTAGGGATGGTGCCAGGTTTCCTCCAGACGTGGCACTTGGCACTCAGGCCAAAGAGTTTGATCTTGGTTTTCATCAGACCAGAGAATCTTGTTTCTCATGGTCAGAGTCCTTTAGGTGTCTTTTGGCAAACTTCAAGCGGGCTGTCATGTGCCTTTTACTAAGGAGTGGCTTCCGTCTGGCCACTCTACCATAAAGGCCTGATTGGTGGAGTGCTGCTGAGATGGTTGTCCTTCTGGAAGGTTCTCCCATCTCCACAGAGGAACTCTGGAGCACTATCAGAGTGACCATCGGGTTCTTGTTCACCTCCCTGACCAAGGCCTTTTCCTCCCCAATTGCTCAGTTTGGACGGGCAGCCAGCTGTAGGAGTCTTGGTGGTTCCAAACTTCTTCCGTTTAAGAATGATGGAGGCCACTGTGTTGTTGGGGTCCTTCAATGCTGCAGACATTTTTTCGTACCTTTCCAGATCTGTGCCTCGACACAATCCTGTCTCGGAGCTCAACCGACAATTCCTTCAACATCACGGCTTTGGTTTTTGCTCTGACATGCACTGTCAACTGTGGGACCTTATATAGACAGGTATGTGCCTTTCCAAATCATGTCCAATCAAGTTATAGAAACACTGAAGGATGATCAATGGAAACAGGATGCACCTGAGCTCAATATGATTCTTATAGCAAAGGGTCTGAATACTTATGTAAATAAGGTATGTTTTTTATTTTTAATAAATTTGCAAAAATGTTAACCGGTTTTCTCTTTGTCATTACTTGGGTGCCAGGCCCACCCACTGGGGCGCCAAGCTCAGCCATTAGTTTTTCCCACAAAATGGCTTTATTACAGACAGATATACAATTTTAGAGAAATAAGGCTTTTGTGCGTATAGAAAGTTATGGGATTTTATTTCAGCTCATGAAACATGGGACCAACACTTTACTTGGTGTGTTTATATTTTTGCTCAGGTGTACATTGCTATACAATGCCACCAGGGTGTACCCTTTCCATGCATACGAAATGTTTGCACTTGTTGGTGACTTGACCTACATTGCATACTCTATGGATATGACCATAGCGCATGATTTATGGCCTGTATTGGGGGGGGGGGGTTCTTATGACATTGCCAGCAGTAAGATTTGAGTTCAATTTCCAAAAAGAAGAGGGCTGTAGCATTCAAATGATGTCACTTTCCCCACAAACTCGCCGGACCCAGTACAATGTACAAAACAACCACCCAGAGTTTAACAGTTATTACTATTTATCCTGCTACTAGACCCTTTATACCCCTGTTTACATGTATATATATACAACACACACACACACACACACACACACACACACACACACACACACACACACACACACACACACACACACACACACACACACACACACACACACACACACACACACACACACACACACACACACACACACACACACACACACACACACACACACACACACACACACACACACACACACACACACACACACACACACACACACACACACACACACACACACACACACACACACACACACACACACACACACACACACACACACACACACACACACACACACAACAAGTTTGGGGTCACTTAGAAATGTCTATGTTTTTGAAATGAAAGAACATTTTTTGTCCATTTAAAATAAAATTGATAAATACAGTGTAGACATTGTTAATGTTGTAAATGACTATTGTAACTGGAAACGGCTGATTTTTACATAGGCGTACAGAGGCCCATTATCAGCAACCATCACTCCTGTGTTCCAATAGCACGTTGTGTAAGCTAATCAAGTGTACCATTTAAAAGGCTAATTGATCATTATAAAACCCTTTTGCAATTATGTTAGCACAGCTGAAAACTGTTGTTTTGATTAAAGAAGCAATAAACCTGGCCTTCTTAGACTAGTTGAGTATCTGGAACATCAGCATTTGTGGGTTCGATTACAGGCTCAAAATGACTAGAAACAAAGAACTTTCTTCTGAAACTCGTCAGTCTATTCTTGTTCTGAGAAATGAAGGCTATTCCATGTGAGAAATTGCCAAGAAAGGGAAGATCTTGTACAACGCTGTGTACTACTCCTTTCACAGAACAGCGCAAACTGGCTCTAACCAGAATAGAAAGAGGAGTCGGAGCCCCGGTGCACAACTAAGCAAGAGGACAAGAGTACATTAGAGCCGAAGAACACCATCCCAACCGTGAAGCATGGGGGTGGCAGCATCATGTTGTGGGGTGCTTTGCTGCAGGAGGACTGGTGCACTTCACAAAATAGATGGCATCATGAGGTAGGAAACGTATGTGGATATATTGAAGCAACATCTCAAGACATCTGTCACGGTCGTTGTTGGAAGGAGACCAAGGTGCAGTGTGGTGAGCGTACATTTTATTTTATTTGAGTAAATGTCGCCAACAAAACAAGAAAACAATGAAACGACCGTGAAGCTAAACAGGGCTATAGTGCCACTAACAAAGTTAACTACCCACAATCCCAAAAGGAAAAAAGGCTGCCTAAGAATGATTCCCAATCAGAGACAACGATAACAGCTGTCCCTGATTGAGAACCATACCCGGCCAAACATAGAAATATAAATCATAGAAATAAAGAACAAAGAATGCCCACCCAAATCACACCCTGACCAAACCAAAAAGAGACATAAAAAAGGCTCTCTAAGGTCAGGGCGTGACAACATCAGTCAGGAAGTTAAAGCTTGGTCGCAAATGGGTCTTCCAAATGGACAATGACCCCAAGCATACTTCCAAAGTTGTGGCAAAATGGCTTAAGGACAACAAAGTCAAGGTATTGGAGTGGCCATCACAAAAGCCCTGACCTCAATCTTATAGAAAATTTGTGGGCATAAGCATGTGCGAGCAAGGAGGCCTACAAACCTGACTCAGTTACACCAGCTCTGTCAGGAGGAATGGGCCAAAATTCACCCAACTTATTGTGGGAAACTTGTGGAAGGCTACCCAAAACGTTTGACCCACGATAAACAATTTAAAGGCAATGCCACCAAAWACTAATTGAGTGTATGTAAACTTCTGACCCACTGGGAATGTGATGAAAGAAATGCAAGCTGAAATAAATCATTCTCTCAACTATTATTCTGACATTTCACATTAAAATAAAGTGGTGATCCTAACTGATCTAAGACAATGATTTCTTTCTAGGATTAAATGTCAAGAATTGTGAAAAACTGAGTTTAAATGTATTTGGCTAGGGTGTATGTAAACTTCCGACTTCAACTGTACATACATAAACAAAAGTTGACACACCTACTCATACAAGGTTTGTTATTTATTTTGCTTAGTGGGACTATCATTTGCTTTCAACAGGACAATGACCCAACATACCTCCAGGCAGTGTAAGGGCTATTTTATCAAGAAGGAGAGTGATAACCCAATTGAGATGGTTTGGGATAAGTTGGACTGCAGAGTGAAGGAAAAGCAGCCAACAAGTGCTCAGCATATGTGGGAACTCCTTCAAGACTGTTGGAAAAGCATTCCAGGTGAAGCTGGTTGAGAGAATGCCAAGAGTGTGCAAAGCTGTCAACAAGGCAAAGGGTGGCTACTTTGAAGAATCTCAAATATAAATATGTTGATTTGTTTAACACTTTTTTGGTTACTACATGATTCCATATGAGTTATTTAACAGTTATGTCTTCACTATTATTATACAATGTAAAAATAAAGAAAAACCCTTGAATTAGCCAGCAGCACATCACCCTGCATCCCACTGCTGGCTTTCTTCTAAAAACTAGGCAGGGTTGGTCCTGGTTGGTCCCTGGATGGGAGACCAGATGCTGCTGGAAGTGGTGTGGGAGGGCCAGTAGGAGGCCCCCTTTCCTCTGGTCTAAAAAAATATCCCAATTTCCCAGGGCAGTGATTGGGGATGTTGCCCTGTGTACGGTGCCGTCTTTCGGATGGGACGTTAAACGGGTTTCCTGATTCTGTGGTCACTGAAGATCCCATGGCACTTATTGTAAGAGTAGGGGTGTTAAACCCGGTGTCCTGGCTAAATTCCCAATCTGTCCTTCATACCATCACGGTCACCTAATCATCCCCAGTTTACAATTGGCTCATTCATCCCCCTCCTCTCCCCTGTAACTATTCCCCAGGTCTTTGCTGTAAATGAGAATGTGTTCTCAGTCAACTTACCTGGTAAAATAAGGGTAAAATAAAATAAATGAATGAATAGGTGTCCAAACTTTTGACTGGTACTGTATATACACACAAAAGTGTGTGGACACCCCTTCAAATTAGTGGATTCGGCTATTTCAGCCACACCAGTTGCTGGCAGGTCTATAAAATCTAACACACAGCCATGCAATCTCCATAGACATAATATTGGCAGTAGAATGGCATTACTGAGGAGCTCAGTGACTTTCAACATGGCACTGTCATAAGATCCCACCTTTCCAACAAGTCAGTTTGTCAAATTTCTGCCCTGCTCCGGTGAACTCTTAAGTGCTGTTATTGTGAAATGGAAACATCTAGGAGCAACAATGGCTGAGCCACGAAGTGTTAGGCCACACAAGCTCACAGAACGGGACTGCCGAGTGATGAAGCATGTAGCGCATAAAAATTGTCTGTCCTCGGTTGCAACACTCACTACCGAGTTCCAAACTGGCTCTGTAAGCAACATCAGCACAATACCTGTTCATCGGGAGCTTCATGAAATGGGGTTTCCATGTCTGAGCAGCCACACACAAGCTTAAGGTCATCATAAACAATGCCAAGCGTCGGCTGGAGAGGTGTAAAACTTGTCGCTATTGAACTTTGGAAGCAGTGGAAACGCATTCTCTGGAGTGATTAATCATGCTTCACCATCTGGCAGTCCAATGGASGAATCTGGGTTTGGTGGATGCCAATAGAACGCTACCTTCCCGAATGCATAGCACCAACAGTAAAGTTTCGTGGTGGAGGAATAATGGTCTAGGGCTGTTTTTCATGGGTCGGGCTAGGCCTCTTAGTTTCAGGGAAATCATAACGCTACAGCATACAATGACATTCTAGATGTTTCTGTGCTTCCAACTTTGTGACAGAAGTTTGGGGAAGGTCGTTTCCAGGTTCAGAATGACAAAGCCCCCGTGCACAAAGCGAGGTCCATACAGAAATGGTTTGTCGAGATCGGTGTGGAAGAACTTAACTGACCTGCACAGAGCCCTGACCTCAACCCCATTGAACACCTTTGGGATGAATTTGAATGCTGACTGTGAGCTAGGCCTTATCGCCCTYCACCAGTGCCCGACCTCACTAATGCTCGTGGCTGAATGGAAGCGTCCCTGCAGCAATGTTCCAACATCTAGTGGAAAGCCTTCCCAGAAGAGTGGAGGCTGTTATAGCATCAAAAGGGGGACCAACTCCATATTAATGCCCATGATTTTGGAATGATGTTTGACAAGCAGGTGTCTACATACTGTTGGTCATGTCGTGTACCTACCTTGATCACTTCAGTAGCCCTGCACATTGTAATATAATGGTACTGGAACTGACCTGTACATAACTTGCACTCTTGTGGGGTTTTTTCTTCTCATTTCTTGTTTTTCTGTAATCTGTATTACATTTATTCTGCATTGTTGGGAAAGAGCTTGCAAGTAAGCATTTCACTGTACTGTTTTACACCTGCTGTATCCTGTGAATGTGACAAAACGTGGACATACTGAGGAGAGTCCCTTGTGAATTGGATGTACCAGAAGAGATCAGGAGATGCTGGTAGTGTAGTTACAGTTGAGAGTTACGTTATCCTTCAAGGGCAGTAACATGTCCACTGCTGGTCAGCAGTCTCTTCACCTCTCCAATCTGAAAAAGTAATAATAGTTTTTATTATTAATGAAATTGTATAACTAATAGGTAACATCCAGACAAAAAGAATAAGGAAACACTAGGTCCTATACCGTACCAAAATAGCATGCAGCAAGGAGCATCAAGTCAATGTGCCATTATGGTTAATGTATAGAAGAATAGACTTATAGACTTTATGTTCCATCCACTGTAGCTAAGAAGTCTCATAACTGGGGCTCTACACTAAGGGAGGAGCTTATGGTATAATCAATTGTTTAGTTGAACTGGTAGAGGGACTCCTTGTGAAATATGGCCCTTGTCTGGTTGATTTTGTTTGATATTTGGAACTATAAAATAATTGATATTTTACTAAATGTTGTCTTTTCCAAATAATTTCAAAATTATACTTTGGCAGAAATATATTGCATGTTCAAGCCAAATAAACTCAGATGTGTGGATATTATTTTACCTGAAAGAAAGGCACAGACCAGTAGCCTATGGACTAGTCCAACATACACCTGGGCTATGCTGCCCAAAGCCACATCTTTACTATGCATTTAAAACAGTAGTCAAGTCAACTGATTTGTTTTATGATTTAAACCAATGATTGACACAGGATGCAACCATGATCATCAACCCTGTCATGGCAGCGCACATTAACGTAAACGATGGGCAATGGCATCACAATGTAGCTAGCTTATTACGCATGGGTTGTAGTCTCTCGATTTGGTCCATAAAATAAATGTCTCACTACTGCCTGGAGTTAATCAAGTAGAAAACTGCCTGGCTCATGCTTTTCCTAATGTGGTGTTTCACTATCTCGTGAAGGTGAACCTCTAAGGGCGCACGGTACTGTGTCATATTAAACAGTCACAGGACAAGTGTAACATCAAGATTTACTAAAGCGGCAGGCAGAAACCAGGGCAAGAACGACTGACTCAACAGGACTGCGCACACAGAACGCTGTAGTGGCGAGACCTTCACAAAGATCCAGCGCTTGGACGCAAAAGGATGGATTCTTTCAGATCGGGCTCTAGCATAGGACTGTCTCCCTCTCCAAGAGACCGACAATCACCCATCCGTTTTGATCAAGAGCACTCACAATCGGGAACAATGGCCGGATGTCGGGCGGGAACACTTGGCTTCCCATCCGAATCGTTGTGCGTAAAGTACGGGGAATTTTTAAAGAACACCGCTGCAGCAGCGGAGAGCAGTGGTGGGGAGCAGAGTCAGGATGATGACAGTGATGGCATTGGTCGGAGTGACATGGTGCTTTTTCCAGAGGAAAGGCTCATGGCATCAATGGCCAAATGTGACGCAGCAGGTAAGAAACACAAAGAGCAGAAGGTGCTGAGGCTCAACATTAACGCCCGAGAGAGGAGGAGGATGCACGACCTGAACGACGCGCTCGATGAACTGCGGTCGGTGATCCCCTACGCGCACAGCCCATCCGTACGGAAGTTATCAAAAATAGCCACTTTGCTCCTCGCCAAAAACTACATACTCATGCAGGCACAAGCACTTGAAGAGATGAGAAGACTTGTCAGTTATCTTAACCATGGACCTGGCGTTACTGCTGCGAATACTGCTGGTGCACCCGGATTAGGGCTATATGACCAGCAGACAGGATACCCGTTCTCTGCTGGGATTCCGGACCCTTTCAATAGCAATGCAAATCTCTTCAATAAATAAAAATGTCAACCATAAACCTTGAACAGTTGTGTCCGACACTAACAGGGGACTTCCAAGTTTCGTGAGCACAACTGAATTGACYGGATCAGCGTGACTGACAGAAGTAGTCACATATTACGAGACATGGAGTCCTATACTATATGACTCTGTTCTGCATGGTGATTGCGTTTCGAACTAATCTAACTAAATGACAGCTAACATGGTCAAAAATGGTTAGCCTTTTAACAAATTATGTTTAGTCTTATTTAACCATTATGTCATACGGTACATTTTCTTCAGTTTGATTAGATGATGTTCGATGGATAAATTGTATTGGTGACATAAGGTATGTTATGGTATGTTTTCCAGTAGCCTATACCTCAATGCATGGGCTATGTACAACCAAACCCAAATTAGTTACAAAGAGAGCAATTGTGAATATTGGGTGAATTAATAGGTAGCCTATAGGCCTAAYTTTGATAATGATATCAATCAATGATATTGTTTTTACTGTCAAGGACCACATTGGAAGTGTTTTAATTAATATGTTTAAGTGCTATTGTACATTTTGTTTTCGGCCTATATATCTTTTACCCAAATAAATTCAATACAAATATTTTCATACATGTAATTTGGTCWTTAATTGTGTAATTTACATTTCCCTAAATACTATTTAATAATGCAGGCATTTGACAAACATAAATGGAGTCGTTTTATTACCAGGGACAGCATTAATGACAAACAACGATCAGAATGCTGTACTCGCACAAGAGAGTTGGTCAAACAAAACAATTCCTCTGAGCATATAGTTAATAACCTTGCAGATTCACTGGATCCATTAAGAGAATAGGTCACTATTGGTAAAAATGTAAGGAATAAAATTACTGCCACTTGCAGAAGTGATTTGTCCAGTTTTAATTTATTTCATGAATTGTAAATAGCAAACAACAAACACCCTGTAGGACTCTTGAAATAGGAAAGACATTTGAATGTATAACTTTAAATGGTTGGTTATTTGGTTAATGTTATAGAAAAATGAAACGAATAAATCAGTCATGTTTTAGGGACACCACCATTTACTACATAAAGCTTTCATCACATTGTCATTTTACCCTGTAATATAGTTCAACTATTTGATTCAACTACTGTTGTACAGTATAGATCAGGGATGGGCAACTTTGACAGTGAATTTCTTTCAAATAATTTGAGTTAATTTCCTGCAATTCTACACATTTTGTCATGGGGTGGGAAGACATGTTTGCAGTATTTAATATGATATCTGAGTGAGTGTGAATAACAACATCAATGGGGGCCCCGGTTGGTAATTCAACCACGATTACTACAGGTCAAGATAGCTGACTAAACTAACTTATCAATCAAAAAAAAGGATTGCTGACATGAGCTAATTGAGTGACTGACATAAGAGATGAACTGCTGATGCACAACCACATTTTGAAATTGCACCTTGTGTATTCTAATATTCTAACAACAGTAAGTTGAGACCCCGACAGTTCCTATTTCAAAAAATATATATAAATGAAATATTATTTCATTTTGGGACATTAATCCAGGGCCCCTCTATACCCTGTTATATATGGTTTTATAATGCAAGGCATAATAAACAAACATATTTTTAGTATTCAAATAAAATACTATCTGTTATAAACAGCAAAAACTGTTAACAATTAATGGATCATTCTGTCCTACGGAATAAAACACCAAAAGGTCCCTAGCTAGCAGATTCACCAATCCTGCCCACTGTTAGAGCCTGTCCTAATATAATACGTTGACAAATTAGCAATGCATTGCTGTTCAGTCAATAGCTACTTGTGTGAATACTCATCCATGGGTGTGTCCCAAATGGCACCCTATTGCCAATATAGTGCAGTACTTTTGACAAAAGCCCTATGGTCCCTGGTCTAAAGTTGTGCACTATGTAGGGAATAAATAGGGTATCATTTGGGGTGCATCCTATGAGAAAGTCAAATCCATTAGTCACACAGGGCTCAGCCCTCTAGTGTTTGTTCATATACAGATGTCCTCCTCCTCTCAGGATCGACGTAGCCTGTAGCGGATCTGGACGTCACTGGCAGGGAGCAGGATGCCCAGGCCAGCACGGCTGGGGTCCAGGGTACACGGCTCCTGCCCCTCCAACACCTCCACGTCAAAGTAGAGCAGCAGCAGAGAAAGGAACTGCTTTATCTCATTCACCGCAAAGTGCCTTCCTGGGCACTTAGTGGAGCCTGAGCCGAAAGACATCCGGTAGTACTTCAGCTTCTGGCCGTCCTTATAGAAATCTGTCTTTTCCTTTCCGTTTTCGATGTATCGGTCAAACTTGTAGATCTGTCAGAGGGGTAATATAAATAAGTGTGTAAGCCTTTATTTTTCGTCATCTTATATAATAAAGGTTAATATTCCATCTTATTGCATATTCCAGGAATGTTTCCATTTTGCTTAGTCACAGATCATGGCAAGGTTATCACCAGTCACACCCGGATTACATTAGCATGAATGGTGTGACCTTCTGAAGGCCAGTGGGTGGATTCAATCCTTCACAGTCCATGCATTCTGCTCATTAATCTAACCTGTGGACACGCACACCAGGTGGTGTGGGAAGGCAATTCAGCAGAACAACAAAACCCCCAGACCAGACACAGTGAAGGCGAGAGAGCCTACAGCCATTCTAGGACGCCCACATAATCTGAACGACTGGTCTTCTTTACCTCTGGATTCTTGTAGATCCCGGGGTCCATGTGCATGCTCTGGGGAGACAGGGAGATGATATCTCCTTTCCTCACTCCAATGGAGCGCTCTCCCTCCAGCCGCAAGCTGAAGTCCTCCTGGGCCACGCGGATGTTCATGGAGGCTGAAGACAGCCGCAGACTTTCATTTATGGAGCTCTCTGAGAACACAACAGAACAGTTCAGTTAGTCACCAGGCATTTTGTTTTATATTTACCAACATTGCCATGGGTTTTGTTTTGGCCTATCTGAGGTACTATTTTTTTTACCTTGAGTGGCCCAATACTGACTCATTACTGTACATACACATCAAATCAAATMTTATTTGTCACATACACATGGTTAGCAGATGTTAATGCGAGTGTAGCGAAATGCTTGTGCTTCTAGTTCCGACAATGCAGTAATAACCAACAAGTAATCTAACCTCACAATTCCATTCCTAACATACTCACACAGGAGGGAAAGCATTGAGACTTGAAAGGCTATTAGTTAGAAATATGAACTGCTCAAGCAAAATGGCTAAAACACAAGCTGAATAATCATAAGTCATACATAGCTTTATTTTCACATGCATACATAAAGGTATCTTGACTAGCAGTGTTTTTCATTAAAACCATGACAATCGTAAGAGATAACACCATAGAAGAGAGAATTATACAAACGTAGCTAAGTACCCCCTATAACTTATAAGAACAAGCAGAMGTGGAACAGATATTCCACTGTCTTCCCCTGAGGGAGATGACATCGGTAGTAGTGTGAGAGAGAGAGAGGGAGCCACAGAGAATCTACACCAGTGGCATTTGTCCCCGAGCATGCAGTTGTCAGAAGAGATGAGGCTACAGTCCGCATGGTGGGTGCAGCAGTGGGATTTAATGTGACAGGTACAGAGTCTGGAGGGATTCTTTTAGGGGGTGGGGACAGGAGGATTTGCCCTAAATTGTACACACAGAGCACCTGCCACTACAGAGTAGGAGTGTAATAATAAGCCCTCTATGCTGTTTGTATAGTCAGACATACAAAGGATTGGAAGGCCCTCTCGAAGCCACACTACCATTGACTCAACTGAACCCTGTGTGCTTGGGGCTGAGACCACTTAACACAATCAGGAGAGAAAATTATATGAAAAATGCAAAGGGAAATTTGGACACTGCAGACAAACCTAATCTCTTATGACAGTAGAGTATCTGATTTGGTTGTGGGTGCTGAGATTAAGACCAACCTAACAATAATACATCATAACAATAACCTACCCAAATACAGTAGGCTGTCCAGCTGTTCTCTGGTGAAGGCGATGTCTCTGTTGTGGTCTGTTTCTATTCCTGAGACCTGCAGGACACCATGGATCTCCTCACGCACAACTGCAAGGGCCTCTGGGTGCGTCACCAGGTAATACATGGCCCAGAAGGTGGCTGGGACTGTGTTTCCCACCGACGCCCATAGAATGGCAAAATGATGAGCTGGGGCAGGTAAAGGTAAGGAAGAGATATTTCAATTAAATTAAAGTTTACAGATGTTAACAAAGGTGCAGTGAAACGCTTGAGTTTCTAGCTCTCACAGTGCAGTAATACATACATAATCCCAAAAAATGCTTGAAGAAAGAAATTAAGAAATATTAGCACAAGCAATGTCACAATAAAGTCTGAAACAATAAAAAAATATATACACTACCGTTCAAAAGTTTGGGGTCACTTAGAAATGTCCTTGTTTTTGAAAGAAAAGCAAAAAACAGATCATGGCAAGCTGTGCTAACATAATTGCAAAAGGGTTTTCTAATGATCAATTAGCCTTTTAAAATGATAATCTTGGATTAGTTTACACAACGTGCCATTGGAACACAGGAGTGATGTTTGCTGATAATGGGCCTCTGTACGCATATGTAGATAATCCATAAAAAAATCAGCCGTTTCCAGCTACAATAGTCATTTACAACAGTAACAATGTCTACACTGTATATCTGATCAATTTGATGTTATTTTAATTGACAAACAAATGTGCTTTTCTTTCAAAAACAAGGACATTTCCAAGTGACCCCAAACTTTTGAATGATAGTATATAAACTCAGCAAAAAAAGAAACATCCCTTTTTCTGGACCCTGTCTTTCAAAGATAATTCCAAATAACTTCACAGATCTTCATTGTAAAGGGTTTAAACACGGTTTCCAATTAATGAACATGCACCTGTGGAACGGTTGTTAAGACACTAACAGCTTACAGACGATAGGCAATGAAGGTCACAGTTATGAAAACTTAGGACACTAAAGAGGCCTTTCTACTGACTCTGAAAAACACCAAAAGAAAGATGCCAACTGCTCATCTGCGTGAACGTGCCTTAGGCATGCTGCAAGGAGGCATGAGGATTGCAGATGTGGCCAGGGCAATAAATTGCAATGTCCGTACTYTGAGARGCCTAAGACAGCGCTACAGGGAGACAGGGCGGACAGCTGATCGTCCTCGCAGTGGCAGACCACGTGTAACAACACCTGCACAGAATCGGTACATCTGAACATCAGACCTGCAGGACAGGTACAGGACGGCAACAACAACTGCCCGTGTTACACCAGGAATGCACAATCCCTCCATCAGTGCTCAGACTGTCCGCAATAGGCTGAGAGAGGCTGGACTGAGGGCTTGTAGACCTGTTGTAAGGCAGGTCTCACCAGACATCACCGGCAACAACATCGCCTATGGGCACAAACCCACCGTCGCTGGACCAGACAGGACTGGCAAAAAGTGCTCTTCACTGACGAGTCAGTTTTGTCTTACCAGGGGTGATGGTCAGATTCGCGTTTATCGTCGAAGGAATGAGCGTTACACCGAGGCCTGTACTATGGAGCAGGATCGATTTGGAGGTGGAGGGTCCGTCATGGTCTGGGGCGGTGTCACAGCATCATCGGACTGAGCTTGCTGTCATTGCAGGCAATCTCAACGCTGTGCGTTACAGGGAAGACAACCTCCTCCCTAATGTGGTACCCTTTCTGCAGGCTCATCCTGACATAACCCTCCAGCATGACAATGCCACCAGCCAGACAATGCCACCAGCCATACTGCTCGTTCTGTGCGTGATTTCCTGCAAAACAGGAATGTCAGTGTTCTGCCATGGCCAGCGAAGAGCACGAATCTCAATCCCATTGAGCACGTCTGGGACCTGTTGGATCGGAGGGTGAGGGCTAGGTCAATTCTCCCCAGAAATGTCCGGGGACTTGCAGGTGCCTTGGTGGAAGAGTGGGGTAACATCTCACAGCAAGAACTGGCTAATCTGGTACAGTCCATGAGGAGGAGATGCACTGCAGTACTTAATGCAGCTGGTGGCCACACCAGATACTGACTGATACTTTTGATTTTGACCTCCCCTTTGTTCAGGGACACGTTAGTCACATGTCTGTGGAACTTGTACAGTTTATGTCTCAGTTGTTGAATCTTGTTATGTTCATAAAAATATTTACACGTTAAGTTTGCTGAAAATAAACGCAGCTGACAGTGAGAGGACGTTTCTTTTTTTGCTGAGTAATATATATATARACARYRYRYRYCYCYCACACACACACACACACACACCACACACACACACACAGTACCAGTCCAAAGTTGACACGTACTCATTCCAGGGGTTTTCTTTAATTTAACTATTTTCTACATTGTAGAATAATAGTGAAGACATCAAAACTATGAAATAACACAAATGGAATCATGTTGATGGGTTTGGATTTCTGATCTTTAACTAATAATATAACGATAATCATTAGTTATAATAAAGACATGAGGGGTGCCATAATGAAGCTTGGGAGGGGCTGAGTGCAGGGGAAACAGTCACATGTGGCAGTACTGATAAGGYGAGGAACCGTTTATGGCCCAAATCACTTACAGTTGAAGTCGGAAGTTTACATAAACTTAGGTTGGAGTCATTAAAACTCGTTTTTCAACCACTCCACAAATTTCTTGTTAACTATAGTTTTGGCAAGTCGGTTAGGACATCTACTTTGTGCGTGACAAGTAATTTCTCCAACAATTGTTTACAGACAGATTATTTCACTGTATCACAATTCCAGTGGGTCAGAAGTTTACATACACTATGTTGACTGTGCCTTTAAACAGCTTGGAAAATTCCAGAAAATTATGTTATGGCTTTAGAAGCTTCTGATAGGCTAATTGACATCATTTGAGTCAATCGGAGGTGTACCTGAGGATGTATTTCAAGGCCTACCTTCAAACTCAGTGCCTCTTTGCTTGAGATCATGGGAAAACCAAAAGAAATCTGCCAAGACCTCCGAAACAAAATTGTAGACCTCCACAAGTCTGGTTTATCCTTGGGAGCAATCTCCAAACGCCTGAAGGTACCACGTTCATCTGTACAAACAATAGTACGCACTGCTCAAAAACCGCCCCAAAAAAAGCAAGACCACGGTTTGCAACTACACATGGGGACAAAGATCGTACTTTTTGGAGAAATGTCCTCTGGTCTGGTGAAACAAAATTAGAACTGTTTGGCCATAATGACCATCATCATGTTTGGAGGAAAAAGAGGGAGGCTTGCAAGCCGAAGAACACCATCCCAACCGTGAAGCACTGGAGTGGCACCATCATGTTGTGGGGGTGCTTTGCTGCAGGAGGGGCTGGTGCACTTCACAAAATAGATGGCATCATGAGGTTGGAAAATTATGTGGATATGTTGAAGCTACATCTCAAGACATCAATCAGGAAGTTAAAGCTTGGTTGCAAATGGGTCTTCCAAATGGACAATGACCCCAAGCATACTTCCAAAGTTGTGGCAAAATGGCTTAAGGACAACAAAGTCAAGGTATTGGAGTGGCCATCACAAAGCCCTGACCTCAATTATAAGGAAATATGTGGGCAGAACTGAAAAAGCGTGTGCGAGCAAGGAGACCTACAAACCTGACTCAGTTACACCAGCTCTGTCATGAGGAATGGGCCAAAATTCACCCAACTTATTGTGGGAAGCTTGTGGAAGGCTACCCGAAACGTTTGACCCACATTGAATAATTTAAAGGCAATGATACCAAATACTAATTGAGTGTATGTAAACTTCTGACCCACTGGGAATGTGATGAAAGAAATAAAAGCTGAAAMAAATAAATCACTCTACTATTACTCTGACATTTCACATTCTTAAAATAAAGTGGTGATCCTAACTGACTTAAGACAGAGATTCTTTTACTAGGATTAATTGTCAGGAATTGTGAAAAACGGAGTTTAAATGTATTTGGCTAAGGTGTATGTAAACATCCGACTTCAACTGTAGATAGGGCAGCAGTCTCCAAGGTGCAGGGTAGAGTACCGAATGGTAGCCGGCTAGCAACAGTGACTCAGGGCAGGGTACTGGGCAAGACATACCCAGAGTTACTCGGTAAGAGTTACAACTGAGGTTTGGAATGTCCTTGTGAAGTCCAAGTAGAACATTTTATGTTGTAGGTGTATACAGAGAGAAAAGCATCTACATAGTAATACAATGTGTTTACGTCAGTTATTACTGTGTATGTATAAGGGCATATAGTAAAGGTAAGGTTAAGTGTTAATGAGATACAGTAGGTTTACATACTGGTCGTCAAATTTAGGAAGTAAGATAAAGTATTGCATAGAAATGTATAAAAAAGGACAGCCAGGTGCTACAGTATATCAACTGTGTTTACCTGCTTTATCGACATCTCCCATGGAGTCATACTGTTCAAACAGTGCTGCTCTTTCCTTTATGAACCCTGAGGTGTTGGACCATCGAGACATTCTCTGAGGGTGGAAGTAGTTGATCAGTTTATCCCGGATGGCCTTGGTTCCTCCCAGCAGAGAGATGGGGATCCTGGCAATGAGGAGGGGAAACATGGTGTCGAACTTGACAAAGTCCTCTCGAAGCGTCACCATTCCGCTGTGTCTGCTGGTATGGGCAGGCTTGCCAAACAGGGTCAGGAAAGTAGCCTCAAACATGATCGAATTGCAGAGTTGGTACACACTTTCAGTCCTCCACTCACTCTCCCCAGTAAGGTAGTCTTGTCGGAACACAAGCATGAGATTTCCCATCATGGTCTCTGTCAGGTTATTGAGGTTCTCGCCCTGTAGAAGACGGAAGGACCTCTGGACGTGCTCGCCCATACCGGGAAACTTGCCGCTTCTGACAGGGGGGAAGCCGAACGTCAAGGGGCCCACTTGGTCAAAAAACTCATGGAAGTCRAGCTGTTTTTGATGTTTGATGACATACGGATACAGCAACGGATTCATTATGAAGGTCATGTATTTGCCTGAGGGGGAAACGTGAGGACAGGATTGTATTTCAATAAACATGAAACATGTGTAATGTACTGTCTAATCATATTGTTAGTAACTTTACTGTTTTTAAAGACCATTTAAAGAGGATTATTTCGTAAGAAGCACAATACATATACATTTTATCAAACATTTCAGCAAAATTCCTTTGCTCCTTTTTTAACCATACTATGATAAAATGTATACATTAAACACTACTATTACCCACCAGCAATCAGCACAGTAAATACATCTCCATGTTTCTCCTTATGTGCTGCCAGAAATCCATGTGCATTCTTCCCAAACTCCAAAGCCTTCCCAAGGAATGGAATCCAACCATTTATAAGTGGAGGCTCCCCATCTCTCCTATAATAGAGAAAAACATAAGAAATTTGTATTTTACATTAGGTAAAAATCATATATACAGTATGTCATAACAAATATATCCATCTAAAATCTTTCAGATGAAATAAGAGAAAACATAGATCTGACTGATTCAAATACAATATAAATGCAAGCCTAAGTGATTAGAACTTAACTTCTTTGGGACTGGGATAATAAGGTGCCCAGAGTAAACTGCCTGCTACTCAGGCCCAAAAGCTAGAATATGCATATAATTAGTAGATTTGGATAGAAAACACTCTGAAGTTTCTAAAACTGTTTGAATGATGTCTGTGAGTATAACAGAACTCATACGGCAGGCAAAAACCTGAGAAAAAATCCAACCAGGAAGTGGGAAATCTGAGGTTTGTAGTTTTTCAAATCATTGCCTATCGAATATACAGTGTCTATGGGGTCATATTGCACTTCCTAAGGCTTCCACTAGATGTCAACAGTTTTTAGAACCTTGTTTCAGGCTTCTACTGTGAAGGGGGAGAGAATAAGAGCTGTTTGAGTCAGGTGTCTGGCAGAATGCCATGAGCTCAGTCACACGCGCACCCGTGAGAGTTAACTGCGTTCCTTTTCCTTTCTAAAGACAAAGGAATTGTCCGGTTGAAACATTATTGAAGATTTATGATAAAAACATCCTAAAGATTGATTCTATACATTGTTTGACATGTTTCTACGAACTATAATATAACTTTTATGACTTTTTGTCTGAACTAAGCAATCGCCCATTGAGCATTTGGATTACTGTGCTAAACGCGCGAACAAAAAGGAGGTATTTGGACATAAATGATGGACTTTATCGAACAAAACAAATATTTATTGTGGAACTGGGATTCCTGGGAGTGCATTCCGATGAAGATCAAAGGTAAGTACGCTATTTCTGACTTTTGTGACCTCTCCTTCTTTGGAAAATGGCTGTATGTTTTTCTGTGGCTAGGTGCTGACCTAACATAGTCGCAAGGTGTGCTTTCGCCGTAAAGCCTTTTTGAAATCTGACACAGCGGTTGCATTAAGGAGAAGTTTATCTATAATTCTATGCATAACACTTGTATCTTTTATCAATGTTTATMATGAGTATTTCTGTAATTTGATGTGGCTCTCTGCACTTTCACCYGATGTTTGTTTGAGACAATGCATTTCTGAWCATAACACACCAATTTCAAATGAGGTTTTTGGACATAAAGTTTAACTTTATCGAACAAAACACACATTTATTGTGTAACATGAAGTCCTGTGAGTGCCATCTGATGAAGAGCAAAGGTTAGTGATTAATTTAATCGCTATTTCTGACTTTTGTGAGCCCTCTCCTTGTCTGGAAAATGGCTGTATGGTTTTCTGTYACTAGGTGCTGACCTAACATAATCGTTTGGTGTGCTTTCGCCGTAAAGCCTATTTGAAATCGGACACTGTGGCTGGATTTACAATAAGTTTATCTTTAAAATGGTGTATAATACTTGTATGAGGAATTTTAATTATGGGATTTCTGTTGTTTTGAATTTGGCACCCTGCAATTTCACTGGCTGTTGTTGAGGTGGGATGTTAGCGTCCCACATATCCCAGAGGTTTTAAGGACAAAGAAACTACGAACATCTTTGCAATATTCATGAGACAAGGAGTACCATGTGATCAGGTGTCTCCCAAAACTTCAAGGTGGATTGGTATCAGCTACAACCAATCCCCATTCTCCTTTATCACATAGAGTGTAACAAACAAATACAGCAGCTACTGGTCAGCAAGGTATACTGAATAAATAATTTAGAGCCTGAAAACTGAACACACAGACATGCCACAGAGCATCATCTCAGGCCGAATTAGCTGAAAGAGCAGGAATCACTCCAGGTTCTTACAAACGGTATCCAGCTCAAACAGCTTTCAACAGCTGTATCTTAAGTGAATGCAGATGCGAAACAATTACAAAGGCAACATAGGAGTGAGTCCTGCATAGCAATGTCATAGCTCAGAGCGATTYCAAAGCCCAAGGAAATGTAACACTGTAAATCTTTCACTGCTGTTCTCTCTATCCTATGGTTCTAATTAAATATGCTCTTCTCTTCCTATCCATATGTTGCTCCCTTTGAGGCTCTTATCACATCTAATGTTACTATGGTTTCTTTTATTTTCAAATCACCAAGCTTTGACAAACATTTGCTGTTTAAGGCTATCAGAATCAGAGGCAACAAAAATATGTTTCTGTCCCTAGGCCAAGGAATGTCATGATGGGCTATTAATAACCGTGGTGTTGGCGGGTGCAGTAACAACCATGCATGCATTAGATTTGGCCTAAAGAAATGCTGGGGGCAATTTTTTGATCCTGTCAACAGACACACACTGGACAGBCCTAATATTTACTCCACTTAAAAGCTAGGCCTAAGCACAGAACATTATTTATCCTTTATTGTGGATGATAGTGGCCAGAAAATGAATACAAAACTAGCCGCTTCAAAAAGCTATTATCAAATATTTTGCTAACACTTTACGTAGAGGGGTGGTATGTAGCATTCAAAACGCTTTTATATGCATGACATAGAATCATAATGCCCTTCATATTATGATTTTTGAAGCTTAGGGATATGTTTACCAATCAGGATTAATTTGACCAGTTAGGAGGTAGAGCTGGCGAGACATTTGCTTATATAGTCTATAGCCACAGGGTGTGTACACTAGACTATTAGCATACAGTGGCTGACCTAGGGGCACAATGTTACCCTTCATCTTATCCCATCTTTGCCCTATAGACACACAATGTCAGTGGGTCATCATACTGATGAAATTGAGGCAACATTGTAAGGTGCATTATCCTACAAAGCATTGTGCCATTGAAAACAAATAGATAGGCTAACTGTTACATCATCCTTCCTGTGCTGTGTACTTGTTTTTGAAACAAGTCTCATGCAAGGAAGACACTCTGTATCTGGAGCTGACTTGGTGCAGCACAGATCAGTCTTCTTTGCCACAAAATAATGCATGAGATCAACAAAACAATACTAATCTGTGCAACGCCAGTGCTAAACTAACATGTGTGTGCTTATCCATCCCAGGGCTAGTGTGGAGAGAGCGGGTCATGAGACGATCTGCTATCTGTGAGGCCTCAAGCTGACAAGTCTCAGCCCAGGCTTACTTGTTGTTGCTGTGCTTGTGCCCCCCACCTAGTCCACACTACTGCCTGCCTGCCAGCCACTTGTCAGAAGCAATCAGGGAGTCTGATAGTGTCTGCCAGCGTCTGCCAGCAGTGAGCACATTTGGATAGGCCAGCATCAGAATAAAGAATGTGCCATTAAACCCCTACAACTCATCCAGAACGCCGCAGCCCGTCTGGTGTTCAACCTTCCCAAGTTCTCTCACGTCACCCCGCTCCTCCGCTCTCTCCACTGGCTTCCAGTTGAAGCTCGCATCCGCTACAAGACCATGGTGCTTGCCTACGGAGCTGTGAGGGGAACGGCACCTCCGTACCTTCAGGCTCTGATCAGGCCCTACACCCAAACAAGGGCACTGCGTTCATCCACCTCTGGCCTGCTCGCCTCCCTACCTCTGAGGAAGTACAGTTCCCGCTCAGCCCAGTCAAAACTGTTCGCTGCTCTGGCACCCCAATGGTGGAACAAACTCCCTCACGACGCCAGGTCAGCGGAGTCAATCACCACCTTCCGGAGACACCTGAAACCCCACCTCTTTAAGGAATACCTAGGATAAAGTAATCCTCCTAACCCCACCCCTCCCCCTTAAAAGAGTTAGATGCACTATTGTAAAGTGGTTGTTCCACTGGATTTCATAAGGTGAATGCACCAATTTGTAAGTCGCTCTGGATAAGAGCGTCTGCTAAATGACTTAAATGTAAATGTAATAAGGACCCCATGCATCAGTAACAATATTAGAACAGATGTCCACATTGCAGTGTATCAATTAGACCGCTTCTTCCTGATTCGGCTCATAACGCGGCTCGAACCCAGGACCTCTGCCTTGCTAGTACACCTGACTAGGGCTTTTACAGTGACCGTATTACCGCCACACCGGCAGTCAAATTACATCCTGACCATTTGGTCACGGTAATTAGGCTTCTCCAAGCTATGATGCTGCTGATCATTAGTAGCCTATCAAACTCGCTAACTGCCTAGTACTCAGCACTCTATTGTTCCTCTAATCACTCTGACGTCAAGCAAAATCTAATCGAAAATCTAATCAAACACTTCATGAGAGCCCATGTTGCACAACATTTCTATAGGCTATGCAAAAAAAAAAATCTAAAATCAAAAAAGAGCATCCCATCCGCTTTCTATAGGCTAGGTCTGCTATATATTTTTCTCAACTTTCCTAATATTAAGCACATTGCTTCTCTTTACAACTGGAGTATAGCCTACCTGGCTGGCATGAAAATAAACCACGTGGAAAAGCATCCTCCATTCGCTATTTAAGTACATAGATGACGTATTGTTTTCCCCCTACCCCCTGCTTTGAGACAGGTGCATGATAATGGCCCATTATAAATCCCCCGAAATTCACACATGATTTAGTATATGTAAAGACAAGATTAAATTAATAATAGTCTGATTGGTGACAATATTAACCTAGTTCTTGTGAATGATGCCCAGCTTGTGTGCAGTAAGGCAAGAAACGGCACGCCTTTTTTTAAATTTTATCATAGTCGCACACCTCATGTAGCCAAGCCCATAGGCCTATATGTTTTGGTAAGGTTTGTATCACAATTAAAGTGGCCAAATAACTTAAAATTAAGCACAATGGGTGTAGAGCCTAAGCAGCGTGTGAGTTTCAAGTTTGGGGAAGATCATTTTCACTATTGACATAGAGCAAAAGCACTAGCCTTTGTTAGGCCTACTCATCTTCTTGGCTGACGAAAAGTAAACATGGAAAGTTGTATAATTATTATTATAATTATTATATTCAGCCCAAAGGCACAATGGCCACAAAAGGCAAGGATTTGTTTTAGGTGCATTACATCCACACAATTGGGATGCCACCAGGAAATTTGAGGTATTATCAAGTACTTGTCAAATTGTGAATGAGAGACTGATGAAGTGTGTACAGCCAGCACAAAAAACAAAAGCAGAGTTCATGCCTTTCATGCAACAAAACATATAGCCGAACGTATGTATCACAACTAAAGTTGGATAAATAACTCTAAATTAAGCATATAGGAGGACCTGTTTCTTTCTCTTTCGATTTTCGCCTAAATGACATACCCAAATCTAACTGCCTGTAGTTCAGGCCCTGAAGCAAGGATATGCATATTATTGGTACCATTTGAAACCAAACACTTTGAAGTTTGTGGAAATGTGAATTGAATGTAGGAGAATATAACACAATAGATCTGGTAGAAGAAAATACAAAAAAATACAGTATTTTTCTACCACCATCTTTGAAATGGTGGTCCCGTGTGGCTCAGTTGGTAGAGCATGGCGCTTGCAACGCCAGGGTTGTGGGTTCATTTCCCACGGGGGGACCAGGATGAATATGTATGAACTTTCCAATTTGTAAGTCGCTCTGGATAAGAGCGTCTGCTAAATGACTTAAAATTTAAAAATGTAAATGTAAATGCAAGAGAAAAGTCATAGTTATTGCCATCACTCTAATTCCAATAGTGTCCACAAGATGGCAGCAGCGTATAAGAAAAGTTTCAGACGGATAACTTTAAGAATGACTGACCTACAAGACCTTTAGTGTGAAGTCCCCAGGTACATTTGGGAAAATCGTGAAGGAGAAATTTACATTCATATTCCATTTTTCTGCAAGAATATCGTCAAATCTGTATACTTGGACTTTGATTTAGCTTTCCAAGTACTAGTAGCCACATTATAAGTTCAACATTTGCAAAACAACCAGTTTTCATAACTTCATAACTCTGAATTATCCGAATAATTTTGGTCCAAAATGAAAAGGCATGCTGTCGTACAAGGTTAGTACCTACATTTTACGACATATAGTGTAGCCCATGGTTTCTGGATACTCCCGTAAAGCCCAGCTCATTGGCTATCTAGCTAGCTTTGTTTTGACCCCGATTGGTGCTTATTTGACAAAGATAAAGTCGTTCAAGTGATGGCCGCCCACGTCATCGGCATGCCATGAAGGCGTCGCTCTCTGACACAATATGGTGTCCTATAGGATATACTACACCCCTAATGAAATAGTGAAGTCTTGTTACCTTCTAGGATCTCATGAATAGATACGTACGTGATGACTCGTTCAAACAACGTTTAGGGTGAGATTTCCACAGATACCTTTCATTGCAAATTGAACGAGTGGAAATACAAAATCAATCGTGCATGCTTTATGGACCTTTTTAGGATATGAAAAATGATTTTATCTAACAAAAAAGACACTTCATGTTATCTCTGGGACCCTTTGGATGATAAATCAGAGCAAGATTTCAGAAGTACACATTTCACCTTCATTGGTGAATTTATCAAACCTAACGCGTTGAAAAAAGTGTTTTGTTGTTAGGAGCTCTCCTCAAACAATAGCATGGCATTTTTTCGCAGTAATAGCTACTGTAAATTGGACAGTGCAGTTATATTAACAAGATTTTAAGCTTTCAGCCTATATAAGATACTTATATGTACCGACATTTGTTGTTTCTCTAAAATCTGCGATCTTGACAATGATTTACAACTGTCCCGCTGACGGAACAGCGATCCTTAAAAAGTTTTAACCATTAAAAACAGAATAGCCGCACTCCCTGAAATCGGTTGGAGAAAATGTCCTTTCTATTTAATGAGGCTATGTTCAATTGTATTCATACTAGAAAATAATGCCACAGAATTCTAACCAAATTTTGTCTGCTAAATGCACTAGTGTAGCCCACAGCCATATGGCATAGCCAAATCAGGACCAAACATAAGGACAACTCAGAGTTTGCCATTCTGTTCTTCTGAAATAGACTATATTTTCTTCGTATCATGTTTCTGTAGACCCATCTAAAATTAATAATGGATTTATTGTGATGGTGTAGGCTATATTACATGGATTTACTAGACTTTTTAAAATGTAGATTTTCCAAAGGTCTGCATCAGTGGCTTGTAGGTGTGGAAGCCAGGAAATTCTAAATGTGTTTATGTTAATGGTCAATTACCATGAGACCGGCAGTTATTTGCTTGACAATCACCGGATGACAAAATTTCATGACTACCATAACCCTACACGTGACCTCCATCGCGTTTTACCATATTTCTATCAGCATGTTAAATGTGCAACCAGAGGGGGGGGGAACTCTGGACGACCTCTACTCCACACACAGAGACACATACAAAGCTCTCCCTCGCCCTAATTTTGGCAAATGTGAAAATAATTATATCCTCATGATTCCTGCTTACAAGCAAAAATTAAAGCAGAAAACACCAGTGACTAGATCAATTAAAAAAGTGGTCAGATGAAGCAGATGCTAAGCTACAGCACTGTTTTGCTAGCACAGACTGGAATATGTTCCGAGATTCCTCCAACGGTGTTGTGGAGTACACCACATCAGTCATTGGCTTCATCAATAAGTGCATCGATGACGTCGTCCCCACAGTGACTGTACGTACAGTTGAAGTCGGAAGTTTACATACACTTAGGTTAGAGTCATTAAAACTCATTATCAACCACTCCACAAATTTCTTGTTAACAAACTATAGTTTTGGCAAGTCGGTTAGGACATCTACTTTGTGCATGACACAAGTAATTTGTCCAACAATTGTTTACAGACAGATTATTTCACTGCATCACAATTCCAGTGGGTCAGAAGTTTACATACACGAAGTTGACTGTGCCTTTAAACAGTTATGTCATTATGTCATGGCTTTAGAAGCTATGATAGGCTAATTGACATCATTTGAGTCAATCGGAGGTGTACCTGTGGATGTATTTCAAGGACTACCTTCAAACTCAGTACCTCTTTGCTTGACATCTTGGGAAAATCAAAAGAAATCAGCCAAGACCTCAGAAAAAAGATTGTAGATCTCCAAAAGTCTGGTTTATCCTTGGGAGCAATTCCCAAACGCTTGAAGGTACCACGTTCATCTGTACAAACAATAGTACGCAAGTATAAACACCATGGGACCACGCAGCCATCATACCACTCAGGAAGGAGACATGTTCTGTCTCCTAGAGATGAACGTACTTTGGTGCGAAAAGTGCAAATCAATCCCAGAACAACAGCCAAAGCCCTTGTAAAGATCCTGAAAGCAACAGGTGCAAAAGTATCTATATCCACAGTAAAACGAGTCCTATAGACATAACCTGAAACGCTGCTCAGCAAGGAAGAAGCCACTGCTCCAAAACCGCCATAAAAAGGCCAGACTACGGTTTGCAACTGGACATGGGGACAAAGATCATACTTTTTGGAAAAATGTCCTCTGGTCTGATGAAACAAAAATAGAACTGTTTGGCCATAATGACCATCGTCATGTTTGGAGGAAAAAGGCGGAGGCTTGCAAACCGAAGAACACCATCCCAACCGTGAAGCACTGGAGTGGCACCATCATGTTGTGGGGGTGCTTTGCTGCAGGAGGGGCTGGTGCACTTCACAAAACAGATGGCATCATGAGGTTGGAAAATTATGTGGATATATTGAAGCTACATCTCAAGACATCAGTCAGGAAGTTAAAGCTTGGTCGCAAATGGCTCTTCCAAATGGACAATGAACCCAAGCATACTTCCAAAGTTGTGGCAAAATGGCTTAAGGACAACAAAGTCAAGGTATTGGAGTGGCCATCACAAAGCCCTGACCTCAAGCCTATAGAAAATGTGTGGGCAGAACTGAAAAAGCGTGTGCGAGCAAGGAGACCTACAAACCTGACTCAGTTACACCAGCTCTGTCAGGAGGAATGGGCCAAAATTCCCCCAACTTATTGTGGGAAGCTTGTGGAAGGCTACCAGAAACGTTTGACCCACGTTAAACAATTTAAAGGCAATGCTACCAAATACTAATTGAGTGTATGTAAACTTCTGACCCACTGGGAATGTGATGAAAGAAATACAAGCTGAAATAAATCACTCTCAACTATTATTCTGACATTTCACATTAAAATAAAGTGGTGATCCTAACTGACCTAAAACAGGGATTTTTTTCTAGGATTAAATGTCAGGAATTGTGAAAAACGGAGTTTAAATGTATTTGGCTAAGGTGTATGTAAACTTCCGACTTCAACTGTACATACCCCAACCAGAAGCCATGGATTACAGGCAACATCCACACTGAGCTAAAGGCTAGCGCTGCCGCTTTCAAGGAACGGGACTCTAACCCGGAACCTTATAAGAAACCCCGCTATAACCTCCGACGAACCATCAAACAGGCAAACATTTGCATACCGCCCCAACCGATCCACAGATCACATAATCTCTATTGCACTCCACACTGCCCTTTCCCACCTGGACAAAAGGAACTCCTATGTGAGAATGCTATTCATTGACTACAGCTCAGCGTTCAACACCATAGTGCCCTCAAATCAATAAGCTAAGGACCCTAGGACTAAACAGCTCCCTCTGCAACTGGATCCTGGACTTCCTGATGGGCCGCCACCAGGTGGTAAGGGTAGTTAACAACACATCTGCCATGCTGATCCTCAACACAGGGGCTCCTCAGGGGTGCGGGCTCAGTCCCCTCCTGTACTCCCTGTTCACTCATGACTGCACGGCCAGGCACGACTCCAACACCATCATTAAGTTTGCCGATGACACATCAGTGGTAGGCCTGAACACCGACAACGACGAGAGCCTATAGGGAGGAGGTCAGASACCTGGTCATGTGGTGCCAGGACAACAACCTCTCCCTCAACATGATCAAGACAAAGGAGATGATTGTGGACTACAGGAAAAAGAGGACCGAGCACGCCCCCATTCTCATCGACAGGGCTGCAGTGGAGCAGGTTGAGAGCTACAAATTCCTTGGTGTCCACATCACCAACAAACTAACATGGTACAAGCACACCAAGACAGTCGTGAAGAGGACACAACAAAACCTATTCCCCCTCAGGAGACTGAAAAGACTTGGCATGGGTCCTCAGATCCTGAAAAGGTTCGAGAGCATCCGGACAGGTTGCATCACTGCCTGGTATGGCAACTGCTCAGCCTCCGACCGCAAGGCACTACAGAGGGTAGTGCGAACGGCCCTGTGCATCACTGGGGTCAAGTTTCCTGCCATCCGGGACCTCTATACAAGCAGTGTCAGAGGAAGGTCCTAAAAATTGTCAAAGACACCAGCCACCCTAGTCATAGACTGCTCTCTCTGCTCTCTCCAATAATCGGTATCGGCGTTGAAAAATCATTGGTCGACCTCTACTACATTTGCACACACTGAATATAGACTTTTCTATTGTGTTATTGACTGTACGTTTGTTTATCCCATGTGTAACTCTGTGTTGTTTGTGTCGCACTGCTTTGCTCTATCTTGGCCAGTTCGCAGTTGTAAATGAGAACTTGTTCTCAACTGGCCTACCTGGTTAAATAAAGGTGAAATAAAATATATATATATATATTTTTTTTTAATGGTCCCAAAACTGTAAATCTCGCCTATCCGGCACTCCATGCAGTCTACTCTAGACTATAAAGCAAACGCTCAAAGTATTAGAAATAGTTAAAATTGTATTTTAACACACCAGGTCTGATCCTCAAATCAAATCCTCAGTGAGTGCTCATCTGGGAGCTGACCAGCCCAGTACAGACAATGCTGAAAGAAATGCCTTTAGAGACTGTTTGTGGCTGACCTACTTCTTACAGAGAACACAGTGAATTTGTAGTCCCAAATGGTACCATTTTCCCTATGTAGTGCACTACTTTTGACCAAAGAGCGAGCCTGGTCAAAAGTACGGTACTATGAAGGTAATAGGATGCCATTTGGTATAGGATGCCATTTGGTACACACAGGTGTGTTTACAGTCCCATGAACGGTCGATGTGTCCTTGCGCAAATAGCTCTGGATAAGTCTCTGCTAAATGACTCAAATTTACAAAATGTAAGACATTCATTAACTACAACCCACTGTATTATCAAGTGGAAATAATACAGGTCTTTAAGATTTTGCAAACTATGGTCAAAGAGCAAACTCAGTGGCATACATAGGCTGATGTCATAGAATATTTACATTGTTACAATACTATCTATATCCCTCAAACTCAGGTCTATACCTCAAAGCCCATTGTTCCCCTCTAATCAGGGACTGTGAACTTGTCTAAAATGTGTGTGCCGAATTTTTAAAAAGCTGCTCATGTTCTTCCACAAGTCTGATGCTTTGTCACAATAATCGACTGCTTGATATTAGTCACATAAAGAACTTGTGTTAAAAAAAAACTTGGCCAGGATTCTCCAACAYTTATGTTGATCAACTTCCAAAGGTTTAGACAAAAGTTGAATTCCTAGCATACAGCAACCAACGCYAACACCAACAAAATTGAAATAAACTATGAATTCATCCACCACTTGCCTTGTTCTCCTGAATCGCACGCTGAGTAAGTAGAGCGCCAAAAAGCCAAGAAACAATGGTAAAACAAACTCTAACATTTCGTTTGGAAATCATCAGACATTCCACAATAAATAAAACCTCGGGAAGTTGTAATCGATAGCTGAAGTCAACCGTTCTCAGTCCTACTGCCAACCAGTGTCGCCAAATTATTTTCAGGGGAAGTTAGTGCCAACCAGTTCGGTTTTGGTCACGTGGGTTCGGACGTAGTGATACAAATCATTAAATATATTTATGCACATTACAGACAGTAGACTACAGCAAAATAAAACTCAATTGATTGAACATGAAATGTATTTCAATATGACTGAAAATAGGCCTATAGCCAAGTACTGTTTATATTTGAATGCAGTCATCTCTGTTTTCTTTTTATACGTCACTTGTTTGTATCAATTGCAAAGACATTGGCAATTTTGTTCTGAAGTTATCTGCGGCCACAGACGGATTAACTATGTTTAGCGGAGATATTCTGTGTATGAAGTGACTCGGGAGGGCAAAAATCATTATGACGCTTGTATCTGTTTTACGAGTGGAGGCAGGCGTTAGATTACGAGCGTTTTCAAATGCAACGTTAAAAACAATGGTTTTGGGAAACCGCTCGGAAGATTTAACGACGCTCCTACTACGGTTCTAACGATGAATTTGAAGCCTTAAAATGAGCCCTGACCACTAGGCTATCTAACAAAGACCTGTGTTAGGCGGGACAATGTATCATTTATTAGGCTGCAGGAAGTCAGTAGAAGGCCTAAATTCACAGTTGATGAACGAAGCCTTGTCTATGTGTAGCAATGCTATAGTGTTGAGCTCAATACATGTTTTTCTGTTGGATTTTGTCTGCGGTCTAGTCTATTGCCGCGTTCAAGACACCTAGGAACTCGGGGGGGAACGAGCTCTGACTAGGAAGACCCCAACTCGTAATTCCAAAATGGAAACATCGGTCTCTTTCTAAAGTTCTGTCTTTCCGACCTGAAGATCACTGTCGTCATTATTTGACCTCGTTTTTTGACCCGATTTCCCAGTTTTTTTGAAAGCACCATATATCCTCTCTAGAACATGGTCTATTTTTTTATTGAACATTTATTTAACTAGGCAAGTCAGTTAAGAAAAAATTCTTATTTACAATGATGGCCTACCAAAAGGCAAATGGCCTCCTACGGGGATGGGGGCTGGGATTAAAAATTCTAAATATAGGACAAAACACACATCATGACAAGAGAGACACTACATAAAGAGAGACCTAAAACAACAACATAGCATGGCAGCAACACATGAAAACATGAAAATTTGAACAACACATGAAAAAATCCTACAATGCATGAACTCCTGTCTTGTTGCTGCATGTGCACAAACAGCTAAATAACTGAGGTATAGGGCGTAGCCTACCTGCCTACCTGCCTTGCCTACTACTGTAAACAAAGAACAATGGCATATAATTACTTTAATTTATAAACTGGGTGGTTCGAGCCCTGAATGCTGATTGGCTGACAGCCATGGTATATCAGATTGTGTACCACTGGTATGACAAAATGTTTATTTTTACTGCTCAAATTACATTGGTAACCAGTATATAGTAGCAATAAGGCACCTCGGGGGTTTGTGATATATGGCCAATATACCACGGCTAAGAACTGTGTCCAGGCACTCCGCTTTGCGTAGTGCATAAGAACAGCCCTTAGCCGTGGTATATTGGCCATATAACGACACCCCCCCGGGCCTTATTGCTTAAGTATACAACGGGTGGGTCTAATCCTGAATGCTGATAGGTGCTGATATTCCATCCGGTGTCTATTCCACAAGTTACAAATGGCTATACAAATGGCCTATTTACTCTGTTCCATCTGACTGCGCAATCCACTGTCTCATCAGTCCAGGCACGGAAGTTATAAACTTGATCTCCACTATAAAAAGCATCTAGACATGATCTCACATTTCTTTTAGACTAACATTTAGTTTTCAACAGTGGAGATATGTATAAACCTTGCTCTTTGTCTCTGACATTTTCAACATTGTTTACATTTTCAAATTCGATGTCCAACTGTCCCATAGCAATGAACGTGTAGGAGTCGGGACGAGAGAGGCAGGCAGCTTTTCTCAGCCAGTCGAAATCATGAATCAGCTGGCATAATTTTAATATATACAAAGAAATGTCAATTGAAAAAAGGTCAAATGAAACGAAGTGCAGCTCGTTTGCAGTCTTTCCAGCTTCAGTTTGAAGTTATTTTGTGTTATCTGTGTTGTTGACTAGCTCCTCTGAACAACAGTGTCCTAACGAGTGAGCACATTTTCTATGCCAGGTGAAATCGTGCCTCATTAGCTCATTGTTATGGACGTATCCAAATAAATGTCACTAGAAAACAGGTTAAACAAATGCAGCTACTGTTGTTATTCTGTCTGCACTGTTTGATGTGACTATGAGTTAGCCGTAGTTGGCTAGCTAGCAAGCAAGGGATAAGAAAGTTGCCAGCCAGTATGGCAATGGAACATTTGGAACGAACGACTGGGTCGCGTCCATAGATACAGAACAAAAAGACATGAACTACTGGGTCAGGTCTCTGGCAACCTAGCCAATGGAACGAACAACCAGCTGGCTTGGGTAGAAACCCTACATTTGTTTCGGGACTATATCTTGTGGAAGGATGAAATAGTATGAATAATTTCAGCAAAAGAACGTTTTCAATTAAAATATGTCAATTATGTGGGAGCAAAACTCATGACTATGATTACATTTCCAATATTAGCAGCATCTAGGCTGTCCACTTAGAAGAGCTGAGACAGAATGGCTATATAAGGAATGGAACATATAGGACCAGGGCCCCGCTACCAATATAACCTATACAGCTGTCAGATGTGGGCGTTAACAAGCAAGCTCTGAGATGAAAATAAAATAATGGAGAAAGGTCAAGGGAAGCTATTTTCATATAGAGGGAGGGGACTCTATACGTTATGCAAAGACAGAATCCTATACAGGCAGGACTCTGTAATATGAGAATTTAGTCTCTTTCCATGGAGGGGCTCGGTTCTGTTACGTTTGTGATAGGGTCCTTCCATGGAAGGGCTCAGCTTTGCTACTTTGTATTAAAGTCTATATTGAATTCACAAGTTCTTGTAAGAGTGTTATATTTCTGAGACAATTTTCCACGACAATCATTATTTGAATATGTTGGTAACCTTCGACTTCGTCTTGGGCCTAACAACACCTATGCCAATATGTCCTCCAAAAACCGTCTTCTCTGGCATTATCACTTAAATAAAGGACATGTCATCATCAATGCATGCAGTTGCTGGAGGGTTTCTTTCTGATAAAAGAAAATCCCTTCCATTTGGATGTTGCTGTATCTCAACTTTATACAGGCTAATCTCGGTTAGGCCAGACCTAAAATATTGCGTAATTTGGTCAGATCTGTCCACGAGAGATTATACAGGGTTAGAACCTTCAACAGTATTATTTATTCACATATTGTGCAGTATCACATCATCAAATCAAATCAAAATGTATTTGTCACATGTACCGAATACAACAGTGAAATGCTTACTTACGAGCCCTTATTAACCAACAATGCAGAGTTGAAAAAAGTAAGAAAAATGTGCTAAATAAACGAAAGGAAAAATAGTAACACAATGAAATAAAAATAACAACACTATATACAAGGGGTACTGGTACCGAGTCAATGTGTAGGTGTATGCAAGGGTTAGTCGAGGTGATTTAGGTAATATGTACATTTAGATAGGGGTAAAGTAACTATGCATAGATAATAAACAGAGTAGCAGCAGCATATGTGAAGAGTGTGAAGGAATGTAATGCATATGTGTGTGTGGAGCGTCAATATGCATGTTTTGGAGTTTCGGTGTAGAATGTGTGAGTGTGTGGTTAGAGTCCAGTAAGTGTACTGTGCATGAGAGTCAGTGCAAAAAATAACAATAATAAGAATAAATACAAATAAAATAAGAGTGTCAATGCAAATAGTCAGGAGTCAGGATAGCCATTTCATTAAATGTTCAGCAGTCTCATGGCTTGGGGGTAGAAGCTGTTAAGTAGGCCTTTTGGTCCCAGACCTGGCACTCCGGWACCGCTTGCTTTTTGAGGATCTGAGGACCCATGCCAAATGTTTTCAAGAATAGGTGTTGTCGTGCCCTCTTCACAACTGTCTTGGTGTGTTTGGACAATGATAGGTCCTTAGTGATGTGGACACCAAGGAACTTGAAGCTCTCAACCGGCTCCAATATAGCCCTGTTGATGTGAATGGTGGCATGCCCGGCCCTCCTTTTCCTGGAGTCTCCTTTGTCTTGCTCATGTTGAGGAGAAGATTGTTGTACTGGCACCACACTGCCAGGTCTCTGATCTCCTCCCTATAGGCTGTCTCATCGTTGTCAGTGATCAGGCCTACCACATTCGCATCGTCGGCAAACTTAATGATGATGTTGGAGTCATGCGTGGCCACACAGTCATGGGTGAACAGGGAGTACAGGAGGGGACTAAGCATGCACTCCTGAAGGGCCCCCGTGTTGACGGTAAGCGTGGTGTATGTGTTGTTGCCTACTCTCACCACCTGGGGGAGGCCTGTCAGGAAGTCCAGGATCCAGTTGCAGAGGGAGGTGAAACCAATACGCTCCTTCTGCTCCAGTCATTACCACGAGCCCATTCTCTCCAATTAAGGTGCCACCAACCTCCTGTGACGTACGGTCACTGTGGGGATGACGTTGAAAAATGCACTTATTAACGAGCTGTGTGGGAGAGTTTTCCAGTCATCTGGTGATTCTCAGTAACTATACTAATATACGTTTAAATATTAGACATGTGTTAACAGAATGAAGGCTGAACCCATGTGAGTGTACAAAGCTGGATCAACATCAAGTCAACTATTAGACATGTAAAAAACAGAACGTAAGCAGAATCTGTGTGGATGAGGCAAGGTAGACCAACAAGACGTGACTGGTCTGGGCCATATCGGATCTTGTGAAGGCTACTGGACACGCACATGGGTTAATCATACATAGACAACATCGGCCTGAACTTGTGAAGACCTTTGGACAGGAACATTAGCTAATCAGTGATAGACACCAGTAGGAGTATGCATGTCACGCCACCAATAGAATCTATGCCCCAATGTCTGAGCCAATAAGAGAATGGAAACTAAGTAAGACAACAAGATTCGTAAAGTGGAGTGACAACGTTATATAAGGGTAAGACTGTATAAAAGCCAAGTATTAAGAATGAAGATTCAGTTCTTCCATGGAATTGCTCGGCTTTGTTACTGTTTGTAATAAAGTGTGATTGAATTTACAAGCTCCGGTATCTGAGAAGTATTTGATTGAATATTTTCCACAACAGCTGGTGACTGATGTGGAATACTCCTCAATGCCATCGGATTAATCCCGGAACATATTTCAGTCTGTGCTTGTGAAACAGTCCTCAAGCTTAGCATCCGCTTCCTCGGACCACTTCCATATTGAGCACGTCTCTGGTTCTTCATGTTTGAGTTTTTGCTTGTAAGCAGGTTTCAGGAGGATAGAGTTATGGTCAGATTTTCCAAGTAGAGGGCGAGGGAGAGCTTTGTATACATCTCTGTGTGTGGAATAAAAGTGATCTGGAGTTTTTTCCATCTAATTGCACATGTGACATATTGCTAAAAATTAGGTAAAACAGATTTCAGTTTTCCTACATTAATGTCCCTGGCCACTAGGATATATCATGGATATCTAAACAGGTTGTGTTGTGCTGAATGTAGAATTGAATATCCATTTTTAGATGAAGAAAGAATTACAGAGAATACAGAAGTAATGTCAACATCATTACATCAATGTCCGGTTAATACATTTTGTGTTTAATACAAATAGAGAAGTGTTTGTTGGAAAGGATGAGTGTATTGATGAATAACGGAAGTCATAGGGAAGAGTCAGGGGCCATCAGATTTCCCAAGACAACTAGCAGAATTAACCTCCTAGTGACAAAAGCCACGGTAAACTGGCAATATTGACTCCAAAAATGGCCAGCGTATACTTAGCTCAAGACTAAGGTCAAGTCACAAACCGTAAGAGCATATATGGTTTATTTTATACATTCCTGAAATGTCACTCTGTAAAACCATGTCTAGACAAACATCCCTCACTCATCTTGAAACTTGAAAACATAAGAAAGAATGCTTTGAGTGCCAGAGGTCAACACATATCAAAAGAGCGTTTTCTCTATAGTCTCAAATAAACTCTCCTAGATACATATTAGGCCTACTGACTTATTAGGGCAGGAAGTACTGCATGTCACCATTAGTTTGACTCAGACACCAAGTGTGTATACACCACTTAATTAGAATTAGAATTGTTCATGTAGTCCTATTACACTTAACATTGTCCGCAAATGGCACCCTATTCCCTATAGCAGGCAAGGAACTGTGGCAGACATCTTGTGACCACTGTGGAACTGATAACAGGAAAGGAAGTCTCCCCACCCAGGGAGGGGAGAAACCTTGGGCTTGTAGTAGATTGTATAACAGGTGGCAGGCAATGTAGGAGAAGGACTTGTGAACTATATTGTCATTGTATTAGAGGAGGAGGGACATTTATGACGAAATGAGAGGTATATAAACCAATGTACATGTAATGATTGGCAGAGCGCTCTCGTAAATACATTTTCTGACTATTGTGGCTGGGCCTCCGTCTGATTCATTTCAACCAGTTTCTTACAAATTCTGGGTTTCAGGCTGAGTAATTAATTCTGAACACTGAGAACAAAATTCTCGTGACAATTGGTCCTTCGAAGCCGGAACCCAATATCTGTCCCTGCCGTCCGAAGGTACCACGCCGTAATACCGTGCACGGGCGGGTCATTGACCCGTAAATTAAAGACCTGTCCCCTGACATTGGGGTTCCATAACAGGCCGGTATATACCTAAGGTCGGCAGAGACGGTGACGGGATCCAACCTACATTGCTTTTCCCAGTCTACAAGACAGGTCAGTAAATCTTTATTTACGAATTTGGGGGGAATGATTTAAGATATCTTTGATTTGATGTTCTAAAAGGCTTAGAATTAATCAGTAATGGGTGCTTAATTATTGTAACGGCAGTCTATTTCGTCCTCCTCATCGGACGAGGAGAGGCGAGAAGGATCGGAGGACCAATGTGCAGAGTGGTAAGTTTCCATGATATTTAATGTACACGAAAACAATACACGATACAAAATAACAAACGAACATACCGTAACAGTCCCGTGTGGCACAAACACTGACACAGGAAACAAAAACCCACAAACCAAACGTGAAACCCCAGCTGCCTAAGTATGATTCTCAATCAGGGACAACGATTGACAGCTGCCTCTGATTGAGAATCATACCAGGCCGAACACAAAATCCCAACATAGAAAACACACCTAGACAACCCACCCCAACTCACGCCCTGACCATACTAAATAAATACAAAACAAGGGAAATAAGGTCAGGAACGTGACAATTATTCTAAACAGATTCACTAGGTTTCTACTTTGTAGTTTAACCAAAATCAATAGGAAGGAAGGCAGGTCCGATAAGACCTGAGGTAACGTGCACTACKACAAATAAAAATAACGGAAGGAAGGGATATTAAATAAGTGTTGTTAGATAGGACGGTCGTTTTGTACAAATAGGATAACTTATGGTTAACTGTCATAAATTAGCCATAGACCCAATTCAAAAGACATACCTAAATAAAGTCCTAATACCTAAATAGTCTCTGTATATGGGAAGTAGTCTGAGACTATGAAAGTAGCGATAGATATATTTAAACAGGTGTGGATATAAACTAGGCTTGGTGAGAAAGGAAGGTAATTCTATGCGAACAAGATAACTTAATCTATTCAATACTGAAAAAAAGTCAAACAATTGAGAAAGGAAGGGAAACCTAATAGAGCGGAGTGAGATACGAGATATTGACGTAAAAAGAACAAGCAACAACCGAAAAATAGGCTGCTGGCTAGGGATTTATGACCCCTGGAAAATAGCTTATAGGTTGTAAACGGTGAGACCTAATGAGAGAGAATAAAGTAGACGGCACACGTCAAACGTTTGATTTATGTCCATATTTGGGCATCCGGTCAGGACATCCTGGCGGGAAGTGATCATGTGGTGATGCCCATATATGGGCATCCTGTTCCTGTTCTCACGCCTTAGAGTGAGTGCGACAATATGTATATAATGCCTTTGAAGTTGTCATGATGATTGATGTCTAGGGTCCTCTTTGAACTGGGAGGGATGAACATTTCAAAGAGTATGGCCCCCCACCCCCTGTTTTATTGACCTTAGGGTTGTTGTCTATGAAACACGAATGTCCTGGGGTATTTGGGTTGGCAGACGCCTTATAAATGAAGCCCAGAACAAGACATGCGGCCCCAGAACACTAAACAAGATTTAAAAAAATAAACCCTGAACATTAAACAGAAAATTATGTCTCCTAGGCCAATTCTCGGGATGCTATGCATCTCTTGTCAGGAACCCAGTGACAAAAGCCTCGAGGAAGTTCTTTGTGAAGCCCCAGAATGTTTTAAAGGAGTTTTGGGTACGAGTGAGGGACATATGTCTTACATATTCCAACCGGAGGATTCTACGGTTAAGATATTCACAGACAGTGGCCCCAAACCCATTTATCAGGCAAAACCTGGGAGTTTTTCTCCTGCTCTGCAGATGAGAGAATGGCTTAAGATTAGGCTAGCGCTCTGTAAAATTGAACAGGCCCTGAATGGTACAACTGTGCCCGGATATGCACTGGAAGAACAGGTCTGCGGACGCAGTGATCTGAAGGCCCTAAGAATCGCTTCAATGGCCTATAGCCCTGACTCCAAAGTGACAATTTTAGCATGTGAACAATTTGATAGTGCAAATYCGACAAAGTCTGTCAGTTCTCATGTATCTTCCAAAGCATGCATGGATGTCAACTTTTTTATGCCAGTGTTTAGTTTAAAATGGATTGATTATCCCATATTCATAACCCTTAATAACGTTTTGTTATACTCGCAGACAATATTTTATATTTAGTATTATATACATATTGTCGCACTCACTCTAAGGCGTGAGAACAGGAACAGGATGCCCATATATGGGCATCACCACGTGATCACTTCCCGCCAGGATGTCCTGACCGGATGCCCAAATATGGGCATGCACACGTCAACCGGACTTGGGTCATAAATCAAACGTTTGACGTGTGCCGTCTACTTTATTCTCTCTCTAATGTCCGATCGACAGTCAACTCTATAGATAAAGTTTCCAGAAAGGAGAAACACACATCAAACATCACATACACATAGAGTGTGTAAATATACCCTAGAACAGAACTATAGATACACATAGGTTAAAGAGATACACATAGATTGTGAGCATAAAGAGACACACACATAGTCAGGAGAGCAACTATAGGAATAGGATAACGGGAAAAAGAGCACATACATAGATCATAGAAATACATACACATAGATTGTGATAGATACCATAGTGACGGCAAGGATTTATCAAACATGGGTAGTAAATCCTCAAAGGCGGTTCTGGAGTTTACGACTACAGAGAATTATAATAATAGGGTTATTTGCGCCTCCATTTTTTAAATAGTGCTGTTGGTCCAGGGGTAAAATGATTGCCTACAACGCGGGAGACTCAGGTTTGTAGCTCAGCCTATGCACCGATAGACAAAAATTCATTATGATTGTAATTCAACTATTTATAGGTTTTGCCCGGAAAGATACGGTTGTTAGTGTTTGTATAAGATATAAACTGAACATTTTAATAGCTTGTTTAGGTTAAATTGAAAGACTAAGTCATTCAAAAATAATAGAGAGGCGATTTCGATGTAATACGTTATGTTGCCTAAATGATCTGATGGAATAATGTATTGAGACTGGAGTCGTATTTAAATGACTGAATCATAGAAGAGACAGTTACCTAAACCTGATGAATTCTGAATAATAGAGAGATACGATAAAGTTGTGTCCATCGAATGTTTTCATTCTTATGGATTGACTGACATACGTTATAAATTTAGCGAAGTACGTGGTACTTTTACATTTTGGAGTAGAGAAAGTTGGAAGGTTTGGTTTTGCTCTTGCGATAGACTTAAAGCGGAGCTCGGTTTGAGTAGGGGGTATGTTTACGTAGAATACACAATAACGTTACTCAAATTGATTTGACAGTTGTTCGGATACAGACTCCCACTCTTTTCTGTACTTCTGGCAGTACAATTTTGATTGAGAGATGTTGATTGATGTTGTAAGTTCTGTTCAAGATCAAACATTCGTGACCAACTATATTCCTTGGGTTTGGGTTGTCGAACCCGTACTACTGCTGCTGCAGTCAGCCAACAATGATTTGCAATTCGCTGAAATGCTGCTGCCTGGGCACCGGCTGAGCGCCTGCTGCTGACGTCGCTCACAATGCACTTTTGCAGCCAGGCAATGATGTTGTGACTGAGAGTGGGACAGAGAAAATTGTTTGTGTCATTCAGAGGGAAAAATGCGTGCATTATAGCTTTGAGTCACTTTTCAAAAGTTGCTAAAAGTTCCAAATACATTTTCAAAAAGTAGCTACATTTGTCAGGGTAGTCTGAAAGGATGCTAAATCTAGCAACAACATTGCTAGGTGGGCATCACTGGTTGGTGAGGCTCACTGGGCTATATTTGGCTGTAAGAGAGGGAGATCTGAATAGTTGAATCGTAAAAGTTTTGTGATAGTTCCCGGTTATTGATTTTTGGTTTGATTGTTTAGGTAACACCAGTGAATTTGAACAGGAAGTTAACGTATTCTAAACATTATAATCTGTTTCCATTACGTGGAACCATGTCCGGTCGGTAAAGGGGATTGCAGGTTAGTTAATTTTATTTTAAAGGGACAGTACACGTTAATCACAGTTGTGGGTATCTAATGGCAGGATATTCCTATTAAGAATTTTGGGAGACTGTCTGCAAACGGACTGAATGGGTTTCACATATGACCATTGAGGAAATTTAAAACTAATGATTGGAAGGAGTACAATGGAATGATTATTCGGTTTTGTTTGTAGTCAACGGTTGGAGTCCGGGTAGTCTGACAAAGTGGTTTTTCTGGGAAAAGGAATGCCTCGTTGTCTTTCTTTGGAAATGTTTTCCCGGGCTGTTATCTTGAAGGGAGCGAGTGAGACAGAGGCATGTTTCTACCAAAATTGCAAAGGCCGGGATATTTTTGTTTTTAGCCTTTGGGTTTGAGGAGATTTCCATTTTCCTAGAGACACGATATCTTAAAGGGGTACACACATGTGGAATATGAMAAGTTTTATTTTCTGAGTTTTAATTAAACACGTGAATTCTTTTGATAAGGGAATGTACTGGGAACCTGGGATACAACATGTAAGAAATTGTTTGATGGTTTTTCTTCAACTTGTCTAATATAGTATGGAAAACAACTGTAAAGGGGTGGTATGACTCTTGACCTCTATCATGGCTTTCCCTTGTGATCTGATCAGCCTCATGGGAGGGCCATTTGGATAATGAATTTGAGGTCATTTGTGATACTGATTTTAAGGTAAATTGAGTAATTGATCATTATGAATTAGTTTATAGTTCTTTGACATAGTTGTAATTTGAACCAATGAGAAGAAAGAAATGGCATAGCCTTGGATTAATGGTAGATTTATGTTAAGTATTTAGATTCTAATCCATACCAACAGGACAGGGATATATGACATCTGTGGTGATTCAGAATTATAGAGAACATCGAATAACCTTAATCAACATATGTAATTACTTTGGAGATGGCCACCATAGATAGGTCATTTTTCCAAAATCTATGAGTTCAGACAGTGAGACACTTAGTCAAGATTTGGCAACAACCCATATTTGATACAGCCTGTTATGAGAAAGTGCGACAGACAGATAGGAGAAAGGGCAGACGGAGGAGCCCTCCCCGCACTGCTGAGGCCTTGAAGGTTTGGGAGCAGAGAGGAGAAGGTGGGGAATGGGGGCCAGGAAATCAGCAAGATAGGAGTGACACAGACTGGGTCACGGTTACTGAGGGGAGACAAAAGGGGGAATGAAAATTTAGTTGGTTTCAGGAACTAAGGTGTTGTCGTGACTTTGGCTATGCCGGATTAAGTGTTATGACATGCTATTCTATAAAATACTTTCTCCGTAATTAATATTACCTGATTGAGCTAATCATGTAAATGTAATTAACTAGAGAGGCGGGGCACCACGAAAGAATATTTATAGAGCTGTTATCTTCCGAATAAACTCTTAAAGACCTAATAATATTTTACATCAATAGCAGTCAATATTAATCGTCACCTTATTTCAGTCTCATCTGAAAGTTGTAAATTCTTGGTTATCTTCACGAACCCTGGCTAACAAGTTGAATCAGCAATACAAAATTGGGTTTAATTATTTATTTACTAAATACCTAACTAAATCACACATACACAGAATAAATCATACCTTGATTACAAATTACGTCATAAAGGAAAACGTCCCTAGCGGGCGGAACAGATATGACAGCTTGTTACACAAAAGAAAAGGGGCTGAGTTTGAGTGAAAGAGCGGGAAGACTGAGGAACAAAGGGCGAAGCTGTGCTATCGTAAATACAATATCTTATGCATTCTAAATTACCGCCCATTTGGAAAAGGAAAATGCAATAAATATTTACTCTGAGCTGCGCTTCGGTAGGTTGGTGGTAGATGGAAGGCCGTGTTGCCCAACCGAGTCCTTTGAAGAATGTCTCTGCTGGTAAATTGGATACGTTGTAGTAACGTCGTTGTGTAGTAGACGGGATACTCTGTCGGTCCTTCCTAACTTCTACTTGGTACTCATCCCGGATCCGGGAGCACCCTCATCAGTAAAAAAGCTGACTAGCATAGCCTAGCATAGCGCCACAAGTAAATACTAGCATCTAAATATCATGAAATCACAAGTCCAAGACACCAGATGAAAGATACACATCTTGTGAATCCAGCCATCATTTCCGATTTTTAAAATGTTTTACAGGGAAAACACAATATGTATTTCTATTAGCTAACCACGATAGCAAAAGACCCAACCGCATATTTTCACAATTTTTTTACTGCATAGGTAGCTATCACAAATTCGACCAAATAAAGATATAAATAGTCACTAACCAAGAAACAACTTCATCAGATGACAGTCTTATAACAGCTAGTGCAGCACGCTACAGGATGATTTTGTGCTGGTCAAGGGCAGTCAAGTTTGGGGTGAACCAAGGGCTCTGTCTGTTCTTAGTTCTAAATTGTTTGAATGGGGCATGCTTATTTAAGATGGTGAGGAAAGCACTTTTAAAGATCAATCAAGGATCCTCTACTGATGGGATGAGGTCAATATCCTTCCAGGGCCAGGTCGATTAGAAAGGCCTGCTCGCTGAAGTGTTTTAGGGAGCGTTTGACAGTGATGAGGGGTGGGCGTTTGAACGCGGACCCATTAAGGACGCAGGCAATAAGGCAGTGATTGCTGAGATCCTGTTTGAAGACAGCAGAGGTGTATTTAGAGGGTAAGTTGGTCAGGATGATATCTAAGAGGGTGCCCATGGTTACAGATTTAGGGTTGTACCTGGTAGTTTCCTTGATAATTTGTGTGAGATTGAGGGCATCTAGTTTAGATTGTAGGACGGCCAGAGTGTTAAGTATATCCCAGTTTAGATCACCTAACAGTACGAACTCTGAAGATAGATAGGGGGAAATCAATTCACATATGGTGTCCAGGGCACACCTGGGGGCTGATGGTGGTCTATAACAAGCGGCAACGGTGAGAGACTTGTTTCTCGAAAGGTGGATTTTTAAAAGTAGAAGCTCGAATTGTTTGGGCACAGACCTAGATAGTATGACAGAACTCTGCAGGCCCTCTCTGCAGTAGATTGCAATTCCGCCCCCCTTGGCAGTTCTATCTTGTTGGAAAATGTTGTAGTTGGGGATGGGAAATTTCAGGATTTTTGGTGGCCTTCCAAAGCCAGGATTCAGACACGGCTAGGACATCAGGGTTGGTGGAGTGTGCTAAAGCAGTGAATAAATTAAACTTAGGGAGGAGGCTTCTAATGTTAACATGCATGAAACCAAGGCTTTTACGGTTACAGAAGTCAACAAATGAGAGCGCCTTGGATGGGGAGTGGTGCTGGGGGCTGTAGGGGGTTAACCTCTACATCACCAGAGGAACAGAGGAGGAGAAGGATAAGGCTAAAGGTATAAGAATGGTTGTCTATTTCGTTCGGAACAGAGAGTAAAAGGAGCAGATTTCTGGCCGAGGAAGAATACATTCAGGGCATAATGTACAGTTGAAGTCGGAAGTTAACATACATTTAGGTTGGAGTCATTAAAACTCGTTTTTCAACCACTCCACAAATTTCTTGTTAACAAACTATAGTTTTGGCAAGTCGTTAGGACATCTACTTTGTGCATGACACAAGGATTTTTTTATTGTTTACAGACAGATTATTTCACTTATAATTCACTGTATAACAATTCCAGTGGGTCAGAAGTTTTACATACACTATGTTGACTGTGCCTTTAAACAGCTTGGAAAATTCCAGAAAAATGATGTCATAGCTTTAGAAGCTTCTGATATGCTAATTGACATCATTTGAGTCAATTGGTGGTGTACCTGTGGATGTATTTCAAGGCCTACTTTCAAACTCAGTGCCTTTTTGCTTGACATCATGGGAAAATCAAAAGAAATCAGCCAAGACCTCAGAAAAAAAATTGGAGACCTCCACAAGTCTGGTTCATCCTTGGGAGCAATTTCCAAACGCCTGAAGGTACCACGTTCATCTGTACAAACAATAGAGTGCAAGTATAAACACCATGGACCACGCAGCCGTCATACCGCTCAGGAAGGAGACGCGTTCTGTCTCCTTGAGATGAACGTATTGTGGTGCGAAAAGTGCAAATCAATCCCAGAAAAACAGCAAAGGACCTTGTGAAGATGCTGGAGGAAAACAGGTACAAAAGTATCTATATCACAGTAAAACGAGTCCTATATCGACATAACCTGAAAGGCCGCTAAGCAAGGAAGAAGCCACTGCTCCAAAACTGCCATAAAAAGCCAGACTACGGTTTGCAACTGCACATGAGGACAAAGATTGTACTTTTTGGAGAAATGTCCTCTGGTCTGATGAAACAAAATAAGAACTGTTTGGCCATAATGACCATCGTTATGTTTGGAGGAAAAAGGGGGAGGCTTGCAAGCCGAAGAACACCATCCCAACCGTGAAGCACGGGGGTGGCAGCATCATGTTGTGCGGGTGCTTTGCTGCAGGAGGAATTGGTGCACCTCACAAAATAGATGGCTCAATGAGGTAGGAAAATTATGTGGATTTATTGAAGCAACATCTCAAGACATAGTTAAAGCTTGGTATCAAATGGGTCTTGCAAATGAACAATGACCCCAAGCATACTTACAAAGTTGTGGCAAATTGGCTTAAAGGACAACAAAGTCAAGGTATTGGAGTGGCCATCACAAAGCCCTGACCTCAATCCTTTAGAACATTTGTGGGCGGAACTGAAAAAGGCGTGTGCGAGCAAAAGAGGCATACAAACCTGCACTCAGTTACACCAGTTCTGTCAGGAGGAATGGGCCAAAATTCACCCAACTTATTGTGGGAAGCTTGTGGAAGGCTACCTGAAATGTTTGACCATAGTTAAACAATTTAAGGCAATGCTACCAAATACTAATTGAGTGTTTGTAAACTTTTGACCCACTGGGAATGTGACGAAATAAATAAAAGCTGAAATACATAATTCTCTCTACTATTATTCTGACATTTCACATTCTTAAAATAAAGTGGTGATCCTAACTGACCTAAGACAGGGAATGTTTACTAGGATTAAATGTCAGGAATTGTGAAAAACAGAGTTTAAATGTATTTGGCTAAGGTGTATGTAACTTCCGACTTCAACTGTATATTCAAACGTATGGTAGGATGTGAGTACAGTGGAGGTAAACCTAGGCATTGAGTGACGATGAGAGAGGCTTTGTCTCTAGAGGCACCAATTAAGCCAGGTGAGGTCACCGCATGTGTGGGGGGTGGAACAAAAGGGCTATCTAAGGCATATTGGGCAGGGATGGGGGATCTACAGTGAAATAAGACAATATTCACTAACCAAAACAGCAATAGACAAGGCATATTGACATTAACGAGAAGCATGTGTAGCCGAGTGATCATAGGGTCCAATGAGTAGCAATAGATGAGTCAGGGAGACATGGCGACACGGCAATTCAGACAGCTAGCAGGCCGGGGCTAGCAGATGGGCCTCCGGCGACGTCGCAACGGAAGAGCCTGTTGAAACCACTTCGGATGATTACGTTGGCAGACCAGTCGTATTGGATCGGTGGGGCTCCGTGTCGGCAGCAAAGGGTTCAGGCCAGTTGGCAAAAGAGGTATTGTAGCCCAAGACTTGGCTGGTGGACCTCTTCGGCTAGCCGGGAGATGGGCCTAGGTCGAGACTAGCTCAAGGCTAACTGGTGCTTGCTTCGGGACAGAGACTTTAGCCAGGAGTAGCAACTCGGATTGCAGCTAGCTAGCTGCAATGATCCGGTGTAAAGGTTCAGAGCTTGCGGTAGGAATCCGGAGATGTGGTAGAGAAAAAGCAGTCCGATATGCTCTGGGTTGATATCGCGAAGAACACTCAACATGTACTGCACTGAAATAATGACTGGTGATTGGTTGAAAGAAATTGAGAAAGGCCTCCCGAGTGGAGCAGCGGTCTAAGGCACTGCATCTTTTCCAACAGTCTTGAAGGAGTTCCCACATATGCGGAGCACTTGTTGGCTGCTTTTCCTTCACTCTGTGGTCCAACTCATCCCAAACCATCTCAAATGGGTTGAGGTCGGGTGATTGTGGAGGCCAGGTCATCTGATGCACCACTCCATCACTCTCCTTCTTGGTCAAATAGTCCTTACAGAGCCTGGAGGTGTGTTGGGTCATTATCCTGTTGAAAAACAAATGATAGTCCCACTAAGCGCAAACCAGATGGGATGGCGTATCGCTGCAGAATGCTGCCGTAGCCTTGCTGGTTAATTGTGCCTTGAATTCTAAATAAATCACAGACAGTGTCACCAGCAAAGCACCCCCCACAACATCACAACTCCTCCTCCATGCTTCATGGTGGGAACTACACATACAGAGATCATCCGTTCACCTACTCTGCATCTTACAAAGACACTGTGGTTGGAACCAAAAATCTGAAATTTGCACTCATCAGACAAAAGGACAGATTTCCACCAGTCTAATGTCCATTGTTCGTGTTTCTTGGCCCAAGTAAGTCTCTTCTTATTGGTGTCCTTTAGTAGTGCTTTCTTTGCATCAATTTGACTATGGAGGCCTGATTCACAGTCTCTTCTGAAGAGTTGATGTTGACATGTGTCTCTTACTTGAATTCTGTGAAGCATTTATTTGCCGCCCCCACTAGGCTACCTGCCGCTACCTGTCGTTTCGTTTTGCTTATTTGAGCTTTTCTTGCCATAATATGGACCCCTACCTTGTCACAACACAACTGATTGGCTCAAACGCATTAAGGAAATCAATTCCACAAATGTACTTTTAACAAGGCACACCTGTTTATTAAAATTCATTCCAGGTGATTACTTCATGAAACTGGTTGAGAGAATGCCAAGAGTCTGCAAAGCTGTCATCAAGGCAAAGGGTAGCTACTTTGAAGAATCTGAAATAAAAATATATTTTGATTTGTTTAACACTTTTTTGGTTACTACATAATTCCATGTGTTATTTCATAGTTTTTATATCTTCACTATTATTGTACAATGTAGAAAATAGTAAAATTAAAGAAAAACCCTTGAATGGGTAGCTGTGTCCAAACTTTTGACTGGTACTTTATATATACATATCAAACACTGTTCATGCTGTTAGTGAGATGGTGGTAAAATGAAAGTAAAAATGGTAGTTTCCAAAGATGACCATAGATTTCAGAACATGCACATCTTTTGTTTGGTACATTCTGTCCTTTTATCCCCCTATGTGTTGTTCACTGGCAGTGGCTTGAAAGACCTGTTCACCAGCCAAATTCACACTATCACAGTAAAAGTGTCGAGAATCACATGAGGCTCCGGGCATCTAATTTTCTACTTCAAAYGTATACCAACATTCAGAGGGGATACCATTGCTTATTTAGTATTACTTTGGGTACCTACCAATGTTTGGATATACAGTGCTTTTGGAAAGTATTCAGACTCCTTGACTTTTTCCACATTTTGTTACGTTACAGCCTTATTCTAAAACTGATTTTCTTTTTAATCCGCAGCAATCAACATGGAATAACCCATAATGACAAAGCGAAAAGGCCCTTCCCATGAACACAGAAGCTCCATCATTCTTAAATGGAAGAAGTTTGGAACCACCAAGACTCTTCCTAGAGCTGGCCGTCCGGCCAAACTGAGCAATCGGGGGAGAAGGGCCTTGATCAGGGAGGTGACCATGAACCCGATGGTCACTCTGACAGAGCTCCAGAGTTCCTCTGTGGAGATGGGAGAACCTTCCAGAAGGACAACCATTCCTGCAGCACTCCACCAACCAGGCCTTTATGGTAGAGTGACCAGATGGAAGCCACTCCTCAGTAAAAGGCACATGACTGCCAACTTGGAGTTTGCCAAAAGGCACCTAAAGACTCTCAGACTATGAGAAACAATATTCTCTGGTCTGACGAAACCAAGATCGAACTCTTTGGCCTGAATGCCAAGTCTCACTTCTGGAGGAAACCTGGCACCATCCCTACGGTGAAGCATGCTGGTGGCAGCATCGTGCTGTTGGGATGTTTTTCAGCGGCAGGGACTGGGAGACTAGTCAGGATCGAGGCAAAGATGGATGGAGCAATGTACAGAGATCCTTGATGAAAACCTACTCCAGAGCGCTCAGGACCTCAGACTGGGGCGAAGGTTCACCTTCCATCAGGACAACGACCCTTAGCACACAGCCAAGACACCGCAGGAGTGGCTTCAGGACAAGTCTCTGAATGTGTGTTCCCCCTGAGGCACGCTCTCTGGGTCACACTGTGTGGCTCTCACACTTTCTGTCACATGCCACTTGTTTCTCCTGGGAGGGATTGGGTGCATTTAGCAGAAAAAGACTAACGTGAAACAAAAGTTAATTCTGACATACAGTTTGTTTTCAAGCCACTCTCTTCCTGCAGCGCACTGACCAGTTTGACTATTATGTTCTTCACACGCAGTCCATACTTACACACTCTCTCACACAGACGTCTGAAACCCTTTAGGGATCTAGGGAATGTGTACAGTTCCCATTTAAGGTGCTGAAGGTGTTTGTCGAGGAATTCTCTACTACACTATGTCCCATAACCACCGACCTACACAGAATATTTAGAGTGCAAATTCATGTAGTGTAAATACATTGGTTATTATTTTTTATCCCCTTCTTTCTCAGAATTTCAATTACGATCTTGTCTCATCGCTGAAACTCCCCAACAGGCTCGGGGTCGCCATGACCCGCCAATACACATTCTTTAACACCAGCTCGTTTAACCCGGAAGCCAGCTGCACCAATGTGTCGGAGGGAACACCGTTCAACTGACGACACAAACCCTCCCCTAACACGGATGACGCTGGGTCAATTTTGAGCCGCCCTATGGGACTCCAGGTCACGGCCGGTTGTGACACAGCCTGGGATCAAACCCGGGTCTGTAGACCGCTACACCACTCAGGAGGCCATTATGTTGGTTATTCTATCCATCTCTCCATTTACTTTATTTTTTATTTTTTATTTAATATAATGGGAATCTTTCTTCTCCAGTAAACCTACTCATTATTTTATTAATTTATTCCCTGTCTCAACTTCGCATATAGTTAGGAAGGCGGAAATTCAGTGCTCAGAAGCCATGATTTTTTAAACAATTTAAAACAAGATACAGTGTCAAAGCATCTTAAACATGATACCTGATGCTGTAGATCAGGGATCATCCACTAGATTCAGCCGCGGGCCGAGTGGATGGTCAGGGGGGCCGGAATATAATTACAAATCATTTGTAGACCGCAASTAGCCRAAACAGATATAATATTTGACTGAAACATAATCATTTCAAACCTTGCTTACATTGTATACAATCACGAAATCTCTCTCTATTATACGTCGGAATACTTTGGAACAGATTCCCAAAATGAAAATCACTTGGAGCTGATTTGATGACATTTTTACAGTCTTTTATGCCCCCGGCCAGATTTGTCCCACGGCACGCCAGTTAGATTAATGTCTTGTTCACTGGTCTTTGCRTGCCATTCTGCAGCCTATAAGATARGATGTCKTWTGAATAATTCATTGAATTCAGAATATGAATGTGCATGAATGTAATCACTGTACACCTTTCTTTCTACTACACAACTGACCAATTAAAATACTAACATCTAAGGATGAGTTAATTCAAGTTAATCAAACATTGAATTTATTTTTAATTAGGTGAGTGGAGGACCCAGCCAGAACCCGGACTCGAACCCGGTCGAACATCTCTGGAGAGACCAGAAAATAGCTGTGCAGCGATACTCCACATCCAATCTGACAGTGCTTGAGAGGATCTGTAGAGAAGAATGGGAGAAACTCCCCAAATACAGGTGTGCCAAGCTTGTAGCGTCATTCCCAAGAAGACTCGAGGCTGTAATCGCTGCCAAAGGTGCTTCAACAAAGTACTGAGTAAAGGGTCTGAATACTTATGTATATGTGATATTTCAGTTTTTATTTTTAATAAAATAGCAAAACTTTCTAAAACCATGTTTTGCTTTGTCATTATGGGATATTGTGTGTAGATTGATCAGGGGAAAAAATTACWCCCTTTTAGAATAAGGCTGTAACCTAACAAAATGTGGAAAAAGTCAAGGGGTCTGAATACCTTCTAAAGGCACTGTACATAAACCAACCAATAAATGAATATGACCTCATCAACAGAATATCTGAAATCAAACATAATTTGCTCCTCAATCTTCGAGCATAATTGAAAGCTACATGAAGATTACAGTTTTATACCAGAAGTCAGATTATTCTGTTTAACCTACAGTCGATTTACCGGTGCGTCAATCTAAATTACATAACAAAAAAATCCCCATCAAAATACATCAGTTTAAACTAGAGATATCATGTTTTTTCCATTTGATGGGTCTCAATCCACCGCATCCGCCAGTGTCGCACTTCCCCAACAAATGTGTTAAATATGTGTAAAAAATATGTATATATAAACAATATATATATATATTTATATCCTAGATTTAGAACAGATACTTCAAAACCTTGTTTCTTTTTTAATGTGTCATCAATGCGTTTCTATGGGATTTAGTAGTAAAGGCCAAAATCAATATTTTATAAAAAAATACCTAAAGGTGTCCTAAAATTCAAAATCAAATAGCTAAATGATCCATAGTATGACCATCTTAAAACAATTCCATATGTCAGCTTAGCACCCTTATTCTCCCAATGTCTTAGACTCTAAAGAATTAAATAATTTCACTCAGTGCTATGTTGATCACACATTGCACCAACAATTCCTTCTACAAGAAAGAAAACCAAGTTGTCTTTTGATGGGGCCTGGTGCCCGTGATTCCAATCAGAGTTTAATGAAGGTGAATTTGGTCTTCTTGGTGGGGCCACGAGCAGCAGCCTAGCCATCTGTCAACGTGATTGCATGGCGGCCGGCATCTCTGGAGAGTCATGATGGTACAGATTGGGCTCTGGCCTCCAGTCGGACCACATGCACAGAGCCAGATGGTGGAAGGCACACCCACACACCCGCACACACACACGCACACACACACCAGCACACCCACGCGCACACACACACACACGCACGCACGCACGCACGCACGCACGCACGCACACACACACACACACACACACACACACACACACACCAGCACACGCACACCCACGCACACACACTTATTACGAGTCTTTATCTCAGTGCAGGAGTGTAACCATTAGGAGTGTACAACCATTCCCCTCAGGAGCCTCACTCCTCCGTACACCCAAGCTGTTCCTCCTCTTCCTACATACACAGACAGATAGGCCCCGTAGCTGGCATGGGTTATGCCAAGAAAGATGATTCACACATCGCTATAAACAACGTTGTTGTTTGGTTTGCATTTCTCTCAAGGCCTAGATGTTCTGAAAATTAATGTGCTGTATATTTAATGTGGTATTCAAACAATTGTAAATGATTGTGACATTTTGTATTATTTTCTGTCCTATCCTGGAATCATGTGTCTGGGAGGGAAAAATACCTAGATTTTCATATTTCAACATCCACCTTCTGCACACAGTTATTTAATGTTTCAAGTTTTATTGTCACATGCACAGGATACAGCATGTGTAAAACAGTACAGTGAAATAAAAACGTACAGTGAAATGCTTAACTTGCGAGCGGTTTTCCAACAATGCACAATAAAGGTAGTAATATAGATAAGAAATAAAACACGTGAAATGCAAGAAAATAAAAAAAGAATCAAGGTTAGTCAGTGCAGTGACATCACCATTATTACAATGTGCAGGGGTACTGCAGGGATTAAGGAAGGAACACACATGTAAATGGGTTAAAGTGGCTGGTAGCAGGATAAATACAAATAAACTCAGCAAAAAAGGAAACATCCTCTCTATTTTCAGCAAACTTAACATGTGTAAATATTTGTACACATAACAAGATTCAACAACTGAGACATAAACTGAACAAGTTCCACAGACATGTGACTAACAGAAATTGAATAATGTGTCCCTGAACAAAGGGAGGGTTAAAATTAAAAGTAACAGTCAGTATCTGGTGACCACCCAGCTGCATTAAGTACTGCAGTGCGTCCTCCTCATGGACTGCACCAGATTTGCCAGTTCTTGCTGTGAGATGTTACCCCACTCTTCCACCAAGGCACCTGCAAATTCCTGGGGGAATGGCCCTAGCCCTCACCCTCCAAAAACAACACCCAGACGTGCTCAATGGGATTGAGATCCGGGCTCTTCGCTGGCCATGGCAGAAAACTGACATTCCTGTCTTACAGGATATCACGCACAGAATGAGCAGTATGGCTGGTGGCATTGTCATGCTGGAGGGTCATGTCAGGATGAGCCTGCAGGAAGGGTACCACATGAGGGAGGAGGATGTCTTCCCTGTAACGCACAGCGTTGAGAGTGCCTGCAATGACAACAAGTTCAGTCCGATGATGCTGTGACACACCGCCCCAGACCATGACGGACCCTCCACCTCCAAATCGATCCCGCTCCAGAGTACAGGCCTTGCTCATTCCTTCGACGATAAACTCGAATCCGACCATCACCCCTGGTGAGACAAAACCACGACTCGTCAGTGAAGACCAGTCCTGTCTGGTCCAGCGACGGTGGGTTTGTGCCCATAGGCGATGTTGTTGCCGGTGATGTCTGGTGAGGACCTGCCTTACAACAGGCCTACAAGCCCTCAGTCCAGTCTCTCTCAGCCTATTGTGGACAGTCTGAGCACTGATGGAGGGATTGTGCGTTCCTGGTGTAACTCGGGCAATTGTTGTTGCCATCCTGTACCTGTCCCGCAGGTCTGATGTTCGGATGTACCGATCCTGTGCAGGCGTTGTTACACGTGGTCTGCCACTGCGGGGGCCATCAGCTGTCCGTCCTGTCTTCCTGTAGCTCTGTCTTAGMCATCTCACAGTATGGACATTGCAATTTATTGCCCTGGCCACACCTGCAGTCCTCATGCCTCCTTGCAGCAAGCCTAAGGCATGTTCACCCAGATGAGCAGGGACCCTGGGCATCTTTCTTTTTGTGTTTTTAAGAGTCAGTAGAAAGGCCTCTTTAGTGTCCTAAGTTTTCATAACTGTGACCTTCATTGCCTACCGTTCTTAAGCTGTTAGTGTCTTAATGACCGTCCCACAGGTGCATGTTCATTAATTGTTTATGGTTCATTGAACAAGCATGGGAAGCAGTGTTTAAACCCTTTATAATGAAGATCTGTGAAGTTATTTTGATTTTTATGAATCATCTTTGATAGACAGGGTACTGAAAAAGGGACGTTTCTTTTTTTGCTGAGTTGAGTAATAATAATCGTAATAAACATTAGAGCAACATCGAATGGTCATATGAATTACTATAATCAATCAATTATGGCGGCAGTGTATGTGGTACTTGCATGGTAATGAGTGAGTGAGTGTGTGTGATGTGTCAGTTGTGAGTGTGCGAGCATAGGTGCATTAGTGTGTGCGTATGTGGGTGCGAATACGTGAATGTGAAGAGTGTCAATGTAGGTGTGTGTGGCTATGGTATTAGAAACCTGAGGATGAGCAGGTAGTCAGTTGTGATAGTCTGTGAGAGAGAGGGAGGGCAGGGGTAGTTATCTATTCAACAATCTTACGGCCTGAGGAAAGAAGAGCTTTCAGAGCCTGTTGGTCCGCAACCCGATGCTCCGATACCGTCTGCTGGATGGGAGCAGAGAGAACAGTCCATGGCTCGGGTAGCTGTAGTCCTTGGCAGTGTTTCAGGCCTTACTCAGACAACACCTGGCATGAATGTCTTGGATGGCTGGGAGCTCGCCCCCAGTGATGCGCTGGGCCGTCCATACCACCTACTGAAGGGCCTTGCGATTGTTGCCGGTGGAGAAATTGCCATACTAGGCGGTTATACAACCAGTCACGATGCTTTCGATGGTACATTTGATTTTGTCAGCCAAACATATTAGTTATTGTTCTGCTATGTGAGTCATGTTGACATTGACCAAGGAAAGATACAGAAATCCTGGAAAAGTGTCAAAAAACCCTTTATTTACTCCTCTATTAGTCTGTCACGGCTGTCAGCAAACAGCTGGCCATCACTGACAAMAACTGCTTTCCAGTGGCTCACACCCAAAAATACATCTTGGCTTGGCTCAGGTCCTATGACAATTATGGCCAAATTGATGAGGTTGAGAGGTATAAAAATTCTGGCCTTCAACGAAATGGTCACAAGGGGTGGCTAGCTCTTGGAACAGCATTTAATTTAATTCAAGCAATACAATGTAATGCAACACTTTACAGACCATCTGCAGATACAGTATTTTGCATTCCATTCCACTCTGGGGATATTCAATCATCGGCTTGACTAAGGCTATTCTAAAAACACCAGTCTGTCGACCGCAAACCGCCTGGCTGATATACAGTATAAACCTTTTCAGCGGCTTTTTGAGGTCTGTAGACAGCTCATACTATTTCCACGGTCTATTGATGACCTGGGTCCTTTGGTTCATACACAGTAATGACTACTGTAAATAATCACGCACACTCCGCAGGGCCAGTATGGTAATCAATCAGGTGCATGTCTGTGTGTGTGTGTGCCTGTTCCATGCATGTTGCAGTGTTTTGACACCACACATAGAGAGCCTGGCTGGGTGTGGGAGGAGCACCATATGGGCTGGGACTTCATGGTCTGATCTGTTATCTCTGCTTCTTCTCCATAGGCTCCCTCCCTTGAATAGGAAACCGAGCATGAATGACCTTCAATGTGCCATGATCCTTTGTTTACAACACTAGCCTCCAACTGACAGAAACAACAAGAAATACCTGTATGTAAATGTAGATTAATCTGACCAACATGATAGAGGCCGGTGTTCAGTAAACAATCCCAACCAGTTCAACCCATTATGTTTTGATATATTTACTTGCTTTGATTCACCTCCAACACTACGTCACTCTTGAAGTTTAGGTGAGATGGTACAGGATCAAATGTTGATCGTATCATTCAGATCTTAATGATTATTATAAAGAATCAATTTCAGATGGAAACAGTGTTGGAAAAAGTACCCAACTGCCATACTTGAGTAAAAGTAAAGATACCATCATAGAAAATAACTCAAGTAAAAGTGAAAGTCGTCCAGTAAAATACTACTTGAGTAAAAGTCTAAAAGTATTTGATTTTAAATGTACTTAAGTATCAAAAGTAATGGTAATTTCAAAATATACTTAAGTATCACAAGTAAAAGTATAAATCATTTCAAATTACTTACATTAGGCAAACCAGACGGCACAATTTTTTCTTTTTTTTCTTTTACGGACATTCAAGGGCACACTCCAACACTCAGAAATAATTTACAAATGAAGCATTTGTGTTTAGTGAATCCGCCAGATCAGAGGCAGTAGGGATGACCAGGAAGGTTCTCTTGATAAGTGTGTGAATTGGACCATTTTCCTGTCCTGTTATAAATTCATAATGTAACAAGTACTTTTGGGTGTCAGGGAAAATGTATGGAGTAAAAAGTACGTAATTTTTCTTTAGGAATGTAGTGGAGTAAAAGTAAAAGTTGTCAAAAATAGAAATAGTAAAGTAAAGTACAGATACCCCCCCAAAAAACTTAAGTAGTAATTTCAAGTATTTTTACACCACTTGATGGAAAGATGTAATAATCTGAAAAACTGTTTATCACAACTCCTAAAAATAGAGAATCTAGAGAGCAGGAGATTCAATATTCAACACAGCTAATGAGCCATTCATTTTGCAAATAGGGATAATTACTTAATTACCTCAACTAATGATAATGACTTTAAGGATTCAGCATTTTGGTTAATTGATCTTGATTGATTGCACAACACCAAACAGGGAAAAGGGATAAACAAGGTAATTTGGATAAATGTTTGTCAGGCCTATTTAGCGTCTTTGATCTTATCTGTATAATAAATAGTGCTATATAAATTAAATTGATTATTATTCATGGGAATGCTAAAACATATATATTTCACATGTGAAGCTACTCCACCGCCCCTCTCATATTTTCATTGCGCTATATTATTTGGACATTCTGAGCTATGCGGTCCCCATACTCTAGTCTAGCCCCTCTTGAAGGACACAATTGCTGTGAAAGCAACTAATCATCTACAACCTCTAATGAAATATCATTAAAGCCATTATCATTTCGTAATCATGAGCTTGTTCCACCCACATCAAAAGCAGTCAGGCTCTGATAAGAGTTAATAAATAATGTATTACCAAGTGGTTCTCATTCAAAACAATGTTGCATGCCCTTACCTTAAGCCCTATTCTATTTAACAAAGCTACAATATATCGACCTCCTGTAGCCTCTATCATGTCACCTCCCTGTAAAAAAAAACCTGGCTGCGGTAGTTTGTGTGCTGCTAAGTAAATATGTCTCAGTAGGTCCTGGCACAGGTCTCTCTCATGCCCCTCTGATGACACTTCTTCCCCTCTCTGAATACAGAGTACTAAGAAGAAGCCTAATACACAACATTCATGCACACAACATGTATTGTATGGGAATAGCTATTGGCAGGGGGTAAATTATCTCATTTTACATAGCTCTGCCCATTTCTTTCTGCTCTTTATATTGTAATATTAGATAAGATKAATTAAAGTATTATGCATGTCTTTTCTTTAGCGCTTTTTCTATGAAAAGTATTAACATTACAAGATCGGAAAGTGTATGTGTAGCGGACATGAGTCAGGCTCGTGGTCGCATAATGAGGTACAGTAGCCCTGCCTGCGACTTCAAAATCATTGTCCCCCCGGTCCATAGGGAATTTCCTCTTGGTCTAAAGGTCAACACTTTGGTATCTTTAGTGAGAGGTCAGGGTTCAGACCCGCTGTGATATATGCCCACTCTACACTGAGTGTACAACACATTAAGAACACTTTCCATGAAATAGACTGACCAGGTGAAAGCTATGATCCCTTTTTAATGTCACTTGTTAAATCCACTTCAATCAATGTAGATGAAGGGGAGGAGACAGGTTAAAGAATGATGTTTAAGCCTTGAGAGAATTGAGACATAGATTGGGTATGTGTGCATTCAGAGGGTGAATGAGCAAGACAAAATATTGAAGTGCCTTTGAATGGGGTATGGTGGTAGGTACCAGGCGCATTGGTTTGAGTGTGTCAAGAACTGCAACGCTGCTGGGTTTTTCACACTAAACAGTTTTCCGTGTATGTCCCTGTGGAACTCTTTCGACACCTTGTGGGGGGGGGGGGGGGGGGGGGAGTTGGAACACGTTCCAACTAAATATTAGGTTCCTAATGTTTGGTATACTCAGTGTATATGATCAAGCATTTCTCAGTTCATATAAATCAAGCAACTTGGTGGATTGACAACTACACAATGATGATGCAATACTGACACCCTATGTCTACTGTATTGTACTGCAACATACCTCAATATTTTACTCTCATTTTATTCATTAAAGAAAACTGCTGACTAAGTCACTCTGGAATGCAAGCAATATTTGGTAGCGTAGAGTTTGACATTCAGACAGAGGTATGCTCCTGAATATAAGGGGGAAAAGTAGAGGCTTCCTTTTTTATTGTTCTTACAGTACGCATGGAGTGTGCTGCTGAATGCAGTTTGCCCATTGTTGCATTGTGAATAAAAGGCAGCGATGTTGATGATAGCGGGCAGATTCCCAAAGGGAATTCCATTGATACTTCTCTGCTGAGGTCACATGGGGCTTTGCTTCCTCTGCATTTTCATTGGGATTGTCCGTCAGTCACACAGTCTGCCATATGACAACGGCAGCACTGCTCTTTTCTGTCTGTATGTCTTGTGGCTGTCCTGTTTTCACCTCTACTTCAATAATATGCCAAACCTGTGGTAATACTAAACCTAGACTTGATGATGTATGGACATAGCTGCCTGGGAGTGCACGTTAACACATTTATCTTCCAGGCAGTTGAGCAGGTCACAAGAGCTGGGATTGCAGCAAAGATAAGTCTGTGGAAAGAACCGTAGCCTAAACCCATAAATGAGGCTCTTAGCATAATTCTCATCCTGTTCTCCTCTACAGGGCCCCACTGGTTTCAAATGTGGGAGGTTGGACATTTTCCAAGCCTATTGGGTCCAAAGTAATAGTGAGACGAGCATGCATTATGGGAAGGAGCTCAAAGACAAGGCCCTTTAGTAATGTCCCAGGGGAACAACATTCTGTTTCTCTTCACTTTTTGGGGAATTCAAACACAAGCAAATCATACAGAGGGAAGTCAAGCCAGTGGGAAACAAAGTGAAAGTCAGACACTTCTCAGTAATGTGTAAAAGACATCAGTTGTCAGTAAAAAGGGAAATTCATTCATTCATTGAAACCAAACCATGTTATATTGTGTACATTTTTAATTGTCATGTTGAACAAACTGTCATGTCCTCCATTCAAGGCAGTACCCTATCCCATCAGCATCCATAAAATGAACAATTGGACATTTCATATAATAACATTGTTTTTTAATATTCTTTTATATAACTTTTAGGAACATACAGCTCACTCACAATGGCCCATAACACTACAGACAAACTGACAGGCAGCAAACATCTCCGTGATGTGCATACATACACACAGAACATTCCTCTGTGATTGGCGTTCATACATTATCGGTGGCAAGAAACAACAAACATAAATAGGTTGTAAATATTTCATCTTTGGGGGTTAAGCGAGTGATTAGACCGTGGATTATATGATAGAAATTTCACCTGAGTCGAATAAAGCCGGCAAACAAAAAGGCTGACCTGATTAATGTTAGTTGATCTAATAAATGGTTTCTGGGGGAAAAAAGCAAGTCAATAACAAGACAAAGATAAACATATTTCTAGTGAATGACTTTGTTGGTAAACAATGCACATTGATTGAGTGTGAACAACTATACAGTATTTGCACATAGGATGCATTCTGCCCTGGCATGACGGTCACAATCTAGTCAGGTGTGATTGTACGAGGTGGGAGAGTCTATAGGACATGTTAATGCAAGCAACACATACAAGGAGAAGACAACAGTACATTTCTATACAATTATTTTCTCCATCCACAGACAGAAAATGACACTTTCAAGAAACACTTGGCAGAAACTGAACTTTTCCTTGAGGCAGTGGGTGAACTTTAAAAAAAGGATTGTCATCTGTACTATAGGTGGTCCAAACTGAAGACTTCTCATGTGGAGATTTACTTTGAACAGTAATAAGCTCAGCAAAAACATTTCCCATTCATACACTGTAAAATGCACTGATAACATAACCATTTCAGAGGCTGGGCAATGGCAAGTGATCCATTATATTGACCGAACAATCCAAAACATTCACTGTTCAACACTTACAGCTGACCCTGACAGAAAGCAGCACCCACATGAGCTCCTTTTAACCACAGGTTTAAGGACACTGCTGGCCAATCCATTTCCAATTAAAATCTAACAATGTGTATTTCCATCTACATATATTTAGAGAGTTAGGTTAGGTTTAGCCTAATCTCAGTATGCCCAGAACTAAAATCTGGCGTAATTTGGTCAAATGCTCAACCATTAATGTTTATGTAGTCAATCTCTCAAAGACAATGTTTAGCCTTGTATTCTTTTTAACTATGCGCTAAATCATTCAAGACATTGGGGAAAGGAATGTTGTTCCCAAAAAATGTCAGAGGCTGTACCTTAAAGAGGAACAATGCTCTTCCTTAGGAAATATATCCTAATATTGTTCTGTAATGAGTAATACTCAACATAAACCAAGCTAATAAAGCATGCCAGCACATTGTTCGAGAATACCACAGTGTTCAGACTGTGCAAAATATTCATGCTTTTACTGTAGATAAAACATATKTTCTCCAACCAGCCACACAGTCCTTTAAACATTGCTCATAATCCTCCACATATATTTCATGAATGATTTAAGTTGGCATTGGAATTTAAAGAGTACCCACACGAGTTGATACAGTGTCTGCATCAGTAACCTTTGGTATATTAAAGTAAGGAGCCTTACAGGCTTCAGAACTAAAGCAGACAGTCAGTCATGCAAGGGTATCCATGTAAACAGAATGAAACGAAAGGCACGATAACTGGACACATGCTGATTACTGCATATTCTACAATACCCATTGAGAAAAGAGGGGAGGAGGTCTGTTATTGTTCAAAGATCGGTCAAAAAGACCCATAATGATTTCAGATCCTTCAAATCATTCTAACTACAGGAACGTCATTTTGTGGCAACGTTTCTGATGGATCAAGTCCTATTAATGTTGCCACAATAAAGCTCCTCACAATAAGACATTTTGGTTTTCAAATACATGGCCCCATTTACATTTGCAGAAAGAATAGTCTAGCTCTCAATCAAAACCCAAAAGATAAGAAATAAGAATCCATTCCGGAAGCCGGTCCTCTCCCTCAATGGCTTGGTGATTCTGTATGGTGCCAGGTGGGAGTGTGTGTAAGATTGTGGGAGCGTGCATGTGTGTACTGCATACCGTTGGAATCATTTGTTGTTACACATTGCCTTTGGCAGTCCAGCTCTTTGGCAGCTGGGAGCCTGATTCTGTCTGAAGAGGTGTAAGTGGTCTGGGAGTCACCAGTAGAAAGAGCGGGACAGAAAGTTAGCAGCAGTGCCTAGCCAGCCTGCTCCGTCCTGCCCTGTGCCCACGCGGGTCACAGCCTTGTCTGGCTCCTGGGATGGGCTCTCCTCCTCTGGAAGATAGTCTGGAAGATCCACATTCTGCTCCACTGCTACAGAACCATCCTCTGGGAATGGGATGATTACCTATACAGCAAAAGGAAGAGCTCAATTCAATGTGCACTACAAGATAGATGATATTCCTGGCATAAAAGGTCAAGGACCATGGTATTTGAATTTAGATTCTGATTAGATACCAAACTTCTTTTCGTAAGCTTTGTCCTTGAGAAAAGATCATTCCTTAATATTTGTAAAGACCTTCTCTGGGAATCAAATTGACAGACTAGAAAATAACAGAGATTCAACCAAGGCTGTTAAGACAACAGAAACATAAAACTGGGAATTAATTCAGAAAGACAAACCTCATTTCCATCCTCTCCCCTGACCACCTGTTGAGCTTTCATTACTTCAGTTGATGCGATGGCAGAACCCAGAGCCTACAGAGGAACCAGATATTTGATTTAACAACGACACACATCATCCATGATTCCCTCCTCAGCGTGTGTTACAGGGCCGCAGGTTGTTTAACTCACCTTAAATCTCTTGTGGACATACGTTTAACATCTGTCCAAGGACTCTGGGATTTGATGAATAATGAGGAACAATTCTTCCAGTGTGCAGATTTTTCAAGGCTGGTTATTTGGATAAATCAAGATTTCTCAGGGTATGCACCTACACCTGGCATCTTTCAACTTTGGGAAGGAGAGGGGACTTTTGCCCCATACACTTGCCCGAGACTTGCAGAGAGAGTTGGGTTGAGCTACCAAAGAGGATCCATCCAGGTTCTGACACTCAGTGTTATATCTCCCCCCACCTAATCAAGCAGCTGCAAGATATTGGTTCTGGGTTGCCGAGATTAGACTCACCTCTGCCCTCCTCCATCTCCTCCCCAGAATATAATGTAATAGGACAGACAGAATGTGACTAACCTCTGCCTTCAGGTCTGAGCGGATTCTGATGATGCACCTCTTAACGGCCATCTGGAATGTGAAGCTGATGACACCTCGAATCTTCAACAGGGCCTCTTCACAAAGGCTCCTCCGGCTCTGGAGGAGATGAATGGGAATAACTGTATAAACTCAGCTTACATCAGGTAGTGGTACCAGAACTGTCACCTTATCTAATAACTATAGCATAATGTATTACAGAACCCATCATTCTTTGTGTAACATATCAGGTTTATCTTAGTAAAGAAGTTACTGGAGCTAGCATGGTGTGCCGTTGATAATGGGATATATTTTAATAAATGATTAGAATATTACACTCTGAAACCATATGATTGTATGAAATTGATTAGAATCATTAGATTATTTTAATCCTGGAGTGTAGTTCTTAGTCAGAATTAATGTTTTTTGGTGACAATATGTCTAGTATCTTGATAACAGACTGTCTGAGCCAGATTCGGTGCCGACCTTGGCTGGGGCACTGAGAACTTCCCAGGTCTCTCCCTATCTTGGGGGAGGGCGGGAAGAACCTATTCTCACGGACTCCCCTAATCTCTGTGAGCTGGGTAGATACCTAATGTTGTGTGTGGAAGTATGTGTGTCACTATAAAATGAAGGTCTTTGTACTGTGCACGCCAGAACGTTCCCGTGAATAAACCTTTTTGACTATTTTAGCTGGGCCTCCGTCTGTTTCATTCGACCAGGATCTTACAAATTCTGGTTTGCAGACTGAGTAATATAATTAAATTGGGTTATGTGCATTGAGAACATAATTCTCATAACAGCCGTCTCCTTATCAATATACTTATTGATCAGTATATGGGCACTCACTGAGTCATCCAGGCCATCTATGTGGAGGACCACTGTTTTGGCCTGCTTGTTGGTGGAGCCCAGGAAGAACTGGGACTTGCGTCTGCAGAAGGGCTCCTCTGGCTTGTCTGCATCCTCACTGTTAGAGGCCTGGAGGAGTTCATAGATTTCTGAGGCCAGCAGTTTGGTCTCTCCCGGGGTGGTTGTCCTAAGGGGGAAAGGGATGGAAGATTTTAGTCATCATCTCAAAATAGTGTTAACGTACTGGCTCTTAAAGGCCCAATGCAGCCGTTTTTATCTCAATATCAACTCATTTCTGTACCTTACTGTGAATGTTTTTATAAAAAAAAAAATAAAGACAAACATATTCAAAATAAATTGCTCTCTGCATAGAAGTGATTTAAGGAACAATTTTCCTAGGACTGTCTGGGAGTGGTCTGAGTGGGGAAAACTAAAAACATAGCTGTTATTGATATAAACATGTTATTCCTGTATTATACTTATGCTAAAATGTTTATTTTATTCTACTGAGCCATTTACTTTGTTGGTATTTTTATCTTTTTTTATTTCTTATTGTTTTTGCATTGTCAGAAGGAACCTGCAAGTTTTAAAATGTTTAAACCTTCAGACAATTGAGACATAGATTGTGCCTTTGAACACGGTATGGTAGTAGGTGCCAGGCGCACCAGTTTGAGTGTGTCAAGAATTGCAACGCTGCTGGGTTTTTCCATGCTCAACAGTTTCCTGTGTGTATCAAGAATGGTCCACCACCAAAAGGACATCCAGCCAACTTGACAACTGTGGGAAGCCTTGGAGTCAACATGGGCCAGCATCCCTGTGGAACGATTTCGACACCTTGTAGAGTCCATGCTCTGACGAATTGAGGCTGTTCTGAGGGCAAAAGGTGGTGCCACTCAATATTAGGAAGGTGTTCCTAATGTTTTGTACACTGAGTGAACATTACAGCAAGTTATGATAGTCAATTGAAACAATTGCAAACTTCAGCGAACTCATTTAACTTCTCTAGGGTAGGGGGCAGCATTTGGAATTTTGGATGAAATGCATGCCCAAATTAAACTGCCTGCTTCTCGGGCCCAGAAGATATGATATGCATATAACTGGTAGATTTGGATAGAAAACACTCTAAAGTTTCCAAAACTGTTAAAATWGTGTCTGAGTGTAACAGAACTGATTTGTCAGGTGAAAACCTGAGAACCTGAGAAAAATCCATTCAGGAAGTATTTTTTGTTGTTGGTTTTGTAGTTTTCTATTCAATGCCATTACAGTATCCATTGACTTAGGACTCAAATTGCAGTGTCTATGCCTTCCACTAGATGTCAACAGTCTTTAGAAATTGTTTCAGGCTTGTATTCTGAAAAATGAGGAAGTAAGAGCAGTCTGAATGAGTGGACCCTAAAGTGTCACAGAGCTTTTTCATGAGCGAGACGGAGAGAGTGCGTTTCTTGTTTACCTTTTAAATTGACGACGTTATTGTCCGGTTGAAATATGATCGATTATTTAGGCTAAAAACAACCTGAGGATTGAATATAAACATTGCTTGACATGTTTCTATGAACTTTACGGATACAATTTTGATTTTTTTTTCTTCCTGTTTTGACTGCGTTTGAGCCTGTGGATTACTGAAGAAAACGCGAACAACGGAGATTTTTGGATATAACGAGACTATCGAACAAAAGGAACATTTATTGAGTAAATGAATGTCTGCTGAGTGCAACCATATGAAGATCATCAAAGGTAAGGGATTAATTGTATCTCTATTTCTGACTTGTGTAACTGTTCTACTTGGCTGGTTACTGTTTGTAATGATTTGTCTAGTGGGCTATGTTCTCAAATAATCGTACGGTATGCTTTCGCCGTAAAGCATTTTTTAAATCTGACACCGTGGTTGGATTCACAAGAAGTTAATCTTTAAACCCATAAAGGCGGTTTATGGTCAAGAAATTAACATTCAATTCTCTGGCAACAGCTCTGTTGGACGTTTCTGCAATCAGCATGCCAATTGCACGCTCCCTCAACTTGAGACGGTTGTGTGACAAAACTGCACATTTTAGAGTGGCCTTTTATTATCCCCATCACAAGGTGCACCTGTGTAATGATCACGCTGTTTAATCAGCTTCTTGATATGCCACACCTCGCAGGTGGCTGGATTACCGGGCAGATGGCTGATGCCGTCGTGTAGGCGAGCGGTTTGCTGATGTTAWCATTGTGAACAGAGTGCCCCATGGTGGCAGTGGGGTTATGGTATGGGCAGGCATAAGCTATGGATAACGAACACAATTGCATTTTATCGATGGCAATTTGATCTGTAAACAATTCCTGAAAGCTGAAAATGTCCCAGTTCTTCCATACTCACCAGACATGTCACCCATTGAGCATGTTTGGGATGCTCTGGATTGATGTGTACGACAGCGGGTTCCAGTTCCCGGCCAATATCCAGCAATTTCTCACAGCCATTGAAGATTGGGACAACATTCCACAATCAACGACCTGATCAACTCTATGTGAAGGAGATGTCTCACACTGCATGAGGCAAATGGTGGTCACACCAGATACTAACTGGTTTTCTGATACACTCCCTTACCTTTTTTTTAAGGTATCTGTGACCAACAGATGCATATCTGTATTCCCAGTCATGTGAAATCCATAGATTAGGGCCTAATTTATTTATTTCAATTGACTGAGTTCCTTATATGATCTGTAACTGTGAAATTTTGCATGTTTCATTCATATTTTTGTTCAGCATATAAAACACAGACTGCACTGGGCCTTTAACTGTGAGACCCAAGCAAAATTGCAAATCCGTTTTTGCAACAAAAATACCTCTAGCTCTTGCTCAGAATGTTTGTTTCTCTATTTATTTTATGCATACTCACTATGAGAAGACAGAACACACACAAAATGCTACTTAGAGAAACATCTGGGTCTAAGGAGATGAACTACGTAATGTTTGACATGAGTTTAGGACCTGTTGCGCTTTGCAACTGTGCGTCTCATACGGAAAAAGAAGGGTTCCAAAGAAACATTTGCAAATAATAAAAAATATTTTCTATTTGATAATGATATCAGAGAAAACGAGTGAGACAAGACCATCATGATTTGGGCTTCCACAAGGGCCATATACTCACTTTTGCATGACATTCTGAAGACTTAATATCATCCCAAGCTCTCCTCTCATTTTCTCCTTGTTTTGATGGCATTCTGCAAGGTAGCGCACAGCCTGAAGGGGACACAATCACAATTTAGGAACATAAGAAATGCATTCATCCCACAGCAAAATTACATTTCCACATCCAAGGTTAAGGAGCATGGTATTTGAATTAAGATTAGAAACAGACAAGTCACTTCAGTAACCAGGTCATTGACCAGCTCGGCCCGACTGTCTGCAGTGCACTACTACTTTTTCAGGCACATTTTTTTCACGAGAAGTACTGCACCAAATAGTTTAGCTAGATGTAAAATTGCACGACTAAGACCTACCTGGCAAAAATGTCAAAGTTAATGATAGATTTCTTGATCTCATATTACTTCAGACTATTTTGAGGAAGTGTTACTTTGTTGTTGCAACGGTGGCTCAAGAGGGACAGTAATATTGCAGCTTTTCTCTTGTTATTCAAGCAAAAGTCTTTAGGGAGTATGCCTAGCCGAGATCTGCTAGTAGCAAACCAAACATATGTATGCAGACACTTTTAGAACGCAATGCAGCCGCTACTTGGGGCCTTACCAGGAGTGCTGAGTAGACAACCTGGGGGTTGGGGTGGTCCAGAAAAAGGATGAGTCCCGGTAAGCAACCTTGGTCCTGAACGATGGCTCTTCTGTTCATGGGATCTGCAGCAAGATCCCTCAGCTGGTTCACCACAGCCAAAGCGTCTGGCTCCCCACTCATGATGATGCCTCTTACAGACCCATACAAGACTGAATCGACTGAGGGAGAGGAGAAGAGATGGAGGGGCTGACATTAGGAAACATGTCATCTGCTGCTGTTAAATGTCTTAGCTAACTCAATAGTAAATTCAATACTCTAGCTACTGTAACCCTAGTATGGAGCTAGATAGCTACATTCCCCAGAACAACAGCGTATGACTTACTGCAATATAAATAATGTGTGTTTAGTAGACATACAGTGTCTTCAGAAAGTACTCTCACCCCTTGACTTTTTTCACATTTTGTTGTGTTACAGCCTGAATTTGAAATGGCTTAATTAACTTGAGATTTAGTGTCACTGATCTACACACAATACCCCATGTCACAGTGGAATTATGTTTTTAGAAATGTTTACAAATTAAAAGCTGACATTTCTTGAGTCAATAAGTATTCAACCCTTCTGTTATGGCAAGCCTAAATAAATTCAGGAGAAAAAATGTGCTTCACAAGTTACATAATATGTTTCATGGACCGACTCTGTATGCAATAACAGTGTTTAACATTATTAWTWTTWTTTWTTTTTTATAAACATTTCTGTACCTAAGACATACAATTACCTGTAAGCCGAGAAGTGAATTTCAAGCACAGATTCAACCAAAGAACAGGGAGATTTTCCAATGATTTGCAAAGGGCACCTATTGGTAGATGGGGGGAAAAAAGCAGACATTCCTTTGAGCATGGTGCAGTTATTAATTACACTTTGGATAGTGTATTAATACACCCAGTCACAAGAAACAAAAAAAATACTGCCGCCCTTCTTAACTCAGTTGATGGAGGAATGAAATCATTCAGGGATTTAAAACAGAGTTTAATGGATGTGATAGGAGATTACTGAGGATGGATCAACAACATTCCACAATACTAACATGAATGACAGAGTGAAAAGAATAAAGCCTGTACATAAAAAAATATTCCAAAACATGCATCCTGTTTGCAATAAGGCACTAAAATAAAACTGCTAATAATGTGACAAAGAAATGTACTTTTTGTTTGGAATACAAAAGCGGGGCAAATCTAGCACAACATATCACTGATTATATCACTAAAATATTTTCAAGCATGGTGGTGGCTGCATCATGTTGGGCATGCTTGTGTAACAGTATAACTTTAGACCGTCCCATCGCCCTGACACGAGCGCGAACCAGGAACCCTCTGCACAGTAACCAGGTCAACAACAGTCACCCACGAAGTGTCGTTACCCATCGCTCCACAAAAGCCGCGGCTATTGCAGAGCAAGGGGAAACCCTACTTCAAGTCTCAGAGCAAGTGACGTAACCGATTGAAACGCTATTAGCGCGTACCCGCTAACTAGCTAGCCATTTCACATCAGTTACACTCACCCCCCTTTCGACCTCCTCCTTTTCCGCAGCAACCAGTGATCCGGGTCAACAGCATCAATGTAACAGTATAACTTTAGACCGTCCCCTCGCCCCGACACGGGCGCGAACCAGGAACCCTCTGCACACATCAACAGTCACCCACGAAGCGTCGTTACCCATCGCTCCACAAAAGCCGCGACTATTGCAGAGCAAGGGGAAACCCTACTTCAAGTCTCAGAGCAAGTGACGTAACCGATTGAAACGCTATTAGCGCGTACCCGCTAACTAGCTAGCCATTTCACATGAGTTACACTTGTCATCAGCAAGGACTAGGGAGTTTTTTAGGATAAAAAGTGACGAACTTGGTTAAGTCTGCTTTCCAACAGAAACTGGGAGACAAATTCACCTTTCAGCAGGACAATTACCTAAAACAATGCCAAATATACACTGGAGTTCCTTACCAAGATGACATTGAATGTTCCTAAGTGGCCTAGTTACAGTTTTGACTTAAATCAGCTTGAAAACCTATGTCAAGACTTAAACATGGGTGTCTATCAATGATGAACAACCAACTTAACAGAGCTTGAAGAATTAAAAAAAAAGAATAATGAGCAAATATTGTACAATCCAGGTCGTGGTCCTAAAGACTTAACGTTACCCAGAAAGACAGTTGTAATCGCTGCCAAAGGTGATTCTAACTCAGGGGGTTGAATAAGATATTAGTGTTTTATTTTCCATTAATAAAAAAGAAAAAATTATCTGAATTTTTCTTCCACTTAGAGTATTTTGTGTAGATCATTGACAAAAAAAATGAAATCAAGTTTATTCCAACTTTGTAATAACAAAATCTGGAAAGAAATCAAGGGGTGTAAATAATTTCTGAAGGCACTATACCTATGTTAACTGTTACTGCCAGGATCAAAGTTAGACAAGAAGAGCTCTTGGTAGCTAGCTATCTACCTAGCCCTCGAAAACTAGGTGGCATTCTACATTCTCCCTACAGCTTTCAGCCATTAGTTCTCCTTCTTCGATGAGGTTTAACGGCTTCCAATAAATGTTGCATTACTGCCACCTACTAGACTGGAGTATAACTCCCTTATATTTTCTTTGCTTAATTTTTTCTCTCAAAAGAAAAAAAGAAAATACAACAAATACCCTACCATCTAACACTACACTCACAAAAAAATATATAAATACCATACTATGCTATTTAAATGTATTTAGTCCTACTTCAGGCCTACAGCCTGAAAGGATGGGACACCACCACTTAACACACCCTGTAACTCTTCTGATTTTAAGTCTCGCATACCCAAATACCTCTCTGCAGCTGCCACCACAACCTCTATTTTCTGCGACTTACGTTCCATCCCTGCTGTGCAGTTGATAACTATTACTATAAATGCCAAAATTCAAATCTTACTGAAATATATCACTTGTTGGTTTATCCCTCTGTACTGGTACAGATCTACTACTCACCACTCCTCTCAGGATCCCTCCACCTTGACCCATCGTCTACTTTCGCAGCATATGACAACTTCTGCACTACTCTAACCCTGGAAACCTCAACCTGCCTCTCGCACGGGTCTGCCATTAGTTTCGCCCCCGACTACCTTATGTGAATTACAATCCCGAAGTTGTTTTAACGTTTAGAAAACGTCAATAATCATTGCTTGGGTACAACATTCTAAACATATGGCCCTTATTTAAAAACAAAAACACTTACGTGGCAGTTTTGCACAGATCCATACAACTAGATGCCTCCACCTGATTAAACTTCCCATCCGCTACACTTGACGAGTTCATTAGCACCCTCTTATATAAACAAGCACTGTAACAGAGATATGGCCGTGTGTGAACACTAACTCATTTGAAAATAATTTCTCGCTGATATGAAAGACCGTTCCTAATAATAAATGTTAAGATTGAGCATCGGTGCTCCTAACAAAATTCCCCCCGTACAGAAGACGCCTTCGTCCAATGAGTCTTGTATAATGGAACTGTATGGTTAAGGGCTAGCTACGTGTTGAGGACAGGCGAGTGTATTTATAACATATTATTGTGGAAAATATAGCTAGCTAACGTTAGTACATTTAGTTACCTAGATACTGTTAACTATTGGCTGAGTGTAACTTAATTGTTACCAAGCTTGCAAGATTATTCACCATTGTTCTGCATGCAATTCCAACAGTATTTAGCGAAACAAGGGCTCAAATCATTGAACACAGCGAACATCTCTAGTTAGCATTGCCAGCTAGCTAACATTTTCTAGCAAAACACCCGCATACCTTCAAATAAATGGCTCTTCCGACCAGCACAATGTGCACACAGCGTCCGAGAAAGACAGCATGAAGCAAATCCGACGGGTGAAATAACACATGTAGCCAAAAGRTTATTTTTTTGTACATGTTATTCCATTACAAAAATCTGGTATTCGGCAAGTCACAAACAGGACCTTTTTTCCTTGGTGAGCAGGGTCGTCAGTAGTTAACGCAACCACACAGTCATAAACCGTGCCTATTCTTAAAATGTATCTTCTTAAAATCTGATTTTAGAGCTAACATTAACCACACTGTTAACTTTAAATGAAGACCAAAAAGTACATTTTTGTTTTCATATTTTGTTTAAAGATATATACATTTTTACGGTATTTTGCCTTTGTTGATGTGTTGTCGAAGCGGCCACTCTCCACTATAAACGTCTCTGATTGGCGGTTGGAAGCGACATGCCATTCAGCTGCATTGTTCTTGAAGTGAAAGAGCCGACGCCCTGTGCTTGATGTCAGATATTGGGCTTGTTGGAAGCGGATAGTGCAGCCGACTTCCGATGGACTAATCTGCGAATCACCTTCCATTATAAATAGCTACTCATTTTTATTTGTAGATCAGTCAGTCACATGATACATCTATATGCTCTCATTCAGTACTGTATGGTGCTGCCTGACAATAATGCATACAGTTACACGTTTTTTAATGTTGTGACTATTGTAATCGGCTCAAGGAAAACAAGTGGGCTCAGACAGCGATTTTTTGGGGGGGGGGTCCAAGGTTCCTTAAAGGATGTTCAAATCAAAGTTTATTTGTCACGTGCGCCGAATACAACAGGTGTACTAGACCTTACAGTGAAATGCTTACTTACAGGCACTAACCAACAGTGCAATTTTTAAGTAAAAAAAACAACAGTGAAAAGACTGATAAATAACAGTAGTGAGGCTATATACAGGCACCGGTTAGTCGGGCTAATTGAGGTAGTATGTACATGTAGGTATGGTTAAAGTGACTATGCATATGTGATAAACAGAGTAGCAGTYTCGTAAAAGAGGGGTTGGTGGGTGGCGGGACACAATGCAGATAGTCTGGGTAGCCAATGTGCGGGGGCACCGGGTAGTCGGGCTAATTAAGGTAGTATGTACATGAATGTATAGTTAAAGTGACTATGCAGATATGATCAAGAGAGAGTAGCAGCAGCGTAAAAGAGGGTTGGGGGGGACACACAATGCAAATAGTCCGGGTAGCCATTTGATTACCTGTTCAGGGGTCTTATGGCTTGGGGGTAAAAGCTGTTGTGAAGCCTTTTGGTCCTAGACTTGGCGCTCCGGTACCGCTTGCCATGCGGAAGTAGAGAGAACAGTCTATAACTGGGGTGGCTGGGGTCTTTGACACATTTTAGGGCCTTCCTCTGACGTAGCCCCAGTGATGTACTGGGCCGTACTGACCCTCTGTAGTGCCTTGCGGTCGGAGGCCGAGCAGTTGCCGTACCAGGCAGTGATGCAACCAGTCAGGATGCTCTCTGTTGCAGCTGTAGAACCTTTTGAGGATCTGAGCCAAATGCCAAATCTTTTTAGTTTCCTGAGGGGGAATAGGCTTTGTCGRGCCCTCTTCTCGACTGTCTTGGTGTGTTTGGACCATTCTAGTTTGTTGGTGATGTGGACACCAAGGTACTTGAAGCTCTCAACCTGCTCCACTACAGCCCTGTCGATGAGAATGGGGGGGTGCTCGGTCCTCCTTTTCCTGTAGTCCACAATCATCTCCTTAGTCTTGGTTACGTTGTGGGATAGGTTGTTATTTTGGTACCACCCGGCCAGGTCTCTGACCTCCTCCCTATASGCTGTCTTGTCGTTGTCGGTGATCAGCCCTACCACTGTTGTGTCGTCTACAAACTTGATGATGGTGTTGGAGTCGTGCCTGGACACGAGGTTGTGAGTGAACAGGGAGTACAGGATGGGACTGAGCACGCACCCCTGAGGGGCTCCAATGTTGAGGATCAGTGTGGCAGATGTGTTGCTACCTACCCTCACCACCTGGGGCGGCCCGTCAGGAAGTCCAGGATCCAGTTGCAGAGGGAGGTGTTTAGTCCCAGGATCCTTAGCTTAGTGATGTATGTTGTATCCTTAGCCCCTAGTCTTGAAATTAAATCAGGGAGGCATCACAGATTATCTTTATATTTTGCCTCAAAACGAATATGGCGTCAAAAGTCCTATATGGGTGCCATAACAACATTTGATGTCGGGTAAACGATCTGTAAGTAGGAATTGTGTACACAAGAGGCATTTTTACAGAATTGTGTACAAAACACTATACACTCTTGGTATATCTAGGACCAGGAATGGCACGGCCATGCCTCCCTTGTTTGAATAACCTAAGCCAACTGGTTTTTCAATGCGTGTTCATATTTTAATCTCATTCACACACTTACAGCATATCAACAATGGGCAATTGCACAAAATATAATAAGCCTGTCATGACACAAGTATCAATCAATCAATCAAATGTAATTTATAAAGCCCTTTTTACATCAGCCTATGTCACAAGTGCTGTACAGAAACCCAGCCTAAAACCCCAAACAGCAAGCAATGCTGATGTAGAAGTACGGTGGCTAGGAAAAACTCCCTAGAAATACAGGAACCTAGGAAGATACCTAGAGAGGAACCAGGCTCTGAGGGGTGGCCAGTCGTCTTCTGGCTGTGCCGGGTGGAGATTATAACAGAACATGGCCAAGATGTTCAAACGTTCATAGATGACCAGCAGGGTCATATAATAATAATCACAGTGGTTGTAGAGGGTGCAACAGGTCAGCACCTCAGGAGTAAATGTCAGTTGGCTTTTCAAAGCTGATCATTCAGAGTTAGAGATAGCAGGTGCGGTAGAGAGAGATTCCAAAACAGCAGGTCCGGGACAAGGTAGCACGTCCAGTGAACAGGTCAGGGTTCCATAGCCACAGGCAGAACCGTTGTAACTGGAGCAGCAGCATGACCAGGTGGACTGGGGGCAGAAAGGAGTCATCAGTACACAGTAGTGTAACCAAGTTACAGGAAAGCAACCGTAATACAACAGTCAGCTACTCTAGTAGTGTATATGTACAGCCCTATTTTAATCAACTAATACTAAGTGTGAAAGGCTGATTTAAAGTCTTTGAGGTGACCAGGACATGACCCACTGGGGAAAAACGGATAAAATCAATGTTGTTTCCAAAGAATTTCAACCCCCAATATTAAATGTGATGACGTTGAATCAACGTGGAAAACTGATTGGATTTTTTAAAAGTAATCAATGTATGGGAATTCCGTCTTTTTTTAACCTACATCCAATGACATGGTGACATATTTTGTTGATTTCACATTGAATTCACAACTTAACCAAATATAATCAAAACTAGATGTTGAACTGACATCTGTGCCCAGTGGGGAGTGTGTCCTATCAGGGTAGCCAGGGGTGGTTGTAGTTCTGGGGTTTGACCAGCTTGCACAGCTAACTGGTCATTCTGGGCAAGCTGCAGCAACAAGGGCAGTATCCTTCCTGTATGACTGGATGGGTATTGGGGCTGTGGGGTGATCAGTTTCCATTTCTATAGTTCGGTATAGGCAGTTAGTAGATGCAGCTTGCATGCCAATGAGACCCATTGACCAACTGGAATGTTATCACAGCCTTAATTATGCTGGGTATACTCCAGTTGTGGAATGGTTGGTTGTCTGTTTGTGAAGGAAATTCTATGAAATGGCTGTCACAAACATACTTGCTTTTAGATCGTTCTTAACTGACTTGCCTAGTTAAATAAAGGTCAAATAAAATTAAATAAAAATAGAGAAGTTAGATATGGGAAAAAGTCAGACAAAAACTAAAGTCCTTTTTGAGGATGGATATCTAGCCTACTAGATCTGTATTAATGGCAGACCTCTACAAAGTGATATGTCGATACAATAAAACCACAGATCAAAGGGAAACCTTTATCAGTATCTTTAATAAAAAAAATCTAAATCGACACTATCAAAACCCAATCATGCCTTTGCACTCTTATTTATCCCTCCTCTATGCAAAACCCCAGAGAGAATAGAACATTCTTTGTAGAACTGTAAAGAATGGCTGGGGCTTTAAACTGTACAGAGGAAAATAAATCAAACGCATAAGTGTGACAAGTTGTTTTATTAATGAAAATGTAACTGCAACTGGCATGTATCAAAATATCAATTTGTCAAAGCTTTTCACAAAATAGTTTGCCACAAAAGTTCCTACCCAAAAATGACTTACATCAAAATGGTAAACAGTTTTATCAAACAGTCTTGCAATAGTAACCAGAAAATACAAATTTTTGCCATAATATGAAAAGCACCGGTTTTCATTCGATATACTGAAAGTCCAACCAGAGACACAATCGTGTCTTGTGTACAGAATCAAAAAACAATACCAAAAATAAATTAAATATGGAATGTTATGTTATGACTGGATCACTGTCCAATCTACTAATGCCAAGTCATTTCCTTTTCACACCAGAGGCAAACAGTTGGACAATGCATTGAGAGAAGACGATCGACCTTATAAAAAAAAATATTTAAAAAATAACTGGTTTGGTCACTTAGTTTTGTGCATAGTTTAAAGGTATCTGTTGCCAGTCTTAATAGTTGTCTGTTTGCATTCTAGAAAGGGCTTCGACTCTCTAAAATAACATTGTAGATCATGGCATAGCCCTACCAGAGGCAGACCACCTAATATCAACTTTAATAAGTAGTCATGCTGTTTATACCCTCAACTCAGGTCATCTGTTACTAGTATGGAAGAGTGGTTATTCAAGTGTTGAAAGAATGTTAATGCCATAAAAATAGAATCTAGATTCTATGGTTAAGGCCACACGCATGCCCTGTTTCCCCATTACAAAACATTGTTATTAGGCTACGGTTAAATCCCCAACACTGTACACCATATCAGTAAAGAAATACATTGATTTCATACCACATCCAATGGCCTTTTTTCACACAAGTAGTCTCTGAGCTGACTGACTATTGGGTCATAAAACCCGTTATAGTTCACAGTGCAAGGAGCAACGAACGGACCATCACAGTCCTTTCAGGGCATTTGTGTTGTTCTGCAATCAGATGTTTGTTCAGTGTGTTGTCAACAGGACAAGTACTTCATGTGAGTGGTTATTCACATACAGTATGAGCTTTTTTTTTTACAGAACCAATGTTTAATATGTGAAATGCAGCACAAAAGACGCTTGTAAACAGTCTTCAGAGGCACCAGTGAAGTGGGCTCGTCACATTTCTTGTACGAGGAAGTATTACTATTAGTCTGAAATGCAGCAACACACAGAAGCTTGTCTCATTCATTCAACATGAACCTCTCTCTTTGAATACAAGGTTTCCCCACTTTAAAAACATTAACAAAATGTTTGCAAATGGCACTTTAATCAGAAGGGTCTTGTTGAAAACATTCCCTTCAGGTCTCTGTTAAAAGGGTGACGTGTCAAATTAGTGATGTCAGAGCAGAACTACAGTACAAAATTAAATAAAAATACATACAGCAGAAGCAACATGAGGTATATATGTATTGCTCTATGTTAAAGTAAAAGGTCCAAATTCAATAAATTAAGTTAAATTACATAAAAAACTAAAACAGTGGTTAACCTAGATGCGGAGCGTGTGGCTGAGTTGCAGGGAGTGCTGGGTAATGTCGTTTCTGTCGGATGCGGAGATTCATTTCACTCTTTCTCACCTCACCGTGGGCGCCAGTCATGCTTGGCATGTCATGACCCTTTGCTTCCCTGAGGTAATACTTTGGAGTTTGAGTCTTTGGTGGGAGGAGTCCTCTGTTCCTCTGAGGCCCTACTAGAGCTAACCTCCTGCTTGTCCCTCCCCTCCTTCCAGCCTTGCTTGTTCATGCTCAGGTGGCTCATCATGGTCTGGGACAGCCGTGTGTTGGAGAAGCGTGACCATTCCACAAACAGAGGCTCTACCACGTACGCCATAAAGCCTACAGGAGAAGACATCTCTCATTCAGAGCAAGTTCTGACAATAAATCACACAATGCTGCTAAGGTCAGAAGCAGAAAAACCCAACCACAAGCAAATGTATAAATATTAAGTAGGAGCACATTTGAAATCATTGTCAGTAGCCTTATCCGAGCCAGAATCGGCCAGAGGCCAGGAGGATGACTGTAGCATGAGGCAGCTTGATGTACAAGTACACCCCTGGACAGGTCACTAAATCATAGTAAAATATAAATTAATTATATACTTAATCATATGCAGACTTAGATTAAGAGGGGTGACCTTACCAATCTGTATATTGGCAACCGAGTTGGATTGCCTGTCACAGAGTGGGGTTACTTCAAGATGATGTTTCCTCTCAATGTCACCTGATGAAAAGAAGGATTGGTTAATACTTAGTATATAAACCGCACTGTCACGCTTGTGTGCACTCTTAATAAACACCTGGATTAAGATCAGAGAGGATTAGCCCAGTACAGAGTTTCGGGGTATAGTACCTTGGTGGAAGAACTCCTCTGTCACTTTCTCGCTCCACTGTTTGCTGAGTTTCCACGGTCGGCAGGGGTTGCAAATGTCCGCACACTTCAGAGCCATCTTACAAGGTCAATGAGGAAAACAGAGTGGAGACTCAGGAAAAGGACAACATATAACTCAGTTTGTCTCGGTCTCTCTCTTTCCTCTCCATCAGCCTCAACCACATGGATGATTCACTTACTGTTTCAAACTGCACATTTTGCAACACTTCAGTCCCTCAGAGATTCACATGATCTCTTAATGCCACAAATCACATCACAACAGTTCAAAAGGGTGATGGATAGTACAGTCATTTATGCTGCTTTTGTTTGGTGGGAAACACCTTGCTCACCTGAAGGATAAAGTGTCGATGTCCTCCGTTAGTGAGGCAGAGGTCTCCCTTGTCCAAGTGTGTCCTGAACTCTGAAAGATAGTCATTCTGCCTGCTGATGTCTGTAGCCAGAATCAGGGATCCAAGCCGCTCCTCCATGTTCAATCTAAATGACAACAACATCCAATCAATATTTATTAGTATATACAGTAATGAAACAGTTATTTTCATAAACAAACAAAAAGGCCTTTTTTACTGCAATGTTGCAATGGGTGATTACACAAGTCTGAAGATACATTTAAATGAGCTAAATCTGGGACCCCATAGTTAGTATTACACTACCGGTCAAAAGTTCCAGAACACCTACTGATTKAAGTGTTTTTCTTTATTTTTTAAACTATTTTCTACATTGTAGAATAATAGTGAAGACATCAAAACTATGAAATAACACATAGTAACCAAAAAAAGTTAAACAAATCAAAAGAGATACTTCAAATAGCCACCCTTTGCCTTGATGACAGCTTTGTACACTCTTGGTATTCTTCTCAACAAGCTTCATGAGGTAGTCACCTGGAATGCATTTCAATTAACAGGTGTGCCTTCTTAAAAGTTAATTTGTGGAATGTCTTTCCTTCTTAATGCGTTTGAGCCAATCAGTTGTGTTGTGACAAGGTAGGGGGTATACAGAAAGCCCTATTTGGTAAAAGACAAAGTCCATATTACAGTAAGAACAGCTCAAATAAGCAAAGAGAAACGACAGTCCATCATTACTTTCAGGTCAGTCAATACAGAACATTTCAAGGAATTTTAAAGTTTCTTCAAGTGCAGTCTCTAAAACCATCAAGCGCTTTGATGAAACTGGCTCTCATGAGGACCGCCACAGGAATGGAAGACCCAGAGTTACCTCTGCTGCAAAGGATAAGTTCATTAGTTACCAGACTCAGAAATTGCAGCACAAATAAATGCTTCACAGAGTTCAAGTAACAGACACATCAACATCAACTGTTCAAAGGAGACTGTGTGAATCAGGACTTCATGGTCAAATTGCTGCAAAGAAACCACTACTAAAAGGACACCAATAATAAGAAGAGACATGCTTGGGCCAAGAAACACAAGCAATGGACATTAGACCGGTGGAAATGTGTCCCTTGGTCTGGAGTCCAAATTGGAGATTTTTGGTTTCAACCGCTGTGTCTTTGTGAGACGTGGTATGGGTGAACGGATGATCTCCGCATGTGTGGTTCCCACTTTGAAGCATGGAGGAGGTGTGATGGTGCTTTTCTGGTGACACTGTCTGTGATTGATTTAGAATTCAAGGCACACTTAACCAGCATGACTACCACAGCATTCTGCAGCGATACGCCATCCCATCTGGATCGGGCTTAGTGGGACTATCATTTGTTTTTCAACAGGACAATGAACTAACATACCTCCAGGCTGTGTAAGGGCTATTTGAACAAGGAGAGTGATGTGTTATTGACTGTACGTTTGTTTATCCCATGTGTAACTCTGTGTTGCTTGTGTCGCACTGCTTTGCTCTATCTTGGCCAAGTCACAGTTGTAAATGAGTGCTGCATCAGATGACCTGGCCTTCAAAATGCCCCGACCTCAACCAAATTGAGATGAGTCGGACCGCAGAGTGAAGGAAAAGCAGACAACAAGTGCTCAGCATATATGTGGGAACTCCTTCAAGACTGTTGGAAAAGCATTCCAGGTGAAGCTGGTTGAGAGAATGCCAAGAGTGTGCAAAGCTGTCATCAAGGCAAAGGGTGGCTATTTGAAGAACCTCAAATATAAATACATTTTGATTTGTTTAACACTTTTTTGGTTACTACATGATTCCATGTGTTATTTCATAGTTTTGATGTCTTCACTATTATTCTACAAAGTAGGAAATAGTACAAATAAAGAAAAACCCATGAATGAGTAGGTGTTCTAAAACTTTTGCCAGTAGTGTACATAAACTAAATGTCTTAGTGGATGTAGATGTAGTTTTAAATAGACTAGATCTGATCACTGGCAGTAATCACATGCATCTCATATATCCAAATCAAGCACATTACATAGCGATCCTAATCCAATCAAACTTTTTTCACGGCACACATCAAAACACCAGATTTGAGGAAACTAAATTCAGAGGATGGCCTCTCATTCTCTGTATCCAGTAACAAAACAAAAATGTCTCTCTCTCTCCCCCTAAGGGGACAAATAAAGTTAGAATTTAATATAGCAGGTGCCCTGTCTGAACTGACCGGTCTTCAGTGGGGAGGTGGGACAGCAGGTCTGATTCGCGGAGCAGGCCCACCGCAGACTTCCAGTGGTGATTCTCCAAAACTGAGCTATTCTACAAAAGGGCAAACAGAACCCAAAAAATACTTGTATTACTCATTACAGAGGTCAATATATTGTACATGGGCTAGTTGATGTCTGATGCCAGCTATTAACATGTACTTCAAAGTCATTCAACATTTGATGGAAAACTACATCAGCATTTTATCCATCAGACTCTCAAATAATAACGAGTAGAGAGATTAGAGTAGTACTTTATTGACCCCAGTTTGGGAAATTGTTTAATCACCACAAGCATCAGCATTGAGCCCCTGTGTTATTTCCAGTATAGGGCCTTACCTTGTACAGTGCTGCTAGGTAATGGTCCGTTTTGATGAGGAAAGGCTGGTTGACACCTGGATGGTCCAGATCATGGGTGGCAGCCGCCAGCAGACCCAGCAGGAGATCACAGGAGGTCAGCGTCTCAGCGAGCTGCAAACACACAGAACCCTCCTCATCAGACTCCTCACGAAGAGTCAGTTGGAACAAACACACAGAACCTTCCTCATCAGACTCCTCACGAAGAGTCAGTTGGAACAAACACACAGAACCCTCATCAGACTCCTCACGAAGATCAGACTCCTCACGAAGAGTCACAGTTGGAACAAACACACAGAATCCTCCTCATCAGACTCCTCACGAAAGGTCACAGTTGGAACAAACACACAGAACCCTCCTCATCAGACTCCTCACGAAGAGTCACAGTTGAACAAAAAACACACAGAACCCTCCTCATCAGACTCCTCACGAAGAGTCACAGTTGGAACAAACACACAGAATCCTCATCAGACTCCTCACGAAGAGTCACAGTTGGAACAAACACACAGAATCCTCCTCATCAGACTCCTCACGAAAGAGTCACAGTTGGAACAAACACACAGAACCCTCCTCATCAGACTCCTCACGAAGAGTCACAGTTGGAACAAACACACAGAACTCCTATCAGACTCCTCACGAAGAGTCACAGTTGGAACAAACACACAGAACCCTCCTCATCAGACTCCTCACGAAGAGTCACAGTTGGAACAAAACACAGACCCTCCTCATCAGACTCCTCACGAAGAGTCACAGTTGGAACAACAACACAGAACCCTCCTCACAGATCACAGGGAGGGAACAAAACCCTCCCTCTCCACGAAGAGTCACAGTTGGAACAAACACACAGAACCTCCTCATCAGACTCCTCACGAAGAGTCACAGTTGGAACAAACACACAGAAACCCTCCTCACAACTCCTCACGAAGAGTCACAGTTGGAACAAACACACAGAACCCTCCTCATCAGACTTCTCACGAAGAGGTCACGAGTTGAACAAACACACAGAACCCTCCTCATCAGACTCCTCACGAAGAGTCACAGTTGGAACAAACACACAGAACCCTCCTCATCAGACTCCTCACGAAGAGTCAGTTGGAACAAACCTCTCCAGGTGTACTTGTAGAGTCATATTAGTTTACTGAAGGATACAAGCTCAAATGTCTTACCAGAATCTACACATCCTTCTACAAAAACAAACAAACAAAAACACATACAGGGTTTCGAGTATCGATATACTTTATGCCCTTATTCTTACAGAGTATATAATTCAGGTGTAGATGAGCAATTTGTTAGTGGTAAACCATATCATTTTTTCTCACCTTGGGCTCCTGCAGGTAACAATACATGGCCTGAGTCACATCTGCAGCGTGGACTGCATTGTGGTAGGGGTTCTGGCAGCGGTAGTCCTCTTGAATCATGACTAATAACAACACAAACACATTGGTTATTCAGTTCATTTGCAGATGGTTTCAACTACGCATCACCACTTCATTCAAGTAGACAATATTGGGTTTAAATAAATCCATGTCCCAATGCAATATGGTGCATTTAATCATTTCAAAATTTATTTATTTCCTTACCTAAAAATCTTCTAAGTTTAACCATGTCCAACTGGAAGAGCTCAATTAACCCATAAGTGTTGAATAAGTGAAAGGTCAGGTTGACGAGGCTGTTCCCTGTCAGAAAGCAGAACAGAAACAATGAATTAACAAATGCACAATAACACTAGTCTGTAATAACAGACAAGGAACACAGTCTTACTCTTCAATCTAAAGTTGAATTTCAACCACATATAATTAGTCTGACTAGCAAAACGCCATCCACAACAAAATCACATTTCATTCTCCAAATTTATACAAACTATTATGTTTCATGACTGAACATTCTCCAAATAGAGAATGGAGAGCAATGTGTCAAGGTGAGCCATAAAGCCAACATGTATTGCATCTGCTATTCTTAAACAGCAGAGGGCAACAATCACCTAGGAAAACACCGTACCGTTCGTAAGTCTGTCAAACAGGAAAATATCAAAGTTCCAGTTTCCAACCTTCTGCAGCATTAACTGAAACATATGAAATATTATACAGTTAGGCCTACTCAGTGATACTACAACACTAACATCTACAGAAAAGATGTACTGTTGCTAGAGAGATTGGCAGTGGCACTGACCTTGGCTTGACCTGTGAAGTCATCGTCAAGGATGTAGCCTAGAGGGTTGGAGGCTGGGATGCCGTGAAAGAACCGTGACGAGTGGAGGTACCTCTGAAAGCTCAGCAGCCTGCGGACATTCCTGGCAGACACAGGCCACGCAGCCTCAGGTCGGGCTATGGAAACATAAGTACAGAACCATTTACATTAGCTATGGTGAAATGCACCGACTCTCTTTTAAAGCTAAGCCAAGTTTATATAGCTAACAACTGAATCCATTTCAAGTAAGAGTAACATCATGCTTTGTTGCATTATCTTTCAAGAAGATTTCAGGAGATGTCCATATTTTCTTTCTTTTCCATAAAGTCTACTTTCAAGTTGCAGTTAGCTAGCTAGGTCACATGTTGTTAAAACAAACACCAGGATTTGTCTGTTGGCTTTTTGAGGTCTTGAACACTAAAAAGTTTTCAAACAAAATTCTATCACAGAATTCCATACTCTTCATCTGCTTGTAAAACAAAGGAATGTACACTCTCTGTATTAAAAGCATAGCACTGCATATCATTCAGGACAACGTAAAATACACACCAATACAATAAGTCAGTAACAAATCGGGCTAATACTGTTAGTTGGTTTATTGTACTAACATCAATATACAACAGATGCATGACAGAGTGTGAATAACCTATGTTTACTGTGAAACTTGATGAAAAGACGAAGGAAGACTACCAAGCCAATTCAAACAGTGTGTAGCCCTAAAATTCCATCTGCACGGACAGAGGACAAACAGAGGATTTGAGCCTGCCATACCGTGGCCACCCCCACCACTGTGACTAGTGCAAAGGGGTGTGAGTGTGCAGACATGCTGCTGACACAGCAGTCCATTCTCTAGCCAGCTGGCAGCCCACCAATCTCAGTCCTGCATTGTCAACGCTCACTCACCAACCATGGCAGACTAGCAAGCCTCAAAAAGCTTTTTGCAGCAAACTAGCATTCTAGAAATTGATTTGAAAGATCAAGGCACCTACAGACAGAGCCAGAACAAATTAATGTCTAATATCTAACAGGCGATGGTCCCCAACAATTCTAAAATGCAATATCGATTGCTGGAAAATGTTGCACAGTCAGCAAACACAATACATAAGATCACATCAATAGGACAGCCAGCTGGATGGCTTCCATTTATCAATTTGTTAGAGACACTTTGAACAATGGTATTTTTAGACCTTTTCAGACAATTCAATTTGACAAGTGACTAATATCAAAAATGCTTTCATTTCATTAATTCAAGCAGATGACAGTTTAAAAGTAGCAAGAATAACACTCAAGTTTCATATCCATTAGATGCACTACCTACATTTACATGAGTGATGTTTAGTGTTTACTTCATACAGTATCTGCCATTTAGTTCATACGTCTATGTATCAGACAAAGGGTTACTTCTATCATAAGAGCAACAAATCATGGATTGCAAAAAGGTTCAGCTTCTTTATTGATAGAAGATATTTCAAGGGATGGTGGCACATTGAAATGGGAGTTTTTGGTTCTTACTTACAGTGCAAAGTTCGGAAATCGACATACAAGTAGGGATGAGACCCTCTTCGCTCTGGTTCAAACCCCACCTGGCTTCTGACTCTCACATCTCCTAGAAGGAATGGGAAAACATAGTCCTCAAGGTACTTGCAATAATGAGGGGTTTTATTTAGTAAATCATTGGGCCTGTTAAGACTGAGGCTCTGTCCCAAATGGCACCCTATTCCCTATGCAGTGCACTACTTCTGACCAGGGCCCCAAAGGCATCTGATCAAAGGTTGTGCACTTTATAGGGTATAGGTTGCCATTTGGGAAGCAAAGGCTGAGGCGACACAGACAAAAGCTAAGCAGGAAGCCTGGCTGTGACACAGTGCCAAAGTGACTATTAGTATTCACACTGGTGTCAGTGTAGAGCTGGAGAAGAGGCAGGCCTCTCTATTCAGACTAGATCAAAACAGACTCTGCAGTTTTACCAGATAAGAGTTATGTAGTTAATAGGTAATACAATATGTTATCTAGTTAGGAGACATCTTATATCTTACATTCTTACATTCTTACATCATCTTACATGATATAACATATATTTAAGTACTGTTATCCATACGGAATAAGAAAGAGTAAGTGTTTAAGAACCTGTATTCATAAGAGACCATGAATAAAGGATCTTAAAACAGAAACACATACCTAGCTATACTGACTGAGAAAGGGTAAGAATACCCACAAATGTCTTTCATTTCCAATCTTTTGTGTACATTGCAGCAGCAGAGAGATTGCTTACAGGGGCTTGCGAAAGTATTTACCCACCTTGGCATTTTTCCTATTTTGTTGCCTTACAGCCTGGAATTAAAATGTATTTTTGGGGGGTTTGTATCATTTGATTTACACAACATGTCTACCACTTTGAAGGTGCAAAATATATATTTTTATTGTGAAACAAACAAGACAAAAAAACTGAAAACTTGAGCGTGCATAACTATTCACCCCCCAAAGTCAATACATTGTAGAGCCACCTGTTGCAGCAATTACAGCTGCAAGTCTCTTGGGGTATGTCTCTATAAGCTTGGCACATCTAGCCACTGGGATATTTTTCCCATTCTTCAAGGCAAAACTGCTCCAGCTCCTTCAAGTTGGATGGGTTCCGCTGACGTACAGCAATCTTTAAGTCATACCACAGATTCTCAATTGGATTGAGTTCTGGGCTTTGACTAGGCCATTCCAAGACATTTAAATGTTTCCCTTTAAACCACTCGAGTGTTGCTTTAGCAGTATGCTCAAATCTCTGGAAGACTGAAACAGGTTTCCCCTCAAGAATTTCCCTGTATTTAGTGCCATCTATCATTCCTTCAATTCTGACTAGTTTCCCAGTCCCTGCCGATGAAAAACATGCTGCCACCACCATGCTTCACTGTGGGGATGGTGTTCTAAGGTGATGAGAGATGTTGGGTTTGCGCCAGACATAGCGTTTTCCTTGATGGCCAAAAAGCTCAATTTTAGTCTCATCTAGCCAGAGTACCTTCTTCCATATGTTTGGGGAGTATCCCACATGCTTTGGGGAGTCTCCCACGTTTGCTTATTTTTTTCTTTAAGCAATGGCTTTTTTCTGGCCACTCTTCCGTAAAGCCCAGCTCTATGGAGTGTACGGCTTAAAGTGGTCCTATGGACAGATACTCCAATCTCCGCCGTGGAGCTTTGCAGCGCCTTCAGGGGTATCTTTGGTCTCTTTGTTTCCTCTCTGGTTAATGTCCTCCTTGCCCGGTCCGTGAGTTTTGGTGGGCGGCCCTCTTTTGGCTGGTTTGTTGTGGTGCCATATTCTTTAAATTTTTTAATAATGGATTTAAATCGTGCTCCATGGGATGTTCAAAGTTTTGGATATTTTTTTATAGCCCAACACTGATCCGTACTCCTCCACAACTTTGTCACTGACCTGTTTGGAGAGCTCTTTGGTCTTCATGGTGTCGCTTGCTTTGTGGTGCCCCTTGCTTAGTGGTGTTGCAGACTCTGGGGCCTTTCAGAACAGGTGTATATATACACACTGAGATCATGTGACACTTAAATAAAGTCCACCTGTGTGCAATCTAACTAATTATGTGACTTCTGAAGGTAATTGGTTGCACCAGATCTTATTTAGGGGCTTCATAGCAAAGGGGTTAATACATATGCACACACCACTTTTCCATTTTTCATTTTTTGAAACAAGTTACTTTTTTCATTCCACTTCACCAATTTGCATTATTTTGTGTATGTCCATTACATTGAAATCCAAATAAAAATCTATTTAAATTACAGGTTGTAATGCAACAAAATAGGAAAAACTCCAAGGGGGATGAATACTTTTGCAAGGCACTGTATCTACTGAATAACAAACACACATCAAACCATTTCTTAAATAATCAATATCCTTATGGATGGTGAAAAGGTAGGTGAAGGTCATACGATATGTTAAAATATTCATGGAGTGCTAAAAAAATATCATACCATACGTACCGAGCATCCGAATGTAGAGAGCCGTTTGATCCTCACTGTCATAGGAGATCGCCCCTCGTCTCTGCAAGAAAAGGATCATTTAGACAAAACTCTTAGAATAAAACAATTGTTGGGGTGTTTTGTTCCCCTCTAGGAAAAGGATGACGCAAACGTTGCAAATTCCCCTGTATTTCAAAAGCTCTCCAAATAAATTTACATAACTTTAATGACGTACATTTTAAACAGAGGGGTGGTGGTAAAATAAGCAGGTTAGCATTTTGTGTCACGAATCTTGTTCTTGCCAGTCACAAGCTGGCACAGCCAAAGTCATAATCAGATTTTAAACCTAACCTTAACCACACTGGGAACCTGCATGTCAATTAAGTCAGCCCCCTGCACCTCTCTGATTCAGAGGGGTTGGGTTAAATGCGGAAGACACATTTCGGTTGAATACATTAAGTTGGACAACTGACTAGGTATCCCCCTTCCCCTTTAACCCTAATYCCTAACCCTAACCTTAAAGACCAAAAAGCATTTTTATTTTTTTTGCCAATTTGGACTTTTTGGCTGTGGAATCTGACTTTGTGGATGTGCTATCTAGTGGAAACCAGCACACCCCAGTCAGTTCCTCTCCGCTCTCCTCTCCCTCTGCAGCAAATGCTGGCTCAGTGCCACATCTGGGTGTCCCCAGATGGCATCAAATTCTAACTATGACGTCAATCTGCGCAACCTATTTGTATAAATGATATTCCTCCATCAGCCCATCCCTAGCCGCAAAAGTGTTGTTGAATACAAAGGCATAAAACATAAATGCCATACGGACTTCTTTGGCCAGTGGCTGTATTTATACAGTCTTGCATGTGACCTTGCATTGAAGTTAGATTACAAGACCTAATATCAAATTAACTGCTGGGCTATACCATACCAGTATACAACTGTAAGCCAAGTCAAAAAAGATCAGAGAGGACTGGCAGTGAACAGGGGTGATTACAGGGTAATATGCTCCAGGGGGTGACCATGGAGGGAGGCCGAGGAAGGTTGACCTACAATATAGGAGCTGGGCCATTCCACACAAGATTGGCCCAAGGATAATTATGATGTTTTGGATCTTCCTGAAATGAAATCCATAGAAAGACCATTTGGGGGAAGGAGGTTTGGCATAACTTTGAAATCTGTATCCAAGATAATTATTGAGAAATAACTAATTCAAGTTGGGAGATGTGACAATTTGGCCTGCTTTCAGACACTACAACAATGAGTCTGTAGTTGCTTTAAAAATATAGTTTTGGTGTCATTTGAAACTTACCGTGTGCTCTGAAATAGGATTAGTGTTTAGATTAAGAATACCATTTCTGTACAAACATTTATGTATAATAAAAACTACATATACAGTCGTGACCAAAGGTTTTGGCATGCTGTCAATTAACTTCTGGGCCACGTCCTGACTGGTGGCAGCCCATTCTTGGATAATCAACACTTGGAGTTTGTCAGAATTTGTGGGTTTTTGTTTGTCCACCCGCCTCTTGAAGATTGACCACAAAATCTRAAATGGGATGGGGTCTGGGGAGTTTCCTGGCCATGGACCCAAAATATCAATGTTTTGTTCCCCGAGCCACTTAGTTATCACTTTTGCCTRATGGCAAGGTGCTCCATCATGCTGGAAAAGGCATTGTTCGTCACCAAACTGTTCCTGGATGGTTGGGAGAAGTTGCTCTCGGAGGATGTGTTGGTACCATTCTTTATTCATGGCTGTGTTCTTAGGCAAAATTGTGAGTGAGCCCACTCCCTTGGCTGAGAAGCAACCCCACACATGAATGGTCTCAGGATGCTTTACTGTTGGCATGACACAGGACTGATGGTAGCGCTCACCTTGTCTTCTCCGGACAAGCTTTTTTCGGAAAGGGGATTCATCAGAGAAAATGACTTTACCCCAGTCCTCAGCAGTCCAATCCCTGTACCTTTTGCAGAATATCAGTCTGTCCCTGATGTTTTTCCTGGAGAGAAGTGGCTTCTTTGCTGCCCTTCTTGACACCAGGCCTGTGTTCTGTTACCCATAGATAGACTGGCGATTAAAAAAAAATCAATTTAAAGGAAGGCCAGCATCCTGGAGTCGCCTCTTCACTGTTGACGTTGAGTGTTTTGGAGGTTACTATTTAATGAAGCTGCCAGTTGAGGACTTGAGGCGTCTGTTTCTCAAACTAGACACTCTAATGTACTTGTCCTCCTGCTCAGTTGTGCACCGGGGCGTCCCACTCCTCTTTCTATTCTGATTAGAGCCAGTTTGCGCTATTCTGTGAAGGGAGTAGTACACAGCGTTGTACAAGATCTTCAGTTTCTTGGCAATTTCTCACATGGAATAGCATTAATTTCTAAGAACAAGAGTAGACTGACGAGTTTCAGAAGGAAGGTCTTTGTTAGCTAACACAACGTGCCATTGGAACACAGGAGTGATGGTTGCTGATAATAGGGCTCTGTACACCTATATAGATATGTATTTTTTTATGGAATAAGAAAATCTGCCGTTTCCAGCTACAATAGTCATTTACAACATTAACAATGTCTACGCTGTATTTCTGATCAATTTGATGTTATTTTAATGGGCAGAAATGTGCTTTTCTTTCAAAAACAAGGACATTTCTAAGTGACACCAAACTTTTTAATGGTAGTGTACATGTAGGTAGAGTTAGTGACTATGCATGGATAATAACAGAGAGTAGCAGCAGCGTAAAAGAGGGGGGCGGCTTATGCCCCCTCCCTGTTGCACACAACAAGCTTCCATTCCCTCTGTTACAAGGGGTCTTATGGCTAATTTAAGATGAACACGTCAACCCTGTTAAGGTCAACTCTATTACTTTATTTGGCAGCAATTACTATAGCAATTTAATGTCGAGATGGGAAAATTCGTTTTTTAATGAAGTTTAATTCTATGACAGAATGTTCAAATTAGTTGAAATTAAAAGTTCTATGTCCAAGTTACACTTCTCAAAAGGCATCGAATTGGTGGAACAACCCGAATACTGGCTGCGACCCCTCTCTGTTTGCAGAGTTGTTTTCCTATTGTGTTTATGGAGCAGCTAATGACAAAGTATATACTGACATGGATTGGACATTGCGCTGCTTCTCTACTATTTTACTGAGTGAGAGTAATCTATTCCATTGTCTGACTCATCCTATCTCTAGTTTATCATCCTCATTTCAAACCACATACTGCCAATTGCACAAGGTCTTAGTTTATGGGCAGACAATACTATAACATTGCATATTGCCTAGGCTATAGTTTAAAAAAAGCTAATCTAATATGAACTAAAACAGACAAAGCAGTATATGAAGCCTTGGTTTGAAGGCAGTATTTGTAGTACCAACAACACCATTGATAACACAAATCAGTTGTTTATGGCAGCCAGAGCCGGGGTATATCAGGCCCTCACACAAGGGCTGTAAGACATCCAAACTTGCTGTGCCCAAATGTGCTTCAGACAAGCTATCCAGACAAGCAACTGGCATCTCCCTTTAAATGGCGCTATGTGGGCTGTGCCGGCTTGCCTCGCTGTACTGCAAACACTGTGGCGTCTGTCAGGCTGGGACGGACATATGCCTCCATTCCTCACGCCACTCGCTCCTGTTAAAATGCTTGACCTTAGATGCTACATTCACAAGTCAACACACAACTGCTGCTCACGACTCTGCTCTCAGCGTAATCTCAATGCAAGTGGACTGGCTTCATCATTCAATAAATCTCAGTACGTCATCGTGATTGATTACTTTTGACAACAATGGAATCAGACACACACACAACATCCTTTCCAACAGAGGGGTACAGTTTCTTCCAAAAACCATCAGGTTTGGTGAATGAACAGAAATGCACTGTTATTCCTTACTACTATTTCTGTTACTACACATACTACCACTGTATTACTACTACTACCAGGGATCTAAAAATAYAAAATAYAAAATAAAAATTGTTGGTAACACTTTWAAAAAGTTAGGAGCACCAGAAAATATATATTTTTTWAACTGATTGAGATACAGCCTATATTAATTCTAGCTACTTTTGAAGCACATGTTGTGCCCTAGAAACTAATATGTAACCCTGTAAAGGCATTTGTTTATTATAAAAGGGTTTATTATTAAGGGTCCATGATTACAAGTTATCAAACCAGTTCACACAGTTGGTTAACTCTTGAGACACCTTTAGTGTCTTCAGAGTTAGGTAAATCAGCCTTTAGTTTTTCTGCTCTATATGTTTGGAATAATCTCCCCAAAACAGTACTCAGAGGCCTTAGTGTCCCTGGGACAGTTTAGAAGGTGGACAGAAGAATTTGAATGAAGAATGTGTGTTAGTCGATTGTGTTTTGTACGAAAAGATTGTGCCGACAGTTTTGGCAGCTCTGCTTCTAAGCAACGTTGCAGTGTTTTCTTGTGTGTGCTATTTCTTAAATCATTAGCCCAGAATGTTTTTGGTGTTATTACATACAGCCGGAATTAACTTTATATTTTACAAGCATTTTGTAACACCCGCAATAACATCTGCTAAATATGTGTATGTGACCAATAAAAGTTGATTTGATTCATTTATGTTTGTCTGTGCAATTTGTGTCGTGCTGTATTTTACATTGTATTCGATTTTTTTGTTATAAAATTGTATATGCAGGACTCTCTTGAAAAAGAGACACTGGTTTCAATGGTGACTCCTTGCTAAAAGAAAAAAGAAAAAGAAAAGCTAAAATGTTGATACAAATACCTGTTCTTGAAATTACGAAGTAATTTGTGGAATATTAGGTTTCTACATTGTGTAAAAAGCACTGTTTCCTATTGAGATGTACTACATTGACATTCTTAAATGGACAGTGTACAATTTTCAAGTTTGTGTGTGATCATTGATCTCCTGAAGAAGCTATCCCTTTTCCATTATTTCTGTGCCCCCAAATGTTTGGATATACTGGTCAATTTACCAGGTTGCTAGCTAGCCTAATGAGGTAATATGATGGAAGAAGGTGTTAAAGGCCTGCGAGTAGTTTTAGAAAGGCTCACAACATGGTTTATAAATGTAAAATGTGGCCCACCAATGGAGATGCAAACAGCTCCAGCGCCAATGCGCAATAGAAGTAAAATAAAATACCTAGCGCCGGAATTATGGGACACAATTTTTTAACGGTTTGGGCTAGAAACAAGCGGTTTCCACACTGTAAACGAACGATATCCTTTAAGTTGAGCGTAATAGTGCGTCCCCTGTCTATCGAAAGTTGATGCTGTTGCTATGCAACTTCTTGCTACCTTGTTAGCATAACAAATTACTAGCTAGACATTTTATGACTTTGAGTGTGTTCTTAAATTCAAAATCTGGAGTGCCAGAGTGTACTCTGGGCGTTCGTAAATTCAGAGTGTTGTCAGATTGTCAGTTTGTAAATTAGTAGGGTTGATTTGAGCATTCTGACCTTACAACGGCAGTCACGCTAACTGGCTAACTTTGGCTAGCTATTGCTCAACATTTTCTTAACATTTGTCATAATTAGTTAAAGCAATGAATTTGTATCCACTCTTGTTGGACTTCAGCTGCATATTTTCCACCATTTTCTTAAAATCTGAAAAAGATGTGAAGCCATGCCCATTTTCTGAAGAATGGCATTATGGGGCCTAAAAGCACAGAAATAGTGTATACTTGTATACTTCGTATTTTGGCGAATGTAGTACAACATCCGGGAACTTATGGCATACTAACTATATCAATACTATGACCAATAAGCATACAGTTCTGGACCTGTTAGTTGTTTAGCACCCCCTAGTGGCAGTTTAGCATTGTGTAGCATTTACCCGTTTGTGTCATGTGACAGGAAGCAGTTTTCAGAAGTGAAGCAAAATCTTTTGTGTTTGTTGCAGTTACAATGTGATTCAAGTAAACTTCCAAAACGGCACCCTGCTTCTCAGAATTATTTGAATGAGTGTTTAGCTAACTGGATAAGGGCTACTGTACATTTAGCGAGTGCAGTATAGTGAAAAGACAAGCACGGCTACCCGTAAGAGAGGAACCTCCAAGTGCAGCAGCAAGGATTAAAGAGTTAACAGGCTGTCATCTCGGCGCAGAGCAAGCCATCACGACAACGCCAGCTTAAGTCTTCACCCTACATGCCACACTTACCTCACATCATCATGGCAGAAAGTAGTAAGGAAAATGCTACGCAGCAACCCGAAAACATTAAAGAGAAACATGGAGCATTCGATGCAGTCTATAAGTTCTCGCTCTTACAAAATCAGTCAGTCCGAGGTCGTCAGCCAGTTCAAGGGCTAGTATAGTGGTCGCCAAAGCGAGAGCCAAAGCAGAAGCAGCCCAAGCAACTTATGTGAAGAGAGAGATAGCCATTAAGGTTAAGAAGGCCCGCCTCGAAGCTACCTTGGATGCCCTGCAGGAAGAGAAAAAGAAAGATGCTGCTCTAGCTGAAGCAGAAATACTGGAGGCAGCTTAACAGGAAGTAGATATTGGTTTGGCCGGCAGGTTCTCACCCCCAGTCCCACGTCAGAAATGCCTCCAGCGCACCTTGGACTATGTGATACACGCTAGCCTTAGTTCAAGTCAGCAGTTCAACAGAGTGAGGGACAAAGAACCATGTGACTCTGCTGGCACAGTTACATCAGGTAACATGCAATGTGCCACCAACCAAACACACACAGATGAACAAACTACAGCAGGTCATACGACCCTCGCCAGCCCGAGTAAGGCCAACAACCAGAGGAATGGGGTGATAAAAGAAGAAAGTCACCAGCAGTTTCCTACTTGTTCCCATGGGAACCCCTGCAGAGCCTCTACTCAAGGTGAACATGGCCTAAGCCCCACCACCTATGACCTTGCCAAGTACCTTGCCCGCAGCCAGTTGGTCCCCACAGGGTTAACCACATTCGATGATGAACCTGAGAACTATTGGGCTTGGAAAGCATCATTCCGTAATACCACATCAGAGCTAGGCCTTTCAGCAGGAGAAGAGCTTGACCTGCTCATCAAATGGCTTGGCGCAGAGTCTTCCGAGCAGGCACGTAGGATAAAGGCAGTCCATGCCAGACATCCGCCAGCTGTGCTGATGATGCTCTGGAAGAGACTTGAGGAAAACTATGGTTCACCCTAAGCCATTGAAAGGGCTCTCTTTGCCAAGTTGGAGAACATCCCCAAGGTGGCAAATAAAGAACCCCAGAGACTCTGACCTTAGAGATCTACCATTGGAGCTCAAAGCTGCAAAGCAAGATGGCTACTTACCTTGCCTATTGTACCTGGACACATCCAGAGGGGTAAGCCCTATTGTAGAGAAGCTCCCATATGGCCTGCAGGAAAAGTGGACATCATACAGGTCAAAATTCAAGCTAGAAAACAACGTCACCTTCCCTCCATTCTGGGTGTTCACCAACTTCATCCGTAGAGAAGCCAAAGTCAGGACAGACCCCAGCTTCAACCTCTTTTCCTCCCATGCGGCACCCGTCAGAAGAGACAAGCAAGACAGACACGGGAAGACATTATCTGTCCACAATACACAAGTATCTTCAACAAAGAACACGGGGGATCAGAAAAAACGAGTGGATTTGAATAAGCACTGCCCGATCCACAACAAGTTTAATCCGTTAAATAAGTGTAGAGGTTTCAGAGAGAAGTCCCTGGAAGACCGCAAACACTTCCTCAAAGAGAACTGTGTGTGTTTTCAGTGCTGAGCTCCAAACGCTTTGAGCATTTCTCCAAATGGAACAGTCTCATAAGGACAGTAGCACGCTTAATCCACATAGCTTAGATCTTCTCTCAGACTGCACAAGAGAGCAGCTGCCATGGATGGCATATCTGTCTGAAGAATCGCACTGAAGAAGAGCTAGAAAGAGCCAAAGTCCTGTGATAGAGTGTCCAAGACGAGTGTTATGCAGAGGAATTTAGGTGCATAGCAGCAGAACGCAGTTTTCCTACCTGACAGCAGTCTACGAAGTCTGCATCCCATCATTGATCGTGACGGACTGCTCAGAGTTGGAGGCCGAATCTAGCAATCTTAATTAGGAACAAACGATGGCAACCACATCATCATTCTAGTTCGTCACCAGCTGGCAACCTTGCTTGTGCGTCACCTCCATGAGGCCGTGAAGCATCAAGGGAGATATTTCACAGAGGGTGCCATACAAGCAGATGGATTCTGGTTGGTTGGAGCTAAGAGATATCAGCGGTGCACTCTTCAAGTGTGTCACGTGCAAGAAGCTCCGCGGGAAGACAGAACACCAGCAGATGGCAGAACTGCCAGCTGAGCGGCTACAGGTAGCACCACCTTTCACCTAAGTAGGCGCGGACGTTTTCGGCCCATGGGAGGTGGTCTCACGCCGCACCAGAGGAGGGCACGCCAATAGCAAAAGGTGGGCGGTGATATTCTCGTGCATGTGCACAAAAGCTGTACACATAGAAGTAATTGAATCACTAAGTGCTTCCAGCTTCATAAACGTCCTGAGAAGATTCTCCTCAATCAGAGGCATAGCAAAGCAGATACGTTCAGATTGTGTTACAAACTTTGTTGGTGCTTGCCGAGACCTGAGGATGGATGGATCAAGCTCCAGTTCAGAAAGCGTGGAGAGGTACAGTTGAGGTCGGAAGTTTAAATACACTTTGGTTGGAGTCATTAAAACTCGTTTTTCAAACACTCCACAAATTTCTTGTTAACAAACTATAGTTTTGGCAAGTCGGTTAGGACATCTACTTTGTGCATTACACAAGTAATTTTTCCAACAATTGTTTATAGACAGATTATTTCACTTATAACTCACTGTATTACAATTCCAGTGGGTCAGAAGTTAACATACACTAAGTTGACTGTGCCTTTAAACAGCTTGGAAAATTCCAGAAAATTATGTCATGGCTTTAGAAGCTTCTGATAGGCTAACTGACAACATTTGAGTCAATTGGAGGTGTACCTGTGGATGTATTTCAAAGCCTACCTTCAAACTCAGTGCCTTTTTGCTTGACATCATGGGAAAATCAAAAGAAATCAGCCAATTTGTAGACCTCCACAAGTCTGGTTTATCCTTGGTAGCAATTTCCAAATGCCTGAAGGTACCACGTTCATCTGTACAAACAATAGTACGCAAGCATAAACACCATGGGACCACGCAGCCGTCATACCCCTCAGGAAGGAGACGCGTTCTGTCTCCTTGAGATGAACGTATTGTGGTGCGAAAAGTGCAAATCAATCCCAGAACAACAGCAAAGGACCTTGTGAAGATGCTGGAGGAAACAGGTACAAAAGTATCTATATCCACAGTAAAACGAGTCCTATATCGACATAACCGGAAAGGCCGCTCAGTGAGTGGTGAGGAAAGTCAATGTGAGAGTCGTCAAGGAGGGAACTATGAAAGTCTTCTCTCGGCCTGCTCCAAAACTGCCATAAATAAAGCCAGACTACGGTTTGCAACTGCACATGGGGACAAAGATCGTACTTTTTGGATAAATGTCCTCTGGTCTGATGAAACAAAAATAGGACTGTTTGGCCATAATGACCATCATTATGTTTGGAGGAAAATGGGGGAGGCTTGCAAGCCGAAGAACATCATCCCAACCGTGAAGCACGGGGGTGGCAGCATCATGTTGTGGGGGTGCTTTGTTGCAGGAGTGACTGGTGCACTTCACAAAATAGATGGCATCATGAGGATGGAAAATTGTGGACATATTGAAGCAACATCTCAAGACATCAGTCAGGAAGTTAAAGCTTGGTCGCAAATGGGTCTTCCAAATGAACAATGACCCCAAGCATACTTCCAAAGTTGTGGCAAAATGGCTTAAGGACAACAAAGTCAAGGTATTGGAGTGGTCATCACAAAGCCCTGWCCTCAATCCTATAGAACTTTGTGTGGGCAGAACTGAAAAAGTGTGTGTGAGCAAGGAGGCCTACAAAGCTGACTCAGTTACACCAGCTCCGTCAGGAGGAATGGGCCAAAATTCACCCAACTTATTGTGGGAAGCTTGTGGAAGGCTACCCAAAACATTTGACCCAAGTTATACAATTTAAAGGCAATGCTACCATGCATGTAAACTTCTGACCCACTGGGAATGTGATGAAAGAAATAAAAGCTCAAATAAATCTCTACTATTATTCTGACATTTCACATTCTTAAAATAAAGTGGTGATCCCAACTGACCTAAGACAGGATTTTTTTACCAGGATTAAATGTAAGGAATTGTGAAAAACTGAGTTTAAATGTATTTGGCTAAGGTGTATGTAAACTTCCAACTTCAACTGTATCTCCAAGAACAGAAATGTATCTGGGTGTTCACCCACCTCACTCATCCCATATGGGTGGTGCATGGAAGCGGATGATTGGCATTGCACGTCGTTTCCTCGACTGCATGCTCCTCCAATGTGGATCTTCCCGCCTTACACATGAAGTCCTGACAACACTGATGGCCGAGGTCACTGCAGTGATGAATGCCAGGCCTCTCATCCCAGTATCTTCAGACCCGGAATCACCCCTCATCCTCACTCTAGCTATGCTCTTGACCCAGAAGACTGGCGTCCCCCCTTCTCCACCAGGCAAGTTCGGGGAAGTTGAACTCTACAAGCAAGAGTGGAAGCAGGTACAAAGTCTAGCGGACACCTTTTGGAACAGGTGGCGGAGGGAGTATCTCTGCACGCTGCAGAGACGACGCAAGTGGCAGGACAAGAGGCCAGATCTTAAAGAAGGAGATGTTGTCTTAATGAAGGACAGTCAGGCTAAAAGAAATTAATGGCCTATGGCCATCGTTGTGAAGACCCTTCCCAGCCGGGATGGGATGGTGAGGAAAGTCAACGTGAGAGTTGTCAAGGAGGGAACTATTAAAGTCTTCTCTCTGCCTATTTCATAAGTGGTTCTCCTTCTTTCTTCGGAAGACCCCAGTGATCAGAGTTAGGTTTATGTGGGATCGTTAAAGACCCCAGGAGGGGAGTGTTCTGGACCTGTTAGATGTTTAGCACCCTTAGTGGCAGTTTAAGTGCAGCAGTGTAGAATTTACRTGTTTGTGTCATGTGACAAGAAGCAGTTCAGAAGTGAAGCAATGTGTAAGATGTGCAAGTTCTCCCTAGGGACACCTAGCTGAGCAATATCAAGCATACAGTTGCATTCTAGTAACTTTATATTTGGCTCTAGATTGAGTACTCTTACTCCTATTTTCATACATTTAGTTCAGTTATTGTGGAAAACATTCTGTGCTCTATTCTACTGTAAGTGAAAACATGTACTTTTGTGTTTGTTGAGGTTTCACAATGTGATTCAAGTAAAAATACAAAACGGCACCCTGCTTCTCACGGAGTTATTTGAATGAGTGTTTAGCTAACTGGATAGCTGGACAAGGGCTACTGTACATTTAATGAGTTCAGTATACAGTACATACTATATACTCAATTTTACATCACAAATAGTATGGTTAGTATGAGTATTCGAACACAGCTATAGTTTGATGCCCTTCCATTGGCTCCGTTCCAGCCATTATTATGAGCCGTCCTCCCCTCAGCAGCCTCCACTGCATGTAATGCACCCTGGACTGAAGAGGTAGACAAATAGGAGAAATGTGTTAGACCATCTATTAAATTACACATTTCTCGACATTGCAAAAATATTATCAAATGGCTCATTTGAGAGGAGACAACCTCCCGCGTTATGACATCGGTCAGTATTGAAATCTGACATGTATGATAGACGTTTTCACGATCTAAAAGTAATTTTCCTATTAACTTCCAGTTTAGTGAGCGTGGCTTTATCGCAATGCTACGTCATACCGGCCAAATTTCTGCCTGCTTGAACGGCAATAGCTGAGAAACACATGAAAACATGAAATTACCCAGGGAAGTGATAGAACATCGCCCAGAGATGCACAAAAACAATACAACATTCAAAATGGGTGAATCGTTACTTTAAGTAGCTAATGGGATTTAAAGGGATCTGTGAAAGATTCCAGTACTGTTGGATAAACCCTTACCCAAGCTCAGTTTCAGCTAATGAAACAAAACACCGCTGGCCTGTGGGAAATTGCTTGCAGAGAGAAAGCTGTCTAATTAGCAGCAACAGGATTGGGTTTCAGGATTGTCCACTGGGAAAATCACACAAACCACATGGAGCAAAGAGAACCACTCAAATGTCACCACTCACTTTCCCACCACCCAAAGAGTCAATGACACCTCAATGATTTTGGACATAGAGCTTTTGTCATTAAAGCCCCCATGCAGTATTTTTTAAATCATCACTGTGTATCTAATAAATCACTGTATGTATTTTTTATTGAAAATAACTCCAAATGTATTTTCAGCATTTATTTCCCTGAGCCTCCCTTTGCCATTGAAATGTTCAGTCTGATCATGTTGGCGAGTTGATACACATTTAAATATATTTACATACACAGCCCTGATTGGCAGATCGGTTCGTCAACACTCTAGAGAGCCTACCCCCTTACCACTTCAAAGTAGGAGGACACATACGCAAATAAAAGATGACTTGTCATTGGTCAGAATAATCAGATCAAATTGTAATGTTATGCTCTGGACCAAAAACTCCATCCCACCTGAACAGGCTGAAATTCCAGACAAAATTCCTTACACTAAAATGGCATTATCATAATTTTCACAATTTCAGAGTATAATTTCGACCTCATAGTGTGGAAATACCAATAAATAAACAGGAAATCACTTCTGACAGCACTGCCCCATTAAATACTTAAATTATGACGGAACCCTAACATGTCCCCACTGGTGTACCTAAAAGATAAACATCAAGCACTACAACATTTGACCATACTACTACGAAAACTATTTCACTAAAATACAATGTGGTATTCTGCTTATACTGTACCATTTGAAAGTCTCAACTGTTCCTGATGAAACAAAATATCAGTCCCTGAGAATAGCAGACGATCACAGTGTGAGCTCATAGTGACACACCCCACCTCCTTTCCCAGTAAGGAAGTAAACAGACACACAGTCCATCTGTCTCCGCTGGAGATATCCTTTTCAAAATCAAATCAGCTCAGTGTTGATAAAGAGGCAGCGATAGTTTACCTAGTAGTCCAAACTGACTGTCTGCTGGTGTCAGAGTCCCTACCGTACCTTGTGGGAAATCCACCTCATTAGAATCAAAACCAAGGACCAGATCAGTACAATTCCCATTGGACCTCGCGGCCGAGGATCATAGTCCCTCTCCCTGGCTGTACATGCGTGTGTTTCTGTGTCGTGGTTTCGGCCCTGATAAATATTAGCAGACACGCAGACGAAGGACAGCTCAAGGCCCAGGCAGGCAGGAGGGGACAGAGGGACAGACAGGGAGTAAGTGGAGCCTTGTGCAGCTGTCTTAGCTCCAGTGCTAGCTATCACCTGACTGACTGCCCACTCCTAACACTCCTGGGACTGCCTGACTGGCTTGCTGTATAGGGGAATGCACCAGGTCACCCAGCTGCCAGCCAAGCGAAGGGCTGGTATGAGCGTCACACACCACGCTCTCTCCCTTCAGCCCTGGAAGGACTGTTCAGCACTTTGGCAATAGCCAAACAACATCATAAACACTGACACAGACAAGGGGTGGGGTAGAGGAGCACGGTGTACATCACTCTTACACCTCTGTCACGTTATTCATGACGTAGGGGTTTGACAAACTAAAAAAGTGCCAAAGAGATGACTGCCTAGCCTGGCTTCTACAGTATGTGTGCCTTTCTGTAAGCATGGCAATTTTGGGAGTTGGCATACAATCATATGAATACTCAATATGAAACATGGAGCACATAATGAGACCTATGCTTTTAGTCAAATCAATCCAGTGTTGATAAAGATAGATTTTACCTAGTAGTCAAAAATCCACCTTGTGGAAAATCCACTTTGTTAGAATCACAACCAAGTACCAGATCAGTACAATTCCCATTGGACCATCTGGCAGAACATCATGAGTGTTCCCAGGCCTTACTGTACATGTACTTCATCTTGCCGCAGCAACATGAGTCCAAAATGATGTGCTGCCAAGGTTAAGACAAAAAGTTTATACTATGAGTATTTAACATGAGGGGAATGAGATCACTGACGTTCCCAAGTCTCTGTTTTACTATGCACTTAACGTCATCAGAACAATGTGGCTCCTTTCGCTACATAAAGAAAGATTCAGTTGTACTGTTAACATGTTACACAATACAAGTCAGTCTGGCAAGCTGTTGAAGAGAGAGAGACAAAAAGAGGGGAAAGTTTCTCTGAGACGCTCTGGAGCTGTAGCCTTGAATAAGTTCAGTCCCAAAAGTGTGGGAGTTAGGTATGCCCTCATACCCAGGCAGTGCACAGCCCGAATTAGACTCCCAACCTACGTTGACATCACAGCTGATAAGTGTGGTGAACGGGGACCAGAATTAGAGCACCATCACAAGGCCTCTTACATAAAGAGCATCAGACCAGGGCTCAGACCCACAGCACTGCACAGGAACAGGAAGTCACACATGTTCATGGCTTGGGAAACTGTCCTCCATGCAGCAGCAGAGTTCCTGCAAGGACAGCTATGCAAACATTCCACTCAAAAATAAAAAAGAGCTAACGGGACACTTGGGATGTTTCCTGATTATTCCCTCGACTTCAGCGTCATGGAGGGGCCACTAACACACGAGGATAGTAACGATTTCTCGACGATAAATGCTTATTCCTCTAAATGATTAATATGACAAACTCCAGACCTTAATGTTGAAAATGTCATATGTCAAAAGGTCAGTTGTTAGAAAAAGAAAAGTATAAAAGATGGCAGGCATTTGAAAGCAGGCCTAAATAGTAACCAAATGTCAGTTGTAACGTTAACTTATTTTTCATATGTTGGGAATGGGAATACAAASACTACTTTTTCATAAGTGTGCTGTGTCCTACAAAAACAAACTGAGCAAACTCTTTCAAAAGATAAAATGGAAATCCATTTAAGAGATAATAATCCACATAACACTTTCCAGGGTAATAATGTGACGACAACAAACAATCTTATACTGGACAGGTCTCTGACTGCGTCCCAAATGGCACACTATTTCCTATATAGTGCTTTACTTTTAAACASGACACATAGTGCTTTGGTCAAAAGTAGTGCACTATATAGGGAATAGGGTGTCATTTGGGATGTAGCATCTGTCCCTATAGTCACGTGCAATGATGATAAAGCCATCCGAGTGCTGGAAACAGCATAACACAGGTTTGTTTGTTTTTCCAGCTCATCATGTTTCTGTCTATATGATGGGGCGGTTGGGGAAAGCTACAATAACAAGATTTTAATACACGTGCTAGGCCATTCCATTCAAAGATTTACAAGGCATTTCATTCTGAAAGCATGTGTGAGCTTTGAATACAAGACTTGTTTTCAAACATGTGAGCTCGTTTTAAAGAAGACTTGTTTGAACTTTAATTCCAGTTTGGCAGGACACAAACATGCAAATGAAACTGGGTAAAAAATAAGGTCATAAGACAAACTTTTCTTTATAGTGCTGGATTTAMTCAAAAGACAGATTATTGTGACGCAACCTGGGCTTGTGTTTAGTCCCCCCTTAAGCTTAAGAAGCTGTCAAATATCATGCAAATTCAGACTTCATGCAAACCAAACTTGACCATATATTCAAATCTGACAGGACACTGGTCCACGAACAGTGTGACAGGTAAATTTACCTGAAGCTTGAACAAGGCTATCCTATCAGCTACAGGCCCGTGGAATACTTAGGTATTGTATATTTGTAACAGACACATCACCATGTAGGGTACTGTCATCTCCCCCCTATTTTGCATAGAAGCTCAGGGTGTAGGCCACAACTGAAATGACCATTGCGCTGAAAGCTGAAATGAATAATAACTTAACTAGAGACAGTACCTGTAGTCCAATAAAATAAAAAAATTGCTGCAGAGAACAGACAATGCAATACATGTGTTCAATGACTGTTTTTCATTCAGATCAGATGCCTTTGACATAGTTCAACTATGGACACATCACACAGTCACAGGGGCTTTGGCTCTAATGTCTCAACAGGCTCCCCAATTCTACACACGCCACTCAGACATCACTGGCCCTTCCCTACCCATTCAACAGCAGTCCCCTTATCTCCATCTGCATCATTCTTTATTATTCAAAGTTCTTAACACCTGAGCAAGGTTTAGTATACGCTTACCTTAGTTACAGACCTATCTGCAACTGTGCCCTTGACCAAGGCACTTAACCCTAATTGCTCCAGGTGCACTGTACAATGCTGAACCAGGCTGTGACCCCAGTCCCTCTGGGTGTCTCAGGGGAAGAAATACAAAAAATAAAAATAAATCCATTACACATGTGTGTGTAACAGGACAAAAAAAAGCAAAATTATATATATATATATATATATATATATATATATATATATATATATATATATACAGTGGGGAGAACAAGTATTTGAGACACTGCCGATTTGCGATTTTCTACTTACAAGCATGTAGAGGTCTGTCATTTTTATCATAGGTACACTTCAACTGTGAGAGACGGAATCTAAAACAAAATCCAGAAAATCACATTGTATGATTTTTAAGTAATTAATTTGCATTTTATTGCATGACATAAGTATTTGATCACCTACCAACCAGTAAGAATTCGGCTCTCACAGACCTGTTAGTTTTTCTTAAGAAGCCCTCCTGTTCTCCACTCATTACCTGTATTAACTGCACCTGTTTGAACTCGTTACCTGTATAAAAGACACCTGTCCACACACTCAATCAAACAGACACCAACTTCTCCATAATGGCCAAGACCAGAGAGCTGTGTAAGGACATCAGGGATAAATATTGTTGACCTGCACAAGGCTGGGATGGACTACAGGACAATAGGCAAGCAGCTTGGTGAGAAGGCAACAACTGTTGGCGCAATTATTAGAAAATGGAAGAAGTTCAAGATGACGGTCAATCACCCTCGGTCTGGGGCTCCATGCAAGATCTCACGATCTCATGATCTCTCAAGATCATAAGAAAGGTGAGGGATCAGCCCAGACTACACGGAGGACCTGGTCAATGACCTGAAGAGAGCTGGGACCACAGTCTCAAAGAAAACCATTAGTTACACACTACGCCGTCATGGATTAAAATCCTGCAGCGCACGCAAGGTCCCCTGCTCAAGCCAGCGCATGTCCAGGCCCGTCTGAAGTTTGCCAATGACCATCTGGGTGATCCAGAGGAGGAATGGGAGAAGGTCATGTGGTCTGATGAGACAAAAATAGAGCTTTTTAGTCTAAACTCCACTCGCCGTGTTTGAAGGATGAGTACAACCCAAGAACACCATCCCAACCGTGAAGCATGGAGGTGGAAACATCATTCTTTGGGGATGCTTTTCTGCAAAGGGGACAGGACGACTGCACCGTATTGAGGGAGGATGGATGGGCCATGTATGCGAGATCTTGGCCACAACCTCTTCCCTCAGTAAGAACATTGAAGATGGGTCGTGGCTGGGTCTTCCAGCATGACAACGACCCGAAACACACAGCCAGGGCAACTAAGGAGTGGCTCCGTAAGAAGCATCTCAAGGTCCTGGAGTGGCCTAGCCAGTCTCCAGACCTGAACCCAATAGAAAATCTTTGGAGGGAGCTGAAAGTCCGTATTGCCCAGCGACAGCCCCGAAACCTGAAGGATCTGGAGAGGTCTGTATGGAGGAGTGGGCCAAAATCCCTGCTGCAGTGTGTGCAAACCTGGTCAAGAACTACAGGAAACATATGATCTCTGTAATTGCAAACAAAGCTTCTGTACCAAATATTAAGTTCTGCTTTTCTGATGTATCAAATACTTATGTCATGCAATAAAATGCAAATGAATTACTTAAAAATCATACAATGTGATTTTCTGGATTTTTGTTTTAGATTCCGTCTCTCACAGTTGAAGTGTACCTATGATAAAAATTACAGACCTATACATGCTTTGTAAGTAGGAAACCTGCAAAATCGGCAGTGTATCAAATACTTGTTCTCCCACTGTATATATATATATATATATATATATTATATATAGTATATATATATATATATATATATATATATATATATGAAATATCAATTCTACTGGGCTGGCCGACTTCAAAGATGTAACCAATAAAGCTGAGTGAGGAGAAGGACAGAATGGATTAACTCTCCCCTAGCCTCTACGTGTCCTGTCCCCAAAACACATGCTGTCTCTAAGCGGTAGAAGGGACAAAAGCTAAAACTGTTCTAAGGTGCTTCACAAATTCAAAGCTTCCCCATGAATTGTGGCACTTCAGTGTGGAAAGCAGTGTGAGAATCTCCATATTCCTCCCAGTGGGTTGCCTGTAGTAAATCACACTTCAGACGGTGTGGACTGGATGGACCCTTCTCTTAATGGAACAGACCCCGGGTCTGGCTCAGGGAGGGCCATAAAAGACAATCAGAGATATAGGGGAAAAGCAAACAGTCTTGATGGTAGCATTCTAAGGGGTTCATAAAGTAATCACACAGCCTTACTGGACTCTCACAGATCCCAGAGTGATGTAGGCCTGTGAAGTCTGTGTGAGGTAAGGGCCATCATGTCATGTCGGCCTCATGAATAGCTTCCATTTGGACTCTGTTATTATGTAAACATAAAACAAGTTAACATTCCTTTGAGTTATTACAATGAGGTCTTGAACAGTACAAAGTTATCTTAAAATGTTAAATAATATATCAGGTATTTCCAATATTCAATGCATTTCAGCAGCTCTGAATTTCAGCAGCAGAAACAGATAGATGTCAATGACCATAGCGGAAGCATTACAAGAGAATATCTAATTAACATCAGAAAACAACCCTATAAAATGTGTTAAACTGAAATATATAAACCCAAAGAAACTCTTGAGACCAGGCACCATACAGAATAATACAGTAGGCCTATGTTGTATTAATTACTGTGTTTAAAAAGTTGCCAAAATAGATTGCATGATGGCATCAAAACAACCCAAATCGCATAACGAGATTGAGTCACTCAACTCGGCCCCTAAGGCTCAGTCATTACCTCCTCTGACCAGAAATGCAAGGGTTAGGCTACACAAGTAAGTTGTGAAACACAAGTCACAAAACTGCACCTCCAGCATTCTTACCACATTGCACATTGATGACAGACTGACTAACTATCACAACCTTATCTAAACTAAAGAAAGATAATCAAACTAGAGTCTAGGGTTCTTTCAAAAGAAGTAAAACAACTGCTTGTTAAAATTATTTATCAACTACATATTACCTAATAATGAAGTCCCTATTAAAGGGATACTTCAGAATTTGGGCAATGAAGACATTTATCTACTTCCCTGGAGACTTGTGGATAGCATTTTTTTTGTCTGTGTCCAGTATGAAGGAAGTTAGAAGTAGTTTTGCGAGCCAATGCTAACTAGCATTAGCACAATGACTAGAAGTCTATGGTAACAGCTAGCATAGCACTATGACAGAGATAGATGTCCAGTCATTGCGCTAASGCTAGTTAGCAACTTCCTTCAAACTGCACGCAGACAAAAATGGTATCCACGAGTTAATTTGACTCTGGGGAAGACAAAGGGCTTCATTGCCAAATCCCAAAGTATCCCTTTAACTACTTACAGACCCTTTACAACCCCCTTAAAAAAGAGTACCTTGAGGTAAAGTGTTACCCAATATTCTTTATCATGGCTACTTAGAACAAGCACCTTTGATTGAAATAATAGCTTTGTGTATACTGTGAGGTTATGCTGTGGTTATTATGTGTTTTTCCTTTTCTCTATGTTTGTTTGTTAAAGTGTCAGCAGGCTTCCACTACGGTATATCTGCCATATGCCTGCAAAGCATCCAGAGACATATGGGGCATAGAAACCTCCAGCGTACACCAGGCCATCCCAGCAAGCCTACCCAAGACATACCCCTTCTGCATGGATGGCTCAGCACCAATGACTGATGATGGATGATGGATGATGGACTTGTTCAGCAGTTTACTGTGTCATCCTTACAAGTTATCTAGAGATGTTTGAGTTATACAGAAACTCTGTTCTCAAAAACTGTCTTGAAGGCATGAAAAACAAGGCCTCTACTATAAAATGTTGTCAACAGCCCAGACCAGACAGTACACTAAATATTGTGTATTTTTGGAGATAGATAAGCTGTTTTGGTTCACTTCAATCAGGTTTAATGGCTCAATCTCTATGCATTACATATTAGGGGGGCTTAAAACATTAGTACAATAATATCACTAATGTTTTTCATTGGTCATATTATTATGGATGAGGGTTTTATCACACAGGTCAAGTCAGCCATCTCACTGATCTAAGAGACTTAATAACAAAGATTGATAAAGAACGTTAAAGAATAATAAATTAGTCCATTGTGAGCATTCCTGTGGAGGGGTCATATAGGTCAATATGAGGCCTAGTTGCTATAACACAATTAATTTGGTGGGCCACTCAAAATGTAAAAGAATAGCTACTTTGTTTCCATCAAAATATATCAATATTAAACTAATTATTGTAGAAATTTCCCAGCATCAAGCACTGCACAACCCCAACATTGATGTGATAGCTGAAAATTAAAACATCAAATTGCTTCCCCCCCAGATTGCTCGATGCCTTGCGCTTACCTTGGACAGCTGTCTTGGGGCAGGTCCACCAAAAAGAGACGAACTGGAGCTGAAGCTAATGGCTCCCCTACGGCTGAGAACATGTTTAGGAACCGGCCTGTCTAGAGGCAAAACTGGTAACTGATAACATACTTCCATTGAACAGTCAAAGCTCGGTCCAGCTCAAATTGCAATAAAAAAGCAACATACAAATCATGTAAAAAAATAAAAGTGCATATATGCTGTTGGCACAACTGCAAATGTGCCAATTACAACAGCACCCCTTCCCTTAATTTGAGTCAAATAGATTTAGTGATTGTGACTACAATGAGCTGTTCTCTTTTTTGATGCTTCAAACTTGCACGAAACGTTATCGAAAGCAATCCCACTCGTCTAATATTATGTTCCAATAAGTCCCATGATATCCAGATTTTATCCATTTGGGTTGTTTACCATTTTCCCCTATTGAACTCAAATCCGGCCTTGAAAACGGAAAGGCCTCTTTCTTTTTGGTATCTCTGTAATAAATAGRTTCCTCATATAAAAAAAATAATTATTTCCCGGAGACAGTGTAACGTCCAAGCAACCAAAAATCAGATGATGAAAACGATTCGGAGACGGAAAAAATATATTCAGAAAATAAGAGCGGTCATCTACAATGCTATATAAAACTTTCATTTACAACTAAACGTGTTTATTCTGTCCCTGCATGGAGCGGTGCCTTGGCGGTAGAGAAAGTAATCAGCTTGCATTCAGTCCATTTCCCCCTCATTGATAGCATAAATTACGGTAGCGCACAGACGGCAATCATTGTTCATATAGCATCACGGGGGAAATATGCGTTCTTCACCTCGAAACAAACAAGTAACCATGGGTCCAAAAATGAAAATTAAAGAAGCAAACGACAACAAAGGCTACAACGCCACCGTAGTCCGTCTATTTCGCTGTTCTACCCTCTTCCCAAACGTAAGTTCCCACCAGAGATGGAGCTGTCGACTATCTGATGAGCCCTGTCTGAAGCATCCAATTGTATTTACTTACGTGATGTTACCCTCTTTAGGATTGGATGAAGATGAACTGCATGTATAATAGATAGAAGTCTATTGGCTGAATGGAAAGCACAGCACACTCCCGTTGCATTATTGGGCTATAGTTCATTGCACATCTGTATTTTATACAATCTTTTGGCATTGACCGACTATAAACCCTTTTGTCACTGTACTGGGCAAAGACGTCAGATCAACGCCCAAAGTTGGTTGATATTTGATTGAGTTGTCAACACGTGTAAATATAGCATATTTGAACTAAACCTTGATTGAACCTTGTATAGGCTATTGGGGTTAAAGCTGTATGAAAGAAAGAAAACTATATAATGTGGACGTTTTGAAGATTCAATCAAAAAGCCACGATGATGCAAGTGAGTGATTACGTCAATATGGTGAAACTGCTTAGAAATAATGTTGACTCAAACATTTTGGTCTATTTACTCCCCAAGACCATATCTGATTGAGMATATCTTGATTGTTTACATAGCCCTAGCAGTAGGGTTTAGATTACCCCGTCACAGATGACCCTGTCACAAATATAATGTATTTGTATACTACATAGGCTTTTTTATGTTAAAATGCCAATTGTACAGTGTAAACTATAGGTAACATGATTGATGGATTATTGCAGAGATAACCTCTGCATCAATGGAGAACAGAATCATGTAATTGTGGCTTACTTTGTCATGATAGTAATAGGAGTACTTTGGAACAAATCCAGATCAGATATGTGTTATTCTGGACACATTTTAGTTGAAAACTATTGTTTTTACTTCATTGTACTGTTGTTCTACATTGTTCAGATTCTAAATGCATCAAGGTGGATGGCCTGAAGGGAGTAGGGCTAGGCAACCTTCCTAAACAAATATGTCATTTGGATGATACACAAAGTAATTTGACTAAAGCACTAAACAGGAAATACGCCTGACTGAGCATTAAAACTTTGCCTCCATTACAAATGGCACCCTATATCCCTTTTATGGGCCCTGAACCTTATCCTCCCTGGTCAAAATTAGTGCACATTTCAGGGTATCATTTGGGATGCAGAATTTGACTTTGAGAGAGAGAAAAAAAGTCCCTCATCCAACCATGAGGTCTTGTGTGTGTGTGTGTGTGTGTGTGTGTGTGGTGTGTGTGTGTGTGTGTGTGTGGTGTGTGTGTGTGTGTGTGTGTGTGTGTGTGTGTGTGTGTGTGTGTGTGTGTGTGTGTGTGTGTGTGTGTGTGTGTGTGTGTGTGTGTGTGTGTGTGTGTGTGTGTGTGTGTGTGTGTGTGTGTAAGAGTGAGTGTGAGAGTGCTCCAGTCCAAAAGTAGGCCATGTATGGGAGCTCCAGGCCAGAAAAAGCAGGATATGGGGCAAGGATTTACATCTGCAGCTACACTAACCCCGTTACAGTGCTGATAAAGTACAGGCCTACAATACGGATGCTGGCATCATGAACTCACTGCATATTCTACAGCCCTATGGCAGCACGCTCGTATTCACATAGAATAAGTAAATATTCAGAGACAAGAGAAAAATAGCACGGTCTTGTAGAATTAATAGAGGTACTCCATTTCACAAGCACAATTTTATGATTTAAAATAGTTTTAACGATTTAATGGATTCAATTTAACGTTTTTTAATGGATACAATGTGTATTTACACATTTGGTTTCCCTGTGATTGTAATTTAAGCTTTACTACACCTGGTAAGGCCTACCACTGTGATGAGGCAAGTCAAGGGCATCCATTTCAATTAATGATTTCCCCACACAATGTCTACCCTGGGACACCACAGACTAGTCCCAGGGAAGACATTCTTATCATTGGCGGGCCCCTGAGGAGCCAGCCAGGAAGCCACTAATACAACACAGGTGAGCCTTTCCACCTGGGTTTTCCTAGGAGACCCATGGCTGTGGTGTGTGTGTGTGTGTGTGTGTGTGTGTGTGTGTGTGTGTGTGTGTGTGTGTGTGTGTGTGTGTGTGTGTGTGTGTGTGTGTGTGTGTGTGTGTGTGTGTGTGTGTGTGTGTGTGTGTGTGTGGTTTGTGTGGTGTGTGTGTGTGTGTGTGTGTGTGTGTGTGTGTGTGTGTGTGTGTGTGTGTGTGTGTGTGTGTGTGCACTGTATGCTCAGTCACCACCACCACGTCATCCCGCAGGGAGGAGTCCAAATAACAATTATGGCTCAGGGATTAGCAGAGGTGCACTGTAAACAGAATCAATGTTGTTGTTTTTTCCCCAAAGGAACATTTGCATTAACGTCAGAGGACATAGTTCATAAAACAGGAGGAACTAACTATTCAKTCCTCCTGCCATATGTTCACTTTATCAGCCATATGCCCTATGTATTTTCATTTAAAATGTAATACTGTTCTAATTTAAAAAGTAATACTATATTTAAGCAATAAGGCCTGAGGAAGTGTGCTATATGGCCAATATACCATGGCTAAGGTCTGTTCTTAGGCACGATGCAACATGGCTATATACCACAATCCCCAGGGTTGTCTTATTGCTATTATAAACTGTTTACCAATGTAATTAGAACAGTAACATATATATTTTTTGTCATACCCATGGTAGATTGTCTGTTATAAACTGGGTGGTTTGAGCCCTGAATGCTGATTGGCTGACAGCCGTAGTAWATCAGACCGTATACCACGGGTTTGACAAAACATTTATTTTTACTGTTCTAATTACATTTGTAACCAGTTTATAATAGAAATAAGGTACCTCGGGGGTTTGTGGTATATGGCCAATATACCACGGCTAAGAGCTGTATCCAGGCACTCCAGGCACTCATGCTTAAGAACAGCCCTTAGCAATGATATATTGGCCATATACCACACCCCCTCGGGCCTTATTGCTTAAATATATATCAGCATTCAGAACCCAAACTACCCAGTTTATAATCTAATTTAAAATGTGATACTGTATATGTAACTGGCATTACGTTATATGTACAACGTTATATTGGCATTACAATTTCATTTTGTCTATGTTATTCAGTCTCCTGACCTACTGTACTCTACTGCACTACAGTGACAGTGCACCAAAACATTCCTGTGTGTTTGTCACCACCCTGTGATGAAAATATGCTATTACATACAGTTCTATTTAAAAAAGTGACAGTAAGTTACAACAAACCTTTGCACACTGGGAAAATGAGTTTTCACAACTATCCTCCACTACCCATGTCCATGTGCTAGGTGGCAGTATTTCCTTTGAAATGGTGAATATTAACCTTACCTAAAAATATTTTAATTTTGTAGTTAAATAATTATACATATATTCCTAATTTCCTCTTTATGCAAGTGCTGGATTTTCACCCACAGCGGTCAATCCACCATTCATTCTGTTCTTAACTCCAACCCTCCGATGTCCACAGATAACCCATCTTTCCCAGTATAATACAATTGAGCTTTTTCATTTATCAAATCAAATCAAACGTTATTTGTCACATGCGCCGAATACAAGTGTAGAGTGTAGACATTACCGTGAAATGCTAACTTAACCAACCCTTAACCAACCCTTAACCAGTTCAAGAAAGAGTTAAGAAAATATTTACCAAATAAACTAAAGTAAAAAATAATAAAAAGTAACACAATAAAATAACAATAACGAGGTTATATACTGGGGGTACCGGTACCGAGTCAATGTGCGAGGATACAGGACATTCGAGGTCATTTGTACATGTAGGTAGGGGTGAAGTGACAATGCATAGATAATAAACAGCGAGTAGCTACAGTGTACAAAACAAATTGGGGGGGGATCAATGTAAATAGTCTGGTGGCCATTTGATTAATTGTTCAGCAGTCTTATGGCTTGGGGGTAGAAGCTGTTAAGGAGCGTTTTGGTCCTAGACTTGTCGCTCCGGTACTGCTTGCCTTGCGGTAGCAGAGAAAACAGTCAATGACTTGGGTGACTGGAGTCTCTGACAATTTTTGGGGCTTTCCTCTGACACRGCCTAGTATATAGGTCCTGGATGGCAGGAAGCTTGGCCCCAGTGATGTACTGGGCCGAACGCATTATAGTGCCTTACGGTCAGATGTCGAGCAGCTGCATACCAGGGGGTGATGCAACCCGGTCAGGATGCTCTCGATGGTGCAGCTGTAGAACTTTTTGAGGATCTGGGGACCCATGCCAAATCTTTTCAGTCTCCTGAGGGGGAAAAGGTGTTGTTGTGCCCTCTTCACAACTGTCTTGGTGTATTTGGACCATGATAGTTCGTTGGTGATGTGGACACCAAGGAACTTGAAACTATATACCCGCTCCATTACAGCCCTGTTGATGTTAATGGGGGCCTATTTGGCCAGCCTTTTCCTGTAGTCCARGATCAGCTCCTTTGTCTTGTTCACATTGACAGAGAGGTTGTTGTCCTGGCACCACAATGCCAGGTCTCTGACCTCCTCCCTATAGGCTGTCTCATCGTTGTCGGTGATCAAGCTTACCATTGTTGTGTCGTCAGCAACCTTAATGATGGTGTTGGAGTCGTGTTTGGCCACAGAGTCGTGGGTGAACAGGGAGTACAGGAGGGGACTAAGTACAGTCGTGGCCAAAAGTTTTGAGAATGACACAAATATTAATTTCCACAAAGTTTTCTGCTTCAGTGTCTTCAGATATTTTTGTCAGATGTTACTATGGAATACTGAAGTATCATTATAAGCATTTCAAAAGTGTCAAAGGCTTTTATTGACAATTACATGAAGTTGATGCAGAGAGTCAATATTTGCAGTGTTGACCCTTCTTTTTCAAGACCTCTGCAATCCGCCCTGGCAGGCTGTCAATTAACTTCTGGGCCACATCCTGACTGATGGCAGCCCATTCTTGCATAATCAATGCTTGGAGTTTGTCAGAATTTGTGGGTTTTTGTTTGTCCACCCGCCTCTTGAGGATTGACCACAAGATCTCAATGGGATTAAGGTCTGGGGAGTTTCCTGCCATGGACCAAAATATCAATGTTTTGTTCCCCAAGCCACTTCTTTATCACTTTTGCCTTATGGCAAGGTGCTCCATCATGCTGGAAAAGGCATTGTTCGTCACCAAACTGTTCCTGGATGGTTGGAGAAGTTGCTCTCGAGGATGTGTTGGTACCATTCTTTATTCTGGCTGTGTTCTTAGGCAAAATTGTGAGTGAAGCCCACTCCCTTGGCTGAGAAGTAACCCCACACATGAATGGTCTCAGGATGTTTTACTGTTGGCATGACACAGGACGGATGTTAGCGCTCACCTTGTCTTCTACGGTCAGCTTTTTTCCGGATGCCCCAAACAATCGGAAAGGGGATTCACCAGAGAAAATGACTTTCCCCCAGTCATCAGCAGTCCAATCCCTGTACCTTTTGCAGAATATCAGTCTGTCCCTGATGTTTTTCCTGGAGAGAAGTGGCTTCTTTGCTGCCCTTCTTGCACAGGCCATCCTTCAAAAGTCTTCGCCTCACTGTGCGTGCAGATGCACTCACACCTGCATGCTGCCATTCTGCAGCAAGCTCTGTACTGGTGGTGCCCCAATCCCGCAGCTGAATCAACTTTAGGAGACGGTCCTGGTGCTTGCTGGACTTTCTTGGGCGCCCTGAAGTCTTCTTCACAACAATTGAACCGCTCTCCTTGAAGTTCTTGATGATCCGATAAATGGTTGATTTAGGTGCAATCTTACTGGCAGCAATATCCTTGCCTGTGAAGCCCTTTTTGTGCAAAGCAATGATGACGGCACGTGTTTCCTTGCAGTTAACCATGATTGGCAGAGGAAGAACAATGATTCCAATCACCACCTTCCTTTTGAAGCTTCCAGTCTGTTATTCGATCTCAATCAGCATGACAGAGTAATCTCCAGCCTTGTCCTCGTCAACACTCACACCGTGTTAACGAGAGAATCACTGACATGATGTCAGCTGGTCCTTTTGTGGCAGGGCTGAAATGCAGTGGAAATGTTTTTGGGGGATTCAGTTCATTTGCATTGCAAAGAGGGACTTTGCAATTAATTTCAATTCATCTGATCACTCTTTATAACATTCTGGAGTATATGCAAATTGCCATCATACAAACTGAGGCAGCAGACTTTGTGAAAATATTTGTGTCATTCTCCAAACTTTTGGCCACGACTGTACACACCTCTGAGGGGCCCCAGTGTTGAGGATCAGCGTGGCAGACGTATTGTTGTCTACTCTTACTACCTGGGGGCAGCCCGGTCAGGATTTCCAGGATCCAGTTGAAGAGGGAGGTGTTTAGTCACAGGGTCCTTAGCTTAGTGATGAGCTTCGTGTGCACTATGGTGTTGAACACTGAGCTGTAGTCAATGAACAGCATTCTCACATAGGTGTTCCTTTAGTCCAGGTGGGAAATGGCAGTGTGGAGTGCGATTGAGATTGCGTCATCTGTGGATCTGTTAGGGCGGTAGAGAATTGGAGTGGGTATTGGGTATCTGGGAGGATGCTGTTGATGTGAGCCATTACCAGCCTTTCAAAGCACTTTATGGTTACCAATGTGAGTGCTACGGGGCGGTAATCATTTAGGCAGGTTACCTTCGCTTCCTTGGGCACAGGGACTATGGTGGTCTGCTTGAAACATGTAGGTATTACAGACTTGGTCAGGGAGAGGTTGAAAATGTCAGTGAAGACACTTGCCAGTTTAGCAATACATCCCTCCCTTTTACTGTGATGTCAAATGAGGGTCTTGAACCTCCCTATTTGTAACATTTATACCAATATTGGCTTAAAAATTAATACTTTACCTAATAGTATAATGTTGATTGACGGATTGTGGTTTTTCAGATCGCTTAACAATACAGTTTGCAGTTCAATCTGAACCCTGATATTATGACATGAAAACCATTCCTGGGCCTGGCTCCAAAAACGAGCCACCGATGGACAGTACCAGAAAAGATGCTCTATTGATTCCGTTTCCTCATGGCAGAGTCTGCACAGGACTGACTGTTCAATGCCTCTTATATATTGAGCATTCTTTTTGTAGCAAGTATTTTATACAACAGCTTCAATCGAAACAAATGGATTGATGTGTCAATTGTTGTTTTATCTACTGTACCAGTTCATAGACCCGATGCCAAGGTATTAGGACATCAAAGACCTGTTCTCAACTCACTGGAATTGTATGCGGCATTGAGGTCAAACCTTTTGAGTTGAAGTGAAACTGATATATTTATACTAATCATTCTCCCAGACCCTTACCAAGGAGTTGTCATGCCTACCTTCAGTCTCACACAATACAAGCAGCAGACCGTCTCAGCTGAAACCTGATCAAGCCTACACAGGTGTGTAGAGTAGACCCATTGGTGGCCTGGGAAACTCAAGACCTCTAGTTTATGAATGTTTCATTTCACCGCACCTCATGTCTGACAAACAGTTGCTAGCAGTCCAGTGCAAGTCCATCGCCACCATACACCTCACCAGGTAGGAAGAGGACTTAAACTGAGGACTTTGATACCATAAAGGAATAAGAAGGATAACTGCTGCATTAAATTAGGGAAGCCAGGTATTTATTTTGTCTCCTTGGATGATCATTTATTTTCTGTCAAAAGAGAGTTTCATGGTTTGACTGAGCGTGTTTTTTAATGGTTGTACTGGTATGAATCTAATTCCCCATTGTCCGCCCTCTTTCTCCAGCAGGTAATGGTGGTAGGATGTCTGAACCAAGGCAGCGCTCTCTGTCCACCTCTGGAGAGTCTCTGTATCAAGTGCTTGGGCTAGAAAAAGGCTGTACCCATGATGACATCAAGAAGTCCTACAGGTGGGAAATAAGGCACAAGCAATTCACATCTATCTATCTATCTATCTATCTATCTATCTATCTATCTATCTATCTATCTATCTATCTATCTATCTATCTATCTATCTATCTATCTATCTATCTTCATCTATTATCTATCTATCTATCTATCTATCTATCTATCTATCTATCTATCTATCTATCTATCTATCTATCTATCTATCTATCTACTCTATCTATCTATCTATCTATCTATCTATCTATCTATCTATCATCTCTCTATCTATCTATCTATATCTATCTATCTATCTATCTTTATCTATCTATCTATCTATCTATCTATAGAGGATTCAGAAAGTTTTCAGACCCTTGACTTTCTCCACATTTTGTTACGCTACAGTTATTCTAAAATCGATTAAATAAGTAAAAAATCCTCATCAATCGACACACAATACCCCATAATGACAAAGTGAAAACAAGTTTTTTTAAATGTTGCACATTTATTAAAATTAAAAAACAGAAATACCTTATTTACATAAGTATTCAGATCCTTTTCTATGAGACTTGAAATTGAGCTCAGATGCATCCTGTTTCCGTTGATCATCCTTGAGATGTTTCTACAACTTGAATGGAGTCCACCTGTGGTAAATTCAATTGATTGGACATGACTTGAAAAGGACACCACCTGTCTATATAAGGTCCCACAGTTGACAATGCATGTCAGAGCAAAAAAAAAGTCTAAGGAATTGTCCGTAGAGCTCCGAGACAGGATTGTGTCGAGGCACAGATCTGGGGAAGGGTACCAAAACATTTCTGCAGCATTGAAGGTCCCCAAGAACACAATGGCCTCCATCATTCTTAAATGGAAGAAGTTTGGAACCACCAAGACTCTTCCTAGAGCTGGCCACCCGGCCAAACTGAGCAATCGGGTGAGAAGGGCATTGGTCAGGGAGGTGACCAAGAACCCGATGGTCACTCTGACAGTTCCTTTGTGGAGATGGGAAAACTTTCCAGAAGGACAACCATCTCTGCAGCACTCCACGAGTCAGGCCTTTATGGTAGAGTGACCAGATGTAAGCCAATCTTCAGTAAAAGGCACATGCCAGCCAGTCTCCCAGTCCCAGGCAGGGACTGGGAGACTAGTCAGGATCGAGGGAAAGATGAATGGAGCAAAGTACAGAGAGATCCTGGGTGGAAACATGCTCCAGAGTGCTCAGGACCTCAGACTGGGGAGAAGATTGGAGAAGGTTCACCTTTCAACAGGACAATGACCCTAAACACACAGCAAAGACAATGCAGGAGTGGCTTCGGGACAAGTCTCTGAATGTCCTTGAGTGGCCCAGCAAGAGCCCAGACTTGAACTCGATTGAACATCTCTGYAGAGACCTGAAAATAGCAGTGCAGTGACTCTCCCCATCCAACCTAACAGAGCTTGAGAGGATCTGCAGAGAAGAATGGGAGAAACTCCCCAAATACAGGTGTGCCAAGCTTGTAGCGTCATACCCAAGAAGACTTGAGGCTGTAATCGCTGCCAGAGGTGCTTCAACAAAGTACTGAGAAAAGGGTCTGAATACTTACATATGTAAATGTGAAATGTACGTTTTTTATCTTTTATAAATTCGCAAAAATTTATACGAACCTGTTTTTGCTTTTGTCATTATGGGGTATTGTCTGTAGATTGATGAGGGGGGAAAAAACGATTCAAACAATTTTAGAATAAGGCTGTAACGTAACAACATTTGGAAAAGGTGAAGGGGTCTGAATACTTTCCTGAATGCACTGTATATCTATCCCATCTACTGTACATCACTATCATATCTATTATCTATCACTATCTACATCATCTATATCTATCACTATCTATATCAACTATATATATCACTATCTATCACATCTATGTCTATCACTATCTATCACATCTATATCTATCACATCTATATCATCACATCTATATCTATCACTATCTATATCTATCACTATCTATCACATCTATATCTATCACATTTATATCTATCACCATCTATCACATCCACGTGTATATCTATCAATCACATCTACATGTATATCTATCACTATCACATACTGTATACACTGACTATACCAAACATTAGGAACACCTTCCTAATATTGAGTTTCATCCCCCCCATTTGCCCTCAAAACAGCCTCAATTCGTCGGGGCATGGACTCTACAAGGTGTCGAAAGCATTCCACAAGGATGCTGACCCATGTTGACTCCATTCTTGGACCATTCTTGAAAAACACGGGTAACTGTTGACCTTGAAAAACCCAGCAGCATTGCCCTTCTTGACACAAACCGATGCGCCCGAACTGGCACCTACTACCATACCCCGTTCAAAGGCACTTCAATCTTTTGTCTTGGCCATTCACCCTTTGAATGGCACACATACAAAATCCATGTCTCAATTGTCTCAAGGCTAGATCCATGGCTAGATCCAGACAAACAAGTGTGTGTCTAGATAAGTCAAATAAATGACCATAATGAAATCCATAGAGAACAGAGCTGTATGGTAAACACTAAACAGACAATACAGCCTTTGTCTTTACACACCATCTCACCCAGTTTCTGAAACCACAAAGGAGAAATCCATATTTTTGTGTGTTCATTTATTTACTTTTGAATTCCTTTCAGAAAATTAGCTCTGAGGTACCACCCGGACAAGAACCCTGACAACCCAGAGACGGCAGAGAAATTCAAGGAGCTCAACAGCGCCAATTCCATTCTGTCAGACATCACCAAGAGAAACATTTATGACAGCTACGGCTCCCTTGGCCTTTATGTGGCCCAGCAGTTTGGAGAGGAGAATGTCAACACCTACTTCATGCTGTCTACCTGGTGGGCTAAGGTGAGCTTTCACAATCATATGGAATCCCTGGATTGTTTTATTGTGCATGGAGGGGAAAGATTGGTGCGAGCTGCTGCGCTTGTGTTTGAGTCTGTCTGCGTGAGTGCGTGCATGTTTTTGTGTTGTGTTAACCTATAGTATATCTCTCTCCTGTCAGGGTCTCTTTGCCTTGTGTGGCGTGATAACGGGGTGCTACTGCTGCTGCTGCCTGTGCTGCTGCTGTAACTGCTGCTGTGGGAAGCTGAAGCCCATGCACCCCGCAGAGGGAACAGACAGCTTTGTCTCCCCTGAAGACCTGGAGGAGGAGATCCGCCATGACAAGGAGGACTGGTGAGGGGACACAGTCAGTGGGTGAAGGACAACATAACAGAGACACATATCTACACACACACACACACACACACACACACACACACACACACACACACACACACACAGTTGAAGTCGGAAGTTTACATAAACTTAGGTTGGAGTCATTAAAACTCGTTTTTCAACCACTCCACAAATTTCTTGTTAACAAACTATAGTTTTGGCAAGTCGGTTAGGACATCTACTTTGTGCATGACACAAGTCATTTTTCCAACAATTGTTTACAGACAAGAGTATTTCACTTACAATTCACTGTATCACAATTCCAGTGGGTCAGAAGTTTACATATACTAAGTTGACTGTGCCTTTAAACAGCTTGAAAAATTCCAGAAGATTATMTCATGGCTTTAGATACTGGAGGAAACAGGTYCAAACGTATCTATAGCCATAGTAAAACGAGTCCTATATCAACATAACCTGAAAGGCCGCTCAGCAAGGAAGATGCCACTGCTCKAAAACCGCAATAAAAAAGCCAGACTACGGTTTGCAACTGCACATGGGGACAAATATCGTACTTTTTGGAGAAATGTCCTCTGGTCTGATGAAACAAAAATAGAACTGTTTGGCCATAATGACCATCGTTATGTTTGAAGGATAAACGGGGAGGCTTGCAAGCCGAAGAACACCATCCCAACCGTGAAGCACGGGGGTGGCAGCATCATGTTGTGGGGGTGCTTTGCTGCAGGAGGGACTGGTGCACTTCACAAAATAGATGTCATCATGAGGGGAAAAAATGATGTGGATATATTGAAGCAACATCTCAAGACATCAGTCAGGAAGTTACAGCTTGGTCCAAATGGACAAAGACCCCAAGCATACTTTCAAAGTTGTGGCAAAATGGCTTAAGGACAACAAAGTCAAGGTATTGGAGTGGCCATCACAAAGCCCTGACCTCAATCGTATAGAACTTTGTGTGGGCAGAACTGAAAAAGCGTGTGCGAGCATGGAGGCCTACAAACCTGACTCAGTCACACCAGCTCTGTCAGGAGGAATGGGACAAAATTTGTGGAAGGCTACCCGAAACGTTTGACCAAAGTTTGGCTACCCGAAACGTTTGGCTACCCGAAACGTTTGACCAAAGTTAAACAATTTAAAGGCAATGCTACCAAATACTAATTGAGTGTATGTAAACTTCTGACCCACTGGGAATGTGATGAAAGAAATAAAAGCTTAAATAAATCATTCTCTCTACTATTATTCTGACATTTCACATTCTTAAAGTAAAGTGGTGATCCTAACTGACCTAAGACAGGTAATTTTTACTAGGATTAAATGTCAAGAATTGTGAAAAACMGAGTTTAAATGTATTTGGCTAAGGTGTATGTAAACTTCCGACTTCAACTGTACTAGCATGTTATCAGATACCCATAGACTTCCACACTTTGCGCTAACGCTAGTTAGCATTGGATCGTGAAACTACCTCTAACTTCCTTCATACTGGGACATACAAATGGTATCCACGAGTTCATCTGACTCTGGGGAAGTAGATAAAGGGCCTCATTTGACAAAATACGAAGTATCCCTTTAAGAAACACATAGGCTACTCTTGCCCTACGATTTCAACAGCACAATATTTATATAACATCCATGTTAGAAAAAAGATCCTTGCTTAAAAATTCACTGTTTTACTTTGAATGGTAGTTAGAGGTTTATTACATGTTTACAAATGTGTGGTAAGCAGTGTAGACAGATAAATAGCTAATTGTTTCTGCCAACGCATCAATTATGAGAAGTTGATGGGCAAATTTGTACAATGAGTTCATGTCTCTGGAGATTCAAGAACAAGTAGTTGTGATGGCTTTGCGTTGATGTGATACATCATCTTTGTGCKATTCAGAAACATTTCTTATAACATCTTGGTAGAATAATAGAAGATCAAATCATTTCTAAACATACCTTTACATCTTCTGCAAACAACAAACAAACTAACTATACCGTTAAGTAGTGAAAGCAAAGTGTAACATCAATGAATGGAACGAGAGAAAATACAACAATAAGATTGACAAAGGTATCTATGTTGATCATTTGATATTGTAGGGAATTTTAGTGTCATTATTCACAATGTTGTTGTGTAATCCTAGATGTGGACACTCCGGTTGTGCACCAGCCAACTAATGCCAGTGAAAAGACACAGTTGATTGGGGATGGCCACCGAAGCTACACCTGAACCTGGACATCTACAAACCGTAGAGAGGCACTAGACTACATAAACACTACACAGTCCATTTCTATGTCAATGGATGTTCCCACACTCTAACGTCATTACATTCTCTGTAAATAAGTGCTTTTGGTTGTTTTTTTGTTTTTTTAAATCTTGATTTCTGTTTTCATTGGAGGTAGTTGATGTCATTGTTCTCCTGCAAACTAAATCCATCATCTCCTTTCACTTACCTAAACACTCTGGAGTGCATTGGCTTCACTTGTCACATAGTACAAATAGCTCAGTGTGTAAATATTAGAGTATGTGTATGTATAAAAATAGAACAAAAGTATTTTGTTGAAAATAAATGTATGATTTGATCTGTCTATACAGTCAACATGAAATGGTATCTGATTTATTGGTATGAGTGTATATATATAGGGTATATTTGTTTTAATGCTGTAGGCTGATGACAGGTTCAGAATCAATGTGTGTCTGGGGCATTGCTTACAGTATCAGCATAGCGTAATGTATTCAAGGTCACATACTGGTATTTGCTTTTAAAATTAGGTGACCAATGTTTCGCAATAGATTATGTTTGTCATTGGGATATGGACTGGCGTCTTTTGACATTGATCGCAATCATTTCACAGATGTAGGCCAACTTGAATGTTTTCTACAAAAGCATTATTGCATTATAGGGCAATTATTGTTTATTGATTAACAACTCTAAACTAAACGGAGTTATAGCCCACTATTGTTCAAGAGTCAGAGCAGTGACTTGCCATCGTGAGTTTGTTTGAAAGGCTCTGTCCGGGGGGAAGTCTAGGTACAGATCTAGGATCAGCTTCCCCTCCCCCAATCCTAACCTTAACTATTAGTGGGGGAAATGCAAAACTGACCCAAGATCACTGTCTAGGGGCAACTTCAGCCCACTCTGTTTGATAGAGGTATGGGCTTACCCCTTCCTGTTTCAGAGGTGGTAACAGCTGGACCCCCTAACCCTTCTCGTGACATTTTCATATATGGGCAAGTAAGCATGGCAACCCTTGACGTGGGGGTTTCTAAAAACAGCCTGTGACACTCAGTGGATTGCCAGCTAGGGAGCAATGCGACCCGGTCGAAGGAACTTTGAGGACAGCAACGAGCGCCTAAGCAGGCCCAGTGACTCTGCATTGTTCTAAAGGAGTAGACATCTTTAATCTTTGCCAAGTCAGTTCTTTAGGGATTGAGGGACCGTTGGGGGACTGTTTGTTGGTATCCCTAAAGACAGCAGTAGTGGTTTTGTTTTTCCACTGTGCAATGAATATATCTCTGGGGTATCCACATTCCACAAAGCAAGACAGCACCATGGACAGCTTGGAGAAACAACTAATTTGCCCCATCTGTTTGGAGATGTTTACCAAACCGGTGGTGATTCTCCCTTGTCAACACAACCTTTGTCGAAAATGTGCCCAAGATATTTTCCAGGTAGGTTGGTTATTTTACAGCTGAACTTTTAACCTTTAACCTTTACTGCTCTCTCTTAAAGGTTTATCCATTCATATACATTACATGTACAGAATTCTGACATTGTAGTGAAGGTATTGCTCATCCTTTAATTGTCAGTATTCAATTACCACTTATTCCATAATTCTGAAAAGAAACAACGTGTTTCCTCTTGACCCATGCCATTCCAGAATCAACTAACACACATTTTAACCAGTAAACAACGCAAATACTACTAACCAATATTAGACAACGGTAGGCCTATATTTAAACATTTCCACTGGCTTTATCGAACGCCATTGATACACTGATGTCCTGTGTAGGCCTCAAACCCTTATTTATCGACCAGAGGAACCACGGTATCTTCAGGGGGACGTTTCCGCTGCCCGTCCTGCCGACATGAGGTGGTCCTGGACAGACATGGAGTCTATGGCCTGCAGAGGAACCTGCTGGTGGAGAATATCATTGACATGTACAAACAAGAACAGGAGTCCTCAAGGTGAGACAATAAATGCCTAAAAGAAGACAGCAGGCCTAAGACAATTGGTCTGAGACAGACAGAATATCATTGATATGTACAAACAGGAGTCCTCAAGGTGAGACACTACAGGCCTATTTAAAAAGATTGGCAGACAATTTAGTCCGAGGCACGCAGCAGCAGTCCTATGTATATCTGGCCAATTAGACAAACAGCAAACCCTCACACCAACAAATCTGGACATCAAGAAGACTACATACTATCCTGAACAACATATAGAATGAATCGGAAAACTACTGATGAGAAATGGAAAATTGAAGCAGAATATATATTTGTTTTTTTCATTGTGAAATTGGGTTTTACTCATGGGTGGCTGGACATATTGCCCATTAGTTAGATTTTGTTTTTATAATGTAGGCCAGTGAGGCAGCAGTGAGTTAAGAGAGTTCTATTTTTATTCCAATTTGAGCCGCACTACATTCTCTAGACATCAATATAGTATTTAGTCTGCTTTTAAGAGAGATAGACAGTACACAAGTAGTTGACAAAAATAGTTGACGTAGGAAAACCCAATGTTTTTAAAATACAACTTCTGTCATTAACTATCCATAGTAGATTATCTGCAACAGCTACATGTAAATTCACTTAACTACATCCTAATAAACCAAAACAGTAGATCTCTGAAAAGACGCCATCTGCTCCTGCCTTTTTAGCATATCATTTTTGCACAATCAATTTAAAGTTCTTGAGTAGATTACCGGGACAAGACAAATACAATTTTCACATGGACCTTTTGCTTGAATCTGGGAGCCAAGTGCAGAATGCGTTTTAGCCACAGTGGTGTGATAGGCTCATCAAGCAACTGTGGATTAGGCCTACGTTACGCAAGTGGACTATTAAAAACAGTTATTCAAAATGTTAGCATACTCTTGGTTGCCAAATAAACATAAATGATGGCTATTCTGAAATGCTAACATTCCATGAGGAGAAAGTATGTTTGTCTGTACTACATTTGTTCACTTACTTTGATCTTATAATATTATGGCTTGAACATTTTAGGCACTGTGGACACAAAGGTGTTTTTGTGACTTGCCAGTGTGACCGACATTACTGTGCTCGATTAACAGTACAGCTTCCTCGCTCACAAACTCTCACTGGTAACTCGATTTTTGAAAAAGGTCACCAGGAAGTCTGTGTCCAATGTGTGGTGTAAACAGGATCCCCAAAGTATAACTGTCACCTGTTCTGTAGCAGCAAGCCTGAGCCTGAGCCTGCCAAGTGTGACCAGCCCATGTGTGAGGAGCATGAGGGTGAGAAGATCAACATCTACTGTGTGACGTGTGGCGTGCCCACCTGCTCTCTCTGCAAGGTGTTCGGAGCCCACAAAGACTGTGATGTGGCCCCACTCAACACTATATTCAATAAGCAAAAGGTTAACTGTTTATTTATTACATTCTATATCTGTATTATTTCCTTTGTCTGAATGATGCTCTTACAGGTATATCAAATCTGAAGTCAAACTGCCCCTTTTTCTAATGACAGAGTCTCAGAGTTGGATGCATAAATGTCATTTAAAAAAAAAAGTATATGCATGGACCTCTCAGTGTGCTGTGTATGGTGTGTGTGAAGTGTGTGTGTGGGTGACGATGTGTGTGTGTAGTGTGGTGTTGTGGTGTGTGTGTGTGGTGTCGATGTGTGGTGATGGTGTAGTGTGTTGTGGGTGTGTGTGGGTGTGTTTGTGGTGTTTTTTTTGTGTGTGATGTGTTGTGTGTGTGTGTGTGTGTGTGTGGGTGTGTGTGTGTGTGTGTGTGTGCTGTGTGTTGTTTTGTTCCAGACTGAGTTGACTGGAACAATACTGACGTGTATAGCCATGTAGTGGGAAACAACGACAGGGATGCAAGGGCGTTGCATGAGTCAACTGGATGAGACCTGTAAGACCGTTGAGGGAAAGCCTTCAACCTTTTGGTCCTTTCTTTATGTGGTCGTCTATAACAGTTATTTTCACATTGATCAAACTTCAACAATATGGATGGTAAAAATGTATGCTTAATTTTTATGCGCCCTCATTTTTGCTACTGACAATACCATATGACCTAGTTATTTGTCAGTTTAACCTTACAGTACAATCATGGCGGTCTAACAGGAGGAATGCAGGAGGCAGAAAATCCCAAAGTGTGTGAAAGGTTCGCATCACCTTTATGGCCCGTCCTGGAGGAGCGGAAAGAGACATGACCCTGGAGATCAAACGCAGAGCAACAGAGAAAACTGGACTATCTAAACGCCTCATGAGGAAGGTTTATAGAGAGCACCTGGAGAACATGGCAAAGATCGTGGAGACAGGGATACAGACAATGGAGGAGTCAGAGATGGCTACTTTCCTGCAGGTGATGAAAAACATACTTTTTGTCCAGAAAGGACAAATTACTACCACATAAAATAGCCATGTAAGCATCTGAAATTCTGTGTCAGTGATAAATCAATATCATAATTGGTTATGTACCATGTTAGAATAAAAAGTGTAACATGTTATTACAAACATGTTGCGCAATGTCTTCCGAGATGTTTTCTCAGAAGACATGTTGTGCAATGTCTACATCAGAGTTTTCTGAGAAGTAATTCCTTTCTCATCTTTGCTCCCACAGACTGCAAAGCCTCTTCTACAAAAGTGAGTACACATACCCTTTTTTCCAGTTTCAGACTATAGTTCTGGTCCTCAGAAACTACAGTGTAACTGTGATCTCTCTCTCGGTCTACCAGCCTCATTGCAGGCACTAACATCTCCCACCTGGACAAAGTGGAGCGTGGCTATGACAACATGGATCACTACACAGCTAACTTTGAGCGGGAGAGGAGGGTACTGCTCACTATAGACTTTGTGAAAGGTGGGGAGTATTGAGTATTGAGTGTGACGTTGGCATTTCAATGTTCTTTCACAATGTCCAAAATCACTTCTTCCAGTCCCACAAAAGAAACTATGCAAATAACAATTTCAAGATCAATGTAAAACTGAAGTAAAATTAAACAATTTACTATTTTTGTATTTTGAATTCTTGGTTGTTGTTCAGATGTTGAAGAAGATGAAGAATTTGAAGATGGAGAAGAGGAAGTAGAATTGAGGCGGATGACAGGGGCGACCCGTACAGATGTCTCCCCCTCTGCTGCAGGACCCTCTGTCGTTAAGGCCAACCCTCCACAGCCCCAGCAGCAGATAGCACCCCCACCCCTTCCTCAGAGACCTATTGAGACCCTAGGTGTCATGGCTACCCTGGCCAACCCACAGGGCCCCGCCCGTGCCACAACCCCAGTACAATTCCCATCCCTAACCCCAACACCAACTGCCACCGCACAGGCCAGCCCAGTCCACTTCCCAACCCCAACCACAACCCCTGTTCAGTTCCCAAACACAAATCTGGTTAACTTCCCATCAGCGGAGCCACCGACACAGGTGAGAGGAGCGTCTATGATACACTACAGCCTAGCCGTGAAATTGACTGAAAATGTCTATAATACATGATAGAATAATAACTCATGATCCCTGGCTAACTCCATCCCAGCAGCTGTCTAGTGCAGTGACAGTCAAGGTCACATTTGAGTTCACAAACCATATGGATATTTTTAAGTATAAAATGAAAATTATTATTGCTTGGCTTTTATCTCCCGCCCTCTGTATGTGGTTATTGAAACCAGTCAATATCCAATCTGTATCAGAATAGTTCAGTCATTGTTTAAAGCAGCTGTGCTCTGCTCAACTCAGAGTGGGCCTGCATGGGACCTGGCCTGTGTTACGGCAGTGGCTTTCACCTCAGCAGGAGGCTTTAATGATGAGACACCTGCCTGCTCTCTGGTTGCCGTAGCCCTGCGTGTGTTAGGGGTGAAGCAGGGAGGGGGACGCTGCTGTTTTCATAGGGATAATTATCAACCACTCTGTTACATGTCATCACCATTGAGTTTCATGTAGCATGTGGAGTGCTAATTTGAATGAGCATAGAGTTTACACCAACATAATCATGTGGATTCAATGGAAAGGGAAAAACCACCTGGAACAGTTTGTATTCATTCCAGAGGGAAAAAATGAATGGCCTACAGATTCATAGAGGCGTTTACCAGAAAGGGTCTTCGTGTGTGTGGTGTGTGTGGTGTGTGTGTGTGTGTGTGTGTGTGTGTGTGTGTGTGTGTGTGTGTGTGTGTGTGTGTGTGTGTGTGTGTGTGTGTGTGTGTGTGTGTGTGTGTGTGTGTGTGTGTGTGTGTGTGTGTGGTGTGTGTGTGGTGTGTGTGTGTGTGTGTGTGTGTGTGTGTGTGTGTGTGTGTGTGTGTGTGTGTGTGTGTGCGTGGCATGTGCATAACCTAAAATCATCACTTGCATAACCTAAAATCATCTTGCTTACAAAAACTCTTATAATCCTGAAGAAATAAAGCTTGGTTGTTTTGTTTCCTCACAGGAAGTGGCTTTCTGTGTCACAGTTGTGGCTTTGTCTATTTTACTGCATCAGCTTTGGAGTCTGATAAAGTCTACCATTAGGATATGTTTATTTCTTCATTTGTGAACTGACTAATACTTAAGCACTCAGTCTATCACACTTAAAAGGTTACCCGCTTTAAATTGAAAACATGAGAAGTTTCAATTTAGTAGATTTTCAGGTCAAATTGCTGACTGATCTTGTATACTCTGAGGTTATTGTATGGATGTGGATATGGTAATTCAGGACATCATATTGATTGATACAGGACATATTGTGGGTGTGAGCAGGTGGGTATTAGTGTGGTGAGATAAATATGGTATACATTTCTTTTTATGTTAGAGTTATTTTGTATTTGGTATCTCAAAGAAGCTCTTTAGACTCTACAAAATATTTGATTTCCTTGTGTTAAATTAGTGCTTTGGAATATGTAAGCAACAATATTTTCTGTTGAGGCATGTCAGAATTCCTCCTTCATTTGACTTCTAATTTTGCATGGACCTTAAGGACATGCTACAGATAACATAAATATTTCTTTATATTCTCTCTAAATTATACTTGACTTATTCAGTATGCATTGCGAGTTTTAATTTGATCCCATTTACAAACCCAATTCTGAACAATTTATACAACGAGTAGCTTTGCAATAGTTTGAGGGGACCTCTAATGTTTTTGCTCTTTGTTTTTCACAGATGACTTCTGATACGGCATCAAGTCAGCAAAACACAGATGACAAAGATGGAACCAAACACGTCTTCTCCTTTTCTTGGCTGAACAACCAGAAGTAGCTGTTAATTTTACCTCAAGACTATGACATTGTTGTAATACTAGGTATTGTTTTGGTTGAGTCAGCATCCCGCTGCAGGCACGGTTTAAATAATTACTATGTTACCGTTATATAACTGTAATTTATCTGTAAATCCTCTCTAGCATTTCTATACTACCGTAAAAACAAATGTCATTGGGCAGATTTCTGGCTTGAGAAAGCCGTGCGTAATTTGGCACACCTTTTGGCAATAGATTTACGCGTGAGTCAGAAAAACGTCTCAATGTATCAAGACACTCAATTTAGTCTACACAGCAATGAAGCAATGAATATAACTTTGGAAACTTTTTTTATTACAAATATAAATATCAGACATTCTCTTGCACAACAAATATGATTGGTTGCTGATAGTCATATGATAGGCCTATTTTATTATCAAACTTGAAGCAGTTGTACAATGAGAGGGAATTCCAGAGAGAGAAGATGAATGTTTGGACAATATATACAAAATACGTTATGCTTGAATACAAGTTAAGAACATTAAAGGATATTTGTGTTCACCATTTCAACTGGCCTTGCCTATTTCTCATCACACAATGTAATAACTACAAAGCGAATTACAACTCGATTTTACAAATCAATACAAAATAATAACTGAAAGAACGAAAGTTAACCAATTCAAGAGTAAAACAAAAATGGAATAGTAACGTAGAGTTTATGTAAGATGTACACAACTTATTTGGTAAATGTATTTCTAACACTTTCATTTCCCGAATATGTCCATCATTTTCCGGTTACTATATGCCTGCTGAACTAATTGCTCGTCTCGAGCCATTTCTAGAACTTCCCTCAGCAGATGGAACGTCAGGTCCAATGAGATCGGTGGCTCTTCGCCCGGCCAGGTCCTCTTTCCTCTCTCCATGGAATCATCCATCTGGTTAGCGTAGCTGTTCAGAAACCGATTGCTGTTACCGACTTTACCTTGCAGAAGACGCTGCGTAAACTGAAGTAAAGCCCTGTTGACCGTTGTTGACCGCGCAGCAGCTCCAGGAGATGTATTCGACAATGAGGACTGGGGCGAATTTTGATTGGAGTTGTCAAGCCGAATGAAGTACTCCTCTCCTAGTCGCAGAAGAATAGGGAGTTGCTGTTGCAGCTCTGCCTGAAGATTGTGGAATGAATCAAGTGCTCCGGGGGTTTCAATAGCTCTACATTCATAGCGGGGTTGGAAGGCACCAAGTAGAGCCACAGCGGAAACGAAGACATTCAACTTCATCTCAGGAGATTAGGATGAATCTGAGAATTAAATATAGCCTCATTTTCTCATGTTCATAATCACAATTAAATTAATTAAAGTGAAGATACATGTTGAGTAGCCTAGGATGTGGGTGACACTTTGACACATTTATTTTATTTTATCTGTATTGTATTTGCATTTATTGCCATTTGAAATCGAAAAACTAAATAAAAGCAGTTGCTTATGTTGTAATTGCTTATTTAATTACAATATTGTATTATTAACCTTTATGTTAACTATTACCACCTCATTGAATAATAGTTAATAGTGTATGAATCAACAGTTAAGTACTACAATTTATAGTAACTAGGATACATTTCTATCAATAATAAAATTATCTGCACACAACACCACAATTACTTCCCTAAAAGAAACAAACAATTCAAGTTTTTGTCAAATACCTGAGTTTAACTGTGACAGAAGATGTTCCTCTGAAGTTGTAACAAAAATTATATCCTATTCTACAGTTATTTTGCCTTCCAATGAGCCTGTAATAGTGCGTTTAAAAAAAAAAAGCATCGAAACAACACTTATATATCATAGACCTGAGGCCATGTCATCATGCTCTGACATGATGGTCTGCGCAAGCAGAGGCATCATGCCCGTAGGGGGCACAGTGGCATGTGCCCACTCATATTTGTCCTGTAAAAAATACAAATACAATATTTTTTTAATGTATTTTTTATTTTTGTTGTTTGTCTGTAATACTACTAGCCACCTAGCAATTTTATGAAGTTGGCTTTAGCTAGCCTAGATAGGTTACCAATCTCCCAACCTCATAACTACTAAGAAGCCATTTCAGGCTATCAATCAAGTTAGAGTAGCTAGCTTGTCTAACTATCTTAGCTATCATGCCTGCTAGCAAGGTTGGTAGTCAGGAGGATATAGACAGCTCAAGACATGCAGAAAAATAAACATATCTTTGTTTAAACATAGAATTAAGCATAATGACCATGGCTCTAGATTGCAGGAAAAAGCTGTTTCAGGTGTTTGAAAWWTMTTCCAATTGATGGCCGGGGCCTAGCCCCCCTGGACCACCCCCCAGCCATCCTCACGTATGTGTCCCCTTCAATTTTTGGGGTGCATGACGCTCCTGTGCCAAAGCGCTAATATAAAGAAGACAAGGCAACACCAGAATATGAATGGGGAGCCTCCCTCAGTCCACAGTGGGGTTAATATCAGATGAGTCAAACAGTAGGTCTAATTGTGATGTGTTGTTTTCCGAAATCTAGAGTGCCATTGTTCAACTAACTATGGATGTGGCCTTGTTCCTGCATTAATTAATAAATTAATGAATTAATGTTATGGACAGTGGTACAGGGTCAATAGTAAAATACAATCTTCATCATCTTCACCACCACCACCACCACCACGCTCTAGTAAGAGTCAACCAAACATCATACATTGGATGTCATGAATGTACATTTTCCCCCACAATAAAGTAAGGAATTTATTTTTAATTGGCTGCAGAGATCGATCAGAAATATTGTCTTTGCCCAATATTGTTTGATTCAAAATGGGTACCAAGTACCACTGTTATATTTAAACAACATGCAGTTTGGAAAGGGTCAACACAACGGCAAACGTCCAGATACACTTACCTGCCTGCCAAACTGGCAAAAGAGGTGGGTGGCCTGCACTTATGGAACACAGGAAAGACACCTGTGACCTTTTCCAACAGAAATTACTTGGATTGAATCACTAACATTTCAGACAGGACGACCTGAAATAGCAGAACAGATTACAAGGGAGAAGTAGCATTTCTGAGGGAGAAAATATGATATATATTTCACAAAATCATATTATTGCCCAGAGTAGGTTATGAATATAGTTCATTCATATACTATATAATGAAAGATATGAACTTGTAAGGCGTGCGTCCTGGCAGAAGAGAAGTCAGGCGCAGGAGAGCAAAGAATGTGTTACAACGGTGCAGTTTAATGATAAAAATCACAGTGAAAAAAAACCATATAAACAATGGGACAAAAACCCCAGACATAACGTGCACAAGCACTTACAATAAACAATACCGGACAAGGACATGTGGGGAACAGAGGGTTAAATACACAACATGTAATTGATGGAATTGAAACCAGGTGTGTGGGAAGACAAGACAAATGGAAAATGAAAGGTGGATCGGCGATGGCTAGAAGACCGGTGACGTCGACCGCCGAACGTCGCCCGAACAAGGAGAGGCACCGACTTCATAGGAAGTCGTGACAGTACCCCCCCCCGCGCCCCCGCTTGACGCGCGGCTCCAGCGGCGCGTCGACACCGGCCTCGGGACGACCCGGAAGGGCAAGGCGCAGGGCGATCCGGACGAAGATGGTGGAACTCCTGCAGCATTAAGGGTCAACACGTCCAAGACCGGAAACCCAGCACCTTTCCTCCCGGCCCCTCGCCCGACACCTCGAATCCAGTATGGAGCGAACAGAGTACGCCGGAGCCCCCTCGATGTCCAGAGGGGGCGGAGGAACTCCCGCACCTCAGCTCCTGGAGCGGGCCAGCCACCACCGGCCTGAGGAGAGACACATGGAACGAGGGTTAATACGGTAATCGGGGGAAGCTGTAACCTATAACAAACCTCGTTCAGTCTCCTCAGGACTTTAAATGGCCCCACAAACCACGGACCCAGCTTCCGGCAGGGCAGGCGGAGGGGCAGGTTTCGGGTCGAGAGCCAGACCCGAACACGGGGCCTCACTGCGAACACCGGGGCCTCACTGCGGTGGCGGGCTGCGTTCTCCTTTTGGCGCAGCGCGGCCCGCTGACGGTGAACACGGACAGCTTCCCATGTCTCCTCCGCCACCTGAACCAGTCGTCCACCGCAGGAGCTTCCGGTCTGACTCTGATGCCAAGGTGCAGAAACGCGCTGGTACCCCAGTACGCACTGGAAGGAGAGAGGTTAGTGGAGGAGTGGCGAAGCGAGTTCTGTGCCATCTCGGCCCAGGGCACGAACGCCGCCCACCCCCGGCCGGTCCTGGCAATAGGACAGCAGAACCTGCCCAAATCCTGGTTTACTCTCTCCACCTACCCATTACTCTCGTGGTGAACCCTGAAGTAAGCCTGATCGAGACCCCCAGACGTTCCATGAACGCCTTCCAGACCCTAGACGTGAATTGGGACCTCGATCAAACACTATATCCTCAGGCACCTGTAGTGCCGGAAGACGTGCGTAAACAAGGCCTAGGCAGTGTGTAGGGCCGTAGAAAGACCGGGCAGAGGGAGGAGACGACAGGACTTCGAGAACCAATCCACAACGAACAGGATCGCGGTGTTACCCTGTGGGGGGGGGGTCGGTTAGAAAATCCACCGACAGGTGCGACCAAGGCCGTTGTGGAACGGATAAGGGGTGTAGCTTCCCTCTGAGCAGGTGCCTAGGAGTCTTACACTGAGCGCACACCGAGCAGGAGGAAACATAAACCCTCACGTCCTTAGCCAAGGTAGGCCACCAGTACCTCCCGCTAAAACAGCGCACTGTCCGACCGATCCCAGGATGACCAGAGAAGGGTGACATGTGGGCCCAATAGATCAACCGGTCATGAACAGCAGACGGGACTTACAGACGCCCAGCGGGACACTGGACGGGAGCGGGCTCTGCATGTAACGCCTGCTCAATGTCCGCGTTCAGCTCACACACTACCAGCGCCACCAGGCAGGAGGCGGGGAGTATGGGAGTAGGATCCATGGGCCGCTCCTCTGTGTCATACAGCCGGGACAATGCGTCTGCCTTCACGTTCTGGGAGCCTGGTCTGTAGGAAAGGGTAAACACAAAACGGGTGAAAAACATGGCACACCTTGCCAGGCGAGGGTTCAATCTCCTGTGTGAGGGTGACATTTGAATGAACTGGTCTGTAAGACCTTTCATGCATCCCTTCAAGAGCAAAGTTTCCTAAAATGTTCTTAGCACTAAGATCCTAATTAGAGCTGTTGAAGGATTCTCTTCCCACAACACATACTGTAAGTCCAGGTTGTGTCCCAAATGGCACCGTATAGTCCACTACTTTCAACTAGGGCCCATGGCGCTCTGGTCAAACATATTGCACTTTAATAGGAAATAGAGTGCTATTTGGGTTGAATTGCAATATTCATATTGTATCAGACTATTGATTCAGCAATTACAGTCATATTGGCTCAATTGGGAACAAGACCAAGACATACAAACAGCTGTTTAAACAAAATGTTCCACTAGATCCAGGAAAATAAATAGACAGGAATACCATTAAGGTAATACATGAATATGAGTGTTTCCAATTCATCATCTCTGCTTTCTCCACTCAGCTTTTCAAGACACAATGTTTCCCTCCCTACAACTTTCCACTCCCCTATCAGAATCGTAATCAMCTCCTTAGTTGCTGGACCGCCACTGGGCACAGATGGGGGAATGGATTTGTACGCTGTCCAATATTTATGTGTAACTATTTATGATAACAAGATAGATACAACATGTATTTTTGGTATCTCTTATCCTCGTACTACATTCACAAACAGCTTTTCAAACACCTGCTTCATAGTGTGAGATTGAACAATATAAGGGGATGTGTTCTTTTGCTTTGTGCTGATGTGGGATTACACATAGATTTTATGCTAAATTTAAGGGCATGGTCAGAATAGAGAAAATGTTCTGGTTAAAATCAATTAGTCTTTTGTATGTGCCTCATTCATTTTGAAGTTCCCTTTTGAAGGGTAAAATTTGGATGTCTCAGGAAGGTGTGTAAACCTACTTTGACCTTTTAGTCGGGAGTCTGATTCACATGCACAAACCACAGGTTCCTGATGTTGGTAAATTGATGCAGTGGTTTCCTAAGGTTCCTTATCCAAAAAACCCAATGAACAAGACATGTCAACCAGCACCACAACATGGTGGGTAAAAACAAACACACTCTGGGAAATAATTTCTCTGGTATATTCTTTAATATTAGCTACGCCAAATGACGTCTCTCAAAATGTAAGATAATTGCTGTCTTAAAAAGTCTTAAAAAGTCCAGATGATTACGGCTCATATTTTTTTCTATGTCTTTTTTATTTATTTGAGCTTAATAATTGCATTCCAAGGGTGGCCGTGGCAGTCACGGGAAAACACAGGGTGTATCCCAAATGGCACCCTAGTGTGCTACTTTTGACCAAGGCCCATGAGTAGTGCACTATATATATGGAATAGGGTACCATATGGGACTAAACCATAAACGTACATTTACGTCATCACCAGGGGTTGGTGCCCTCTGGGCCGAATCCTAAGAGTGGAACCAGCTAACGATGTAGCCAGGAGGCACCCTGACAGTTAAGGTTATTGGTGAGAGAAGACTGCTCATTTCTCTGTCATTGCCCTCCTGATAATGCTCTGGTATACACACACACACACACGCACGCACGCACGCACGCACGCACACCACACACACACACACACACACACACACACTGAGTGACACGGAAGGTCACATTTGTTGTGTCATTCTATTGACCAGTAGGAATCCTTATGTTGACTACCTCACTGACATTGTCACTCTGTCTGTGGGGTCATGTCCAAGAGACTCAGGATGCGTCCCAAATGGCACCCTATTCCCTATATAGTGCACTACTTTTGACCAGAGCCACCCTATGGGACATTTTTAGTATTATGTACTGTACATCGGATGGAATATTCAATTTAAATACAAGATTTGAATTACCTGGTGGGTGAAGAACTGGTAGAAGACTCTTCTAGTGTCCATTTGTCCATCAGACAGAGGTGGGATCAAGTCCCTATTATTTGAGTAAGTCTCAAGTCACAAGGTTCGAGTCTCAAGTCGAGTCCTAAGTAGAACAGGTCAAGACTGGAGTCAAGTCCAAGTCATGCATTCTGAAAGCAAACAAAAACTAAATCTATAAATGCAATGACTTGTTCAGCTACAAATCTTTGTCTATTTATTGAGTCTACCAGACAGCCCTTTTCATTATTTTGTCTATTTGAATCTATTAGACAGCCCTTTTCATTATTTTGTGTAAATGTAAAATAGGGACCTTGTATCAGTCATAAGGTCATGAAATCAGCAGAAGGCAAGCAAGGCAAGATGACGTGCTCAGAGTGTACATTTATTTATAGATCTTGGTGATCCAGTGGTGAAAGCACCATATCATATAAAAAATACAAGTAGCTTTACAAAATATACACAAGAATTGCCCAAAAGAAATAGCCTCTGTATCATGCTTAACATGTCCTATCTGAACAGACACAGGTAGAGGGAAAGACTGTACAGCCTCCTCTTGAGAAATTAAATTGAATCTGTCTAACAGGAGCTCAAACAGGTAGGCCTACATAATACACTAAACAAAAATATAAACGCAACACGTAAAGTGTTGGTCCCATGTTTCATGAGCTGAAATAATAGATCCCAGAAATGTTCCATACGCACAAAAAGCTTATTTATCTTGAATGTTGTGCACAAATGTGTTTACATCACTGTTAGTGAGAATTTCTCCTTTGCCAGTATAATTCATCCACCTGACAGGTGTGGCATATCAAGAAGCTGATTAAACAGCATGATCATTACACAGGTGCACCTTGTGCTGGGCCACTCTAAAATGTGCAGTTTTGTCACACAACGCAATGCTACAGATGTCTCAAGTTTTGAGGGAGCATGCAAATGGCATGCTGACTGCAGGAATGTCCACCAGAACTGTTGCCAGTGAATTGAATGTTAATTTCTTTACCAACGTTTTAAGGAATTTGGTAGTACGTCAAACCGGCCTCAAAACCGCAGACCACATGTAACCACACCAGCCCAGGACCTCCACATCTGACTTCATCACCTCCGGGATCGTCTGACACCAGCCACTCGGACAGCTGATGAAACTGTGGGTTTGCACAACCAAAGAATTTCTCAGGGAAGCTCGTTTGCGTACTTGTAGTCCTGACCTGGGTCTTGACCTGACTGCAGTTCAGCATCGTAAGCAACTTCAGTGGGCAAATACTCACCTTCGATGGCCACTGGCACGCTGGAGAAGTGTGCTCTTCAAGTATGAATCTCGGTTTCAACTGTACCGGGCAGATGGCAGATACAGTATATGTATGGCGTTATGTGAGAAAGTGGTTTGCTGATGTCAACATTGTGAACAGAGTGCCCCATTGTGGTGGTGGGGTTATGTATGGGCAGGCATAAGTTACAGACAACAAACACAATTGCATTTTATTGATGGCAATTTGAATGCACAGAGAAACCGTGACGAGATCCTGAGGCCCATTGTCGTGTCATTCATCCGCCGCCATCACCTCATGTTTCAGCATGATAATGGACAGCACCATATCGCAAGTATCTGTACACAATGCCTGGAAGCTGAAATTGTCCCAGTTCTTCCATGGCCTGCATACTCACCAGACATGTCACCCATTGAGCATGTTTGGGATGCTCTGGGTCGAATTGTACGACAGCGTGTTCTAGTTCTCGCCAATATCCACTAACTTTGCACAGCCTTTGAAGAGGAGTGGGACAACATTCCACAGGCCACAATCAACAGCCTGATCAACTCTATGCAAAGAAGATGTGTCACGTTGCATGATGCAAATGGTGGTCACACCAGATACTGATTGGTTTTCGGATCCACACCCCTACCTTTTTTTAAAGATATCTGTGACCAACAGATGCATATCTGTTCTCAGTCATGTGAAATCCATAGATTAGGGCCTAATGAATTTATTCCAATTGCCTGATTTCCTTATATGAACTGTAACTCAGTAAAATCTTAAAAATTGCTGCATGTTGATTATATATTTTTGTTCAGGGTACTTTGATCACTCTTTTGTTGCTGAGAATTTTCCTGCACTGCAGGAAATGCAGATTTATATCAATTCTGTCAGGTTTTGGCCAAGACTGTTCGGGTTTTGGTCACTAGATGTCCCCATTGCACCTTTTTTGTACCTTTTGTTTTTCTTGCTCTAATTATTGTTTGCACCTGTAGGTCATTCCCTTGTTAGTATTTAAACCCTGTGTGTTCCTCAGTTCCTTGCTCAGTGTTTGTAAGTTAGCACCCAGCCCCAGCCCCAGCCCCAGCCCAAGCCTTGTTTTATTCAGATAGTTCTCTTGTTGGATTTTCCAGAGGTTCTCTGGTTTAGTTCTTGTGTATTATTTGAGTAGTCTTTTGAGGTTTGTTTTTCCCTGCTGTTTTTTACCACTTTGTGGAGTTTCTTTTGTATTTTGGAGGATTTCCATTTTGTGCCTTTTGGCTTTATTTTTGGACATTGTGGATTTAGTTTCTTTGCCTGAAGATTTTGTTCTTTAATTAAACCACCATCTCTAGTACTGCTGTGTCTGCCTCATCTTCTGGGTTCTGACGATTATTAGTGACTGTTTCTCGCACCGGGTCCTGACAAATTCTTTGTGATTTATATAAATTCACTGAAAACTAGTGATGGGGGAAATAGATATAGTTACATTTTAATGATACATCGTATTGTTTTGACAATATAGCAATATTATTTTTGCGCTAGTTGGCTGTACCTGTACCAAAACCCCAGTATTTTCCTTCATAGCGTGTTCTCCAGCCTCTTTTCCTACATCTGTATTTCTAGGTAGCGATTCATCCACTACATCCACCCCTCAACCTCCTCCTCACGAGACAATTGCRACATTTGTGCATAATGACATTACAGAGTTCCAAATGGCACCCTATTCCCTACATAGTGCACTACTTTTAACCAGAGCCCTAGTAGTGCACTATATAGGGAATAGGGTGCCAAGAGGCAACGGTCATTCAGTCTTGATGGGGTCCTAGCTGAAAACCTTTATTATAGGCTAGAATGCGTATGCGGCTACCTTGGACAGAATAATTGCTGAATTGTTGCCAAATCCCCATGACTGTTTGTGAAGAATTGCTAACCACCAATATTATCCTGATACACGTGACAAGCATGACAAAGTTATGTTATAGTAATATAAAGTCACAAAAATAATCAAATGTCAATGGAAAAGAAAGGCATGGGGGATTTCTAAGGAAAGGTGCTGTTATCAATTCGGAAAAAAACGAATCCAAAGATTCAGATGGCAGATTTCTAGTCCAAACTTATTTATTGGCTTGCTTGATGCAACTAAGATTTTACTTTTCTCAAAATTGCTCATACCTCATTGGCCTGTGACACACAATATAATTAATCTATTATCAAGCATAACCCAAAATTGTTCATATGACAAAGTGATAATTATCTTTATGGCCCAGAAACTATTAAGTGATAATTAAGATGTTTTGTGATGATGATATTTTAAATTAATGGTAAAAGTAAAAACACATGTTTGAATCATCGCTGACATTCTTTGAAAAGAATGCTGCCATGAAATTGAGCAGATCTGAGTTTGTAAAAGCTAACAAAAAATAATTACTTTTATATCTCTCATCAACCCTCAGACATTTTACGCCCTTCTTACTAAAAACTATTGGGCGCAACAATCCATTCACTGTCAGCAGCATAGAGGTGCTTCCCTCTTTCTATTGCTCATTGACAGACCACTTTAGACAGTGACTGTGAGTGTGATCCTACTGTAATGCTTTTGCGTTGTCACACTCCTCATGTAGGATTTTTATTTGAGCCAGTTTGGTACAGCAGGAAGATAATCCTAAAGCAACAGAAAAATGTGAATTATTATGTGGATTATAATTAAATTGACATTTTTGTAGTGGTTGACACATTTTTRGTAAGGGAAAATCAAGTCAAAAATTTCAGGGTGGAAATTACAAACTTTAGAAGCCTTTTTAAACCTCAAATACACTGCAAGTTTTACATTTCCTGTACTGCAGTAAAATTCTCCTGCAACAGGTTGATCAAATTAAGATCCTACATCTGTAATTGATTACTCATAGTCACCTGGGGAGGGAGATACAGTGATAGGATCACTAAGAGAAGTAGTAGCCRAGCTCAATACAAAGGACAAAGCTATGGTTGCATCCCAAAAGGCACCCTATTCCCAAAATAGCACCCTATTCTCTAACAGCAAAAGTTGTGCACTATGGTGGTACTTGGGATACACAATGCTACTAACTCTTGAGTCTAAGCACATGAAGACAGCGGGCCAAAATAAACTGTGTATGGTGGTGGTCATGCCCCTGAAGCAACCAACACATTTCTTCAAAATAGGTCAGTGATCTGACTATTTTTATAATACAAGTAATTTATATCATTCTAGGACAGCGTGTTGACAGGAGTGTTTCTACAAGGTCCCTTGTCTTTTACCCTCTCTCCACATATCTCTCTCCATATCCCTGTCTCCCAATCCCTCTGAGGGGTCCATGGGATATACAGTGGGGAGAACAAGTATTTGATACACTGCCGATTTTGCAGGTTTTCCTACTTACAAAGCATGTAGAGGTCTGTCATTTTTATCATAGGTACACTTCAACTGTGAGAGACGGAATCTAAAACAAAAATCCAGAAAATCACATTGTATGATTTTTAAGTAATTAATTTGCATTTTATTGCATGACATAAGTATTTGATCACCTACCAACCAGTAAGAATTCCGGCTCTCACAGATCGGTCTGGGCCGGGCTCCATGCAAGATCTCACCTCGTGGGGCATCAATGATCATGAGGTGTGAGATTACAGGGATCAGCCAGAACTACACGGCAGGACCTGGTCAATGACCTGAAGAGAGCTGGGACCACAGTCTCAAAGAAAACCATTAGTAACACACTAACGCCGTCATGGATTAAAATCCCTAAAGCAAGTCCTGACGCAGCGCACGCAGTCCCCCTGCTCAAGCCCCCAGGCCCGCTCCCTCGCGACAGGTGTTTGCGCCAGATGACATCTGGAAAGATCCAGGGGAGGAATGGGAGAAGTCATGTGGTCTTGATGAGACAAAAATAGAGCTTTTGCTCTAAACTCCACCTCGCCGTGTTTGCCAGGAATAGAAGGATGAGTACAACCCAAGAACACCATCCCAAACCGTGAAGCATGGAGGTGGAAACATCATTCTTTGGGGATGCTTTTCTGCAAAGGGACAGGACGACTGCACCGTATTTGAGGGGAGGATGGATGGGCCATGTATACGCGAGATCTTGACCAACCAACCTCCTTCCCTCAGTAAGAGCATTGAAGATGGGTCGTGGCTGGGTCTTCCGCGCATGACACGACCCGAAACACACAAGCCAGGCAATAGGAGTGGCTCCGTAAGAAGCATCTCAAGGTCCTGGAGTGGCCTAGCCAGTCTCCAGACCTGAACCCAATAGAAAATCTTTGGAGGGAGCCGAAAGTCCGTATTGCCCAGCGACAGCCCCGAACCTGAAGGATCTGGAGAAGGTCTGTATGAGGAGTGGGCAAAATCCCTGCTGCAGTGTGTGCAAACCTGGTCAAGAACTACAGAAAACGTATGATCTCTGTAATTGCAAACTAAGGTTTCTGTACCAAATATTCAGTTCTGCTTTTCTGATGTATCAAATACTATGTCATGCAATAAAATTGCAAATTAATTACTTAAAAATCTAACAATGGTGATTTCTGGAG